>NW_005371249.1:1524677-1558173 GCF_000412655.1 Myotis brandtii
GAGGCGCAGGCAGCGTCAGGGCGGCCCCGGGCGGGTACCGTCAGGGAAGTTGTGTGTGTGGTTGGGGATGGGGGCGGTGGGAGGGAGGCCGGCGCGACGCTCCCGGAGCAGTGCTCTCCGGGAAGAAAACGGGCGGCCCTGCACGGTAATGCCCGTTAACGGCATCGGAGGGCGGAGAGCTACTTGCTAGGCAGGTTGCCCTGGGGATAAAGGTTGAAGTGAGAGATGACTGGGAAGGTCTGCGCCCAACCCGGACTGCGTTCTGAGTCTGCGCTTCCTCGGAAGTTTGATAAGCGTTTGTTACCCGCACGCGTGCACGCACAGGCGCACCCCGTCCTGAGCACACTGTGCACCTCCTGCGGCACGGAAAGTATTCTGTGCTCCTCTGATGGAGAGAGGCGGGGTGGGCACAGCTTAGCATTATAGGCAGCTGATTAACCGGACTGTCGAAGCCAAACGGAATTATCGCTCAGGAATAGGGTCCTGAATTTCAGAACACTTTCAGATAACCCCGTCCTTCTGATTTCTGTGAGTCTCATCCTCTCTGCACTGAGGAAAGCGTAGTCCCCCCTTATCCATGGGGGACAGGTTGCAAGATCCCCAGTGGATGCCTGAAACCAGCAGATAGCACGGAACCCTGTTTTTCCCCTGTGTATACATATCTATGATGACGTTTAATGCCTTTACCATTTATTTTTTTAAAAAAATATTTTTATTGATTTCAGAGAGGAAGAGAGAGGGATAGAGAGATAGAAACATCAACGATGAGAGAGAATCATTGATCAGCTGCCTCCTGCACGCCCCCTACTGGGGATCAAGCCCCCAACCCAGGCATGTGCCCTTGGCCAGAATTGAACCTGGGACCCTTCAGTCCGCAGGCCGATGCTCTATCCACTGAGCCAAACTGTCTAGGGCTGCCTTTACCATTTAACTAAGCACTTACGCACTGTGCCTTTAACTTTTGCAGTTTGAAGTGCGACAGCAAAACTAGCACGCATTTCCCCCCGCTTCACCCATAGAAGATTCATTCTTACTGTAGATTTTAGCAACCTCAGTATATATCTTCTTACTGAGTTGAGAACTTTCACGTTTTCGTAGAGGAAGCGCCTGACTGCTTCTCTTTGGCATATTTGAACTGCCGGCATCACTGCTCTTACTCTTTGGGACCAGTATTAAGTAAAATGAAGTTTATTTGAACAGGAGCAGTGTGATACTGTGACAGTCAGATAACCTAGGCTGCTACTAAGTGACTAAGGTTGGGGAGCATATATATCATGGATTCAACACTGAACAAAGGGATGAGTCACACTGGGACGGAGTGGGGTGAGGTGAGTTTTCATCACCCCACTGAGAACATAGTGAAATTTAAAATTTTAGAAAGAATTGTTTATTTCTGGAATTTTCCATTTAATAGTCTCAGACCGCGGATAACTGAAACCGCAAAAAGTGAAAAGGGGAAGGGGACGCCTACAGTGTCATGTACTCTTGGCAGAAAGTTCTCACTCATAGATGTTTATGAAATGAACAGACACAAGGCAAACGCTGGATGTGGGCAATGTCCTGAATGCTGGGTTTGATTGATTTGAATGAGAGAGGAACATCGATTTGTCGTTCCACTTATTTATACATTCATTGGTTGATTCTTGTATGTGCCCTCACTGGGGATCAAACTTGCAACCTTGCCATATCAGGGTGATGCTCTAACCAACTGAACTACCCGGCCAAGGCCTATTATTTTCTTTTTAAGATTTAACTTCTTTCCTTAAAAAAGTTTTGGCCTAAGTAACTTTTTTTTTTTCAGGAAGTTATCTTTAATGTCTATGCTAAATAAATAACATTTACACACAAGACAAAACCATCATGGGCTTTTGTTTGAAGCCAAAGTAGAAGAATCCAAGGTAGTGGGCACACGGTGCAATATACAGGTTTTGTAACATAGAAACACACACCTGAAATCTATATGTTCATGTTGACCAATATCATCTCAATAAATTTAAAAAACACACAAAAGAATCTAAGGTAAATGTGGAGGTGCATCAAGTATTTCAAGATCTAGAATCAAGCATCTGCATATAAGCAATCACCTTGATTTTAAATTTTTCAAGCTTATTTATTCCTCAATTTTAAATTCTGCATTGGACAAAACAGATATGAATATATTTGTGCAAATTAACTTTAAAAATATAGTATGGCTTAAAAGTCATCAATTATTCCTACAGCAACATACTATATAAGCACACCTGAACATTGCTCTACTTTAGCCATCATTCTTAAGTGAACACACTGTATACATCTGCAGGCAATAGAAACCTAATTACTTTGCCCCAAATAGTAATAAAGGATTAAAATGCTATTGAAACAAGTTAATTTCTAGGGGTTTGGGTAAAGACAATAAACATTAATGTAATTCAAGAAATAAGATTTGCAAGTCTTATCTATTCCCTTTATATGCTAGACATTTCTTGTAGAAATTTTATCGGATTGGCCTAAGTAACTTTGTATTTTTCATAGTTTATTTATATAGCTAGTTTACTCTCAGTTTTGGTAGAATAACCTTTGAGTTACCTGGTAAATACTAAGCATTTTAATGTTGCTAGATATTTACTGTTCTTTTAAAATAAATACAAATCGACCAGCCATGAATGATGTGCTTTGCCTCACCCAACAAAGTAAATATCACCAACAATTTACTCAGCTTAAATGTAATGAGTGGAAAAAGGATTGTGTACAAGAACACCTAAGACAGCCACTTTTAGAAAAATATGTTTCTCTCTTTAATTATGAGGTAGTGCTTAGATCTTATTAACAAGGCAGCATTGTTTTCTTAAAATGTTGATGAGATGCCATAGGCCAGTGATTTTCAACTGGTGTGTTGCAAGAATCCTTAAAACTTGAAATATCTGAGTAAATAAAAATTACACCAATTTTTTTGTCAAATTGGCAAAAAATATATTTTTTTGTTGTGTTGCAGAATTTCAGTAGTTTATGTGTGCCATGAGTTGAAAATTGCTGGCCCATGGTAAAATTGGTTTTGTTTCACTTAGTCACAGAAACTATTGATAATATTAAGTGAGGACTTACTGTACAATTCTTGACAGAATGCTCATTATCTTATAAATGCTTTCTATTAGGTGGAATTAGCTTTTACTGAGATTGTAAATTCACAATGGCCCAGTGATAGGCAATTTGTGTGATCACGGAAGTTCTAACCTAAGAGAGATGAGATACCAACAACAGAGGGCTACTGATAGGATTTCCACTGAATTTCAGAGTTTACCCTGATCTGAAGGGAGCTCTGTTTAAAAAAATTTTTTTTTAATTTTTTTTTTGGTTTCAGAGAGGAAGGGAGAGGGAGATAGAAACATTAATGATGAGAGAAAATCATTGATCAGCTGCCTCCTGCACACCCCTCACTGGGGATTGAGGCCACAACCTGAGCATGTGCCCTGACCAGGAATTGAACCATGACCTCTGGGTTCATAGGTCGACACTCAACCACTGAGCCACTCCAGCCAGGCATCTAAAAGGTAGCTCCCTTTTTAATGGCATCTTTACTCAAGCTTTTCTGGATTCCTAAGTGCAAATTCTAAACATTGGTACACTTCCTGAAAGATAAACATTGAGATCAATCTATGAAGTGAAATTTTATCCCTTGTCCCTGATTTTTACTTTTTGAAAGAAGGGTATAGAGTGGTAGGGAGACAGGAAGGCAGAGGAGAACAATAGTGTGTATCTGTATGGTAGGGCCCAGTGCTCAGAGGCAGGCAGCAACTAGAAGGGCTGGGTGAGGAGGAATGAGGGGTATGCGAAAGCTTTCCAGAGGAAGTGACACTTAAACTGTTTTGAGGTATGAGGAAGAGTTCAGTCAAGAGGGAAAGGAAGTTTTAGGGAGAGGTACTTGCATCTAGAAAAGCACAGATACGGAGACCCACTGGCTGAACTTCAGGCTCTTCGGCCCAGAGTAAGGGCATTTGAAATGGATGGAAGGATGGGCTAGGTCCAAATTAGAAATTTGGGCTTTGTCCATAGGTGATGTATCCCGGTTAGCATGATAATCAGATTTATGAACTTTAGAAAGATCACTTGGAAAGTTTGTGGGAGGCAGGGCAAAGCTAGAGACAGGCAAACTACTTTGATAGCTGTTACCATAGTTCAGACCTAAAATGAGGGATTGGGATGGAGAGGAGAGAGATTTGAAAGATATTCAGGAGATGTAATTGATTGGGCCTTAGGAGGCACACTGTGACGAACAGAGGAGACAAGAATGTCAAAGCATTTGGATGAATAGAAGGCTCATAACTAAGTTAGAGAACAAGGAAAGAGAAACAGGTTTAGAAAAGAAAATGAGTTTGGTTTGCGACAGTGACTTTAAGGTGCCTGTGGGACAGGAAATTCTGGTGGCATTTGGAGTTGTGAAGTTTGTAATCACTGGCTACAGGTGCTAATGAGGCCTTAAAGGTAGTGTTGTTGTTTTGTTGTTGTTGTGTTTTAATTTTTGTCTTATTCATCTTTCTATTCATCAGCACTGATCACAGTGCTTTATATATACGGGGTGTGTGGTGTAAAGTTGAATAGATATCATCCTACATAATAAAACATACGGGGTGTATGGTGTAAAGTTGAATAGATACCATCCTACATAATAAAACCCTAATATGCAAATCGACTGAATGGGAAATGACTGGTCACTGTGACGCACACTGACCACCAGGGGGCAGACGCTCAACGCAGGATCTGCCCCCTGGTGGTCAGTGCACTCCCACAGGGTGAGCGCCGCACAGCCAGAAGCTGGGCTGTATACGGGGTGTATGGTGTAAAGTTGAATAGATACCATCCTACATAATAAAACCCTAATATGCAAATCGACTGAATGGGAAATGACTGGTCACTGTGACGCACACTGACCACCAGGGGGCAGACGCTCAACGCAGGATCTGCCCCCTGGTGGTCAGTGCACTCCCACAGGGTGAGCGCCGCACAGCCAGAAGCTGGGCTCACAGCTGGCAAGTGCAGCTGCAGTGGCAGGAGCCTCTCCCGCCTCTGTGGCAGCGCTAAGGACCTCTCAGTGGATGTGGCAGTGCTAAGGATCCTGTGGGGAGCACCTAAGCTGGCAGTCAGACATACCCCTAAGGGTCCTGGACTGCAAGAGGGCACAGGCCGGGCTGAGGGACCCTCCCTCAGTGCACGAATGTCGTGCTCCAGTCTCTAGTCCCTTATAGGATGTGATACTGAATCTTGGGGAAGTAATTTCCCCTCTCAAAACCTGTGTTTTCCTTTTTGTTAGTGAAAGAGTTGAACTAGATAAGTAATTCTCAAAGTTTTGCAATAGTCTGGTATGTTGGGATCAATTGTGAGGTATGGCAAGTAATTTTTAACTAATAAAGACCTGATGATTCCTTGCCTTTTAAATGATATTTGATTTATGTCACTCTTTTTTAATTGCATTCCAGTATTTTTTCTTTTTTTTAATCCTCACCCGAGGACATGCTTAGAGGGAGAGAAGAAGGGAGAGAGAGATAAAGAAAGAGAAACATTGTCGGTTGCCTTCTGTATGCTCCCTGACTGGGGATCTGATGGAGCTCCCAACCCAGGTATGTGTCCTGACTGGGAATCGATGGGCAATCTTTCGGTGCATGGTGCACAGGATGACGCCCAACCAACTGAGCCACTTCGGCCAGGTGTTTTCCAGTATATTTTCTTAATTGTGAGAGAAAGGGGTGGAGTTATAATTAGTCAGCTGGAATTTCATAACTCTGGATATACCAGTGGCTGTGTCACTCACAAGTACGGTGGGAAAAAAGGTTAAAAATCACCATGCTACACAGTGGATAAGGACTTATAATCGTAAAATTCTGTTTATATCTAGGACCTTTCATTCTGATCATAAATCATTTTTATTTTTGTAACTTCAGGAACTCTATTTTAAGAACCTTTCAAAAAGAAAAAATCAAGTCATGGAGAAGAATGGGAATAATCGGAAGCTTCGGGTTTGTGTTGCTACTTGCAACCGTGCTGATTATTCTAAACTTGCACCGATCATGTTTGGCATTAAAACGGAACCTGAGTTCTTTGACCTGGACGTTGTGGTGCTTGGCTCTCACCTGATCGATGACTATGGGTAAGATGAAAGCATTTTCTTATGAAGATACTCATTGTAACATTGTGTACTGGAGAGAGCTTGGATCCAGGAACTGCTATGTGGATCTAGTTTCAAATCCTAGTTCTACCACTTAGGTTGTTTTGTTTTGTTTTGTTTTACTCTTTTGAAGTAAAGTTTTTACTGACCTTCCTGTTGGAAGCACACTATCATTGTGTACACAATGTTCTTAGAATGGTATCACAATTAAAAGGAGCATCTTAGTAACATTTAAAAATATGCCTTATAGGGTTGCAACATTGATTCAAATATTCTCTCCTGAAAATAACCAATGAGGCATATTTGTCCCCAATCACTCTTTTGTTAAAATGCTTTCCCTGTTTAAAGATTTTCGTTCCATCTTCTTTTTATTGATTATTTTTTGTCTTGCATGAGTTAAGATGTGAGATTTCAGGTTATTTGACTGGACAAAGCTCCTGTGACAGCCTTCATAGGAACACACAAAAGCCCTCTCCCTGGTGTGGATGCGTACAAGTGTATGCAAGTTGAAGGCCAGGGAAAAGCGTTTTCCGCACCCTTTAAAAGTACACTGAAAAGGCCTCTCTCCAGGATGAGCCATAAAACGTCTTTAGTTTGGAGCTCTCAGGAAACGCTTTCCCACATTCCACACATGTAGTTGCGGGGCCATGAATGAGGTGGAGATGCTTTCTTAGGGAATTTCTCGTCTTCAACACTCTTGTGCATTCACTCTGAGGACAACCACATTTTTCTGGAGCATCACATTCTCCATTTTTTCTTGGCTTATTTCTAGCAAATTCTACAAGCCGGGTAGGATCTACCAGGCCTAGTGTTGGGTGTTCTCCAGGAGGAGGCTTCTTGCCTGTCATGTGCTCAGAATGCTCAACAAGTGATTTCTCTCCCACATTCTGTGGAGGAAATTCTTGTTTTGCCTCCTTTTCCATGTATTGCAAGGAACATTCAGAAAGTGAGTTTGCATCATCAAAAACCTGTTGAGAAAACTCTTGCTCTGACCCACCTCTCAGGCAGTGGAAGGACTTAAGAAATACATCCTCTTCCAGGATGGGTTTGGAGAACACCTCGTATGATGCACTCTATGTAACAGAGAAGGGATCCTCTTTACCAACCTGATAGCTAATCTGCTGGTCCCCATCTTCATCCCACAAGGCCCTCATCACCATGAGGGGCTCCTGCTGGGCTGGCTCTGGTGTGGCTGGGTTTGACTTATTCCCACCGAGGGCCCTTCTGCCCAGGCCTTTCCGTCCACGTGTCTCTGCCCTTGTGTTCAGTTGCTGCTCCATGCTGTCCTGTGGTTCCTCCTCAGAAGTTTGCACCAGGATATATCAACCACTTCCAGGTAGCAGTGATCTGGGTAAGTCTTCAGCAGGCACCTGCAGACTGTCAGAATATGAGAGCAGGGTCCTCTTCTGTCCTATTCACAGGTCCCAGCACTTAGCACAGTTTTCCCTTGATACTGTGTCACTCATTCTACTTCCTATTCCATTTCCTTTCAGAGCAAAGACGAGGAGGAAGGTACTTGTACTCCCAACGGCATTTAAAATCTCTACCACTTAGTTTTTATGTGGCCTTAGGGAAGTAGCTTAGCATCTCTGAGCCTCAGATTCCTCAATTATAAAATGGAGTGCAAACCTTTGATGTAGGTTATTGTGAAGAATGGAGATAGTGATATGGAGAATTCATGACAATGATGCTGCTTAATGGATGCTTGATAAATAGGTATTAATATTATTTGTTATATTAAGGAGAAATGGCACTTATATATTGTGTGATATAATGTGATTTAATGTTATCTGTTTTGTGAGTTCTAATGGTAATTCGACATTAAAACTGATATATAGTTCAACAGCATATAAAGTAGTAGATATGGAACAAGATTTTAAAAATCTAATTTATTTACTAGGTAAAGTAAAATGTTATATTACCATTACCATTGATATTTATTTTGATGACATTAGGTTTGTTGTTGATCAGAGATGAAATACAAAAAATGAAAATTGGGAAATTTTTGAAGGAGCAGAATAAAAGGCGAAAGATTTATGCGATCTGAAGAGAAACCAGAGTATTGAAGGAGCAGAATATATAAACCAAAGATGAACATTCATTTTGTTACATGTAATAAGTAGCAGTTAGTGCACCCTTGTGGCATGAAAATGTTAATGCAATCTCCAAAGATGGTCAGAAATACAATATTAAATGAGAAAACAGCTGTGTTAAAGTAAATTTGTTTTTTTCAGACTGTTCTTTAAAAACAAGATAATAACAATAGCAAAAACAAATAAATAAAAACCTGCCTCCAAAAACCAATTTAGCAATTTTCTCTAAGAACTTAGAGTAGAGAAGAAATTTATGGACAGCTCAAAATTTCATAGCTTTTAAAAAGGTGAAACTCTGCCTAAGAAAACCCACGTTAGGGTTCAGTTTGGTGGTATAAATTATGTGGGTTTGGACAAATCTATAAAGACATGAACCCATTGTTTCAGTATCATACAGGGTTGTTTCACTGCCTTAAAAATCTCTACATATCCATCCCTTCTTTACCCTCACCCCAGGAAACCACTGACTTTTTCTTTACCATCTCCATAGATTTGCCTTTTCCAGGATGTCATAGAATTGGAATCATACAGTATGTAGCGTTTTCAGATTGGCTTCTTTTATTTAGCAATATGCATGTAAGTTTCCTTCATGTATTTTAATAGCTTGATAGTAATTTCTTTTTAGCGCTGAAGAATATTACTATAAACATCTGTATTGCAACTTTTTGGGTGGATTGTGGACATAAGTTTTCAGCTTCTTTGGGTAAACAGAGGAGCACAATTGCTGGATTGTATGACTAGGGTACATTTAGTTTTGTAAGAAACTGCCAAGCTGTCTTCCAGAGTGGCTGTATCATTTTGTTTCCCCCCAATAACGAATGTAGAGTTCCTGTTGCTCCAATTCCTCATCAGCATTTGGTGGTGTCAGTGTTCTGGATTTTGACTAATATAATAGGTGTGTAGTGGTATCTCATTGTTTTCATTTGCATTTTCCTGATGATACAAGGTGTGAAGCATCTTTTCATATGCTTTTTTTGCCATCTTTATATCATCTTTGGTGAAGGGTCTGTTAAGATCTTTAGCCCATGTTTTAGTTGGTTGTTTTATTTATGAGTTTTAAGCCATGGGCCAAATAAGAAATCCTAAGGGAAATTAGAAAATATTTTGGCCCTAGCCGGTTTGGCTCAGTGGATGGAGCATCAGCCCTGGGGACTGAAGGGTCCCGGTTTGATTCTGGTCAAGGACACATGCCTTGGATGCAGGCTCAATCCCCGGCTCTGGTCAGGGTGCATGCGGGAAGCAATCTATCAATGTTTCTTTCTCTCTCTCTCTCTCCCCCTCCCTTCCTCTCTCTTCAAAAAATCAGTGGAAAAATATCCTCGGGTGAGGATTAACAAAAATAAAAAATAAAAATAAATGTTAAAAAAATATTTTTAGCTGTATAATAAATATTACAGTATACCAAATCTGTGGTTGTAAATGAAGCAGTGCTTAAAGGGAAATTTATAGCTTTAAATACTATATTAAAAAGAGGACAAGTTTAGAGTCAATGATCTGTTTCTACTGTAGTAAACAAGAAGGAAGTAATAGAGTGGAAATCAATGAAATATAAAAATAGATTAAACAATAGAGAAAATTAACAGTCAAAAGTTATTTCTTTCAAAATATTGCAGCCTTTAAAAGAATAAAAGAGGGGACATATGTAATACTTCCAACAATAAAGATTTTAAAAAGAGAATAAAAGGGAATATTAGCCTAAGAAAATTGACAATCAATTTAGATGAAATGGCAAACCGATAATACATTACCACCAAGTGGGCTTATCTCAGAAATTTTAACATCTGAAAATCAATTAGTATAATTCACATCTCAACAGAATACAGGGGAAAAACCATACAATCATATCAATACATATTAAAAACATTTGATGAAATTAAACAGCTAGTTATGATAAAAACTTGTAGTAAGCTTGGATAGAATGGATAAAGGACACCTGTGAAAAGCCTATAGCTAACATAAAATTTATGCTTTCCTCCTAAAATTGGGAACAAGGTAAGGACTTCCACTTTCACCACTTCTCTTCAACTTGTGTTAGATATAACAGCCAGTACAATAAAGCAAGATATATAAAGACATAAAGATTGTCTTTATTTACAGGCAACATAGCTTGTATAGGAAAATCCAAAGGAATCTATGAAATGACTACTAGATATCCATATAATGTACAATGATGTATGTAAAGAATCCACCATGATCAGAGAAAATTAGTATTATGTGAATTAAGTAGATTACAAAATTGTAGGTAATCTCAATCAGGTTAAAATGTTATGCATAAAATGGCTAGAAAAAAAACAAAATAACACTGAGTGTAGGTTTATGGATGATAATTTTCAGTATTTTCCAATTTTTAAATAATAAATGTATTATATATTTAGAAAAAAAGCCATATCTTTTAGAATCTTATCATAACTGACAGGAAACCTTAAGACATTGAGTATTACTGTGGTTACTGAAGCTTGAAATGGCATTTCACAGCCAATTTATGCTGTGAAACTTACATTTTTGCTCCAATCAGAACTAGGCTGCATTGATAGTACCATACAAGGAAATTCAGGTGATAATTCCCATCATTCAGAAATTGGTATTGTTGTGATATGTCTGGTGTCCTGGTTCCCTACTATGTTTTTAAAATGAGCTTTGCTTTTATAAGTAACATTTTTTCCTATTAAGTAGCAAATTTATTTTTAAAAATTTATAAATATAGAAAAAAAAGAAAATGTCATGACCAATTTAAATTTTGGTCTCTTTTTTCCTAATAAAAAAATTCTCCCTCAGATAGTTTTCCCTCCAGGTACTCACTGAGAGGGGCACAAGTGAGATTTCCAAGATGCTGGATGGTTATGTCCTAATCTGGGTGGTGGCTACAGGGTAATGCAGGTAGAAAAATTAATCAAGTGATCTATGCATTTATGGTCTGTTTTTAATTTTTTGTAAGTTATACTTCAATTTATTTAACAAGGAAATTTTATAAAATATTTCTCTCTTCAGAGTTGCTTTTAGATTGCTTTTCTCACGTTTTTGTGGTCCTGTATTTAAGAACATGCTCTCACATCTTTATTTCTCTCTTGCTTCAGAAATACATACCGCATGATTGAGCAAGATGACTTCGACATTAACACCAGGCTACACACGATTGTTAGAGGGGAAGATGAGGCAGCTATGGTTGAGTCAGTAGGCCTGGCCCTAGTGAAGCTACCAGATGTCCTTAATCGCCTGAAGCCTGATATCATGATTGTCCATGGAGACAGGTTTGATGCCCTAGCACTGGCAACATCTGCTGCCTTGATGAACATCCGAATCCTTCACATTGAAGGTGGGGAAGTCAGTGGGACCATTGACGATTCCATTAGACACGCCATAACAAAACTGGCTCATTATCATGTGTGCTGTACCCGAAGCGCAGAGCAACACCTGATATCCATGTGTGAGGACCATGATCGCATCCTTCTGGCAGGCTGTCCTTCCTATGACAAACTCCTCTGTGCCAAGAACAAGGACTACATGAGCATCATTCGCATGTGGCTAGGTATGTATCAGACTTTATTCAGTCTTAATGGTTGTGTTTGTCAGTATTGGGTATGTTTTAGCCCTTCCAGAAACTATTGTGGATGGAATATGCCATGAGCAATCAGAAGGCTAAGGCTTTAGTTCATAGATCTTACTCTATGGTATGACTTCACCTCTCGAGACTCACCTTTTCTGTAAAGTAGGGTCAATGGATTGAATCTATGATATATTTATACAGTGGAATGCTTTTAATCCATTAGATGTAATGTGATGGGTGAATATTTAGTTACAGAGATAGATCCTGACATAGCAAAAGGGGGGGGAAGCAAGCTACAAAATTTATGTATAATATGCCATTTTTATGAAAACAGTAACATAATGGAAAGTTCAAGAAAGTATGTACACCAAGTCATTTATAATATTTATTTCTGGTTAGTAGAATTATGGGTGTTTTTATGTTTGTTTTCCTTTATTTTGGTTTTTAGTACAATTAAAAATGTGTTATTTTTATTTCTAATGTCTTTGTTACATGATTGTTGGAATACTCATATGAGATAATGAATGTTGAAAGCAGTTAGTAAGCCATAAGTATTTATGAAAAAGGATTATGATGATGATGATGATTAAAAGCAAAAGTCATAGTTGTACCACCAGAGTTTGTTATATATGTAAATAAGCATTAAGGTCTGAAATCTTCAATGTTCATTGATCTAGCCTCCTGGAATTACCTTTTGCTAAACAGAGGCAAAGAAAATAGGGTTACAAATAGAATTTCATTTGGTTAATTTATTATAGAGTACTATCTAGAGAACAAACCAGGATTAATTATCTGTTGAGGTACTTAGGGCTCTCCTTTTTAAAGAGGTAGAACTATTGGAAAATGAAGTTAATGAATAATAGGTGATTGTGTACTTAAAGTGATTGTGTATATTTTAAATCAGATCACATTAAAACAGGAAAGGGATCAGGCTTTCGTATTATAGAAGTTAATCCATTCTACATATTTCTTATTCTTGGACAGATTTGTAGTTATTAAGGACCCTGTCTAGATAATGAAGTGGAAGAAACTTGTCTCTTTGGTCTCTTCTTTTTGTATGCTTCTAAGCAAACATTCTTTCATTATGTTCTGATTATATTGTTAGCTCTTATATGTATTCTGACAAACTTTGGATTTTTGAAAAACCTGTAATGAATAGAAAATAATCCTTATAAAGCAGAATGTAGCAAGCTTGTACTTGTAGGGCTTAAAGTTCTATTTGGAACCACTTGAGCAGTTTATGAAAAGAAAGATGACAAAAGAGCAAAAACTTGATTTAAAAAACAACAGTGTGTGTTTTGGATGGGGTGAGTGGGAACAAGACAATGAGCCCAAGCCACCTACCCCTAGCAATGATACATTGTGCAACGTCTGTACCTGCTTCTTCTGATGTTTATCACCTTACTTACAGGAAAAAATAGGATTGCAACTTTGTAACCAGAACATTAATAAATAACAGTCCTAATAAAAATATTAGCTAAGTTAAAAAGACATGTTAAATTCCCAATATTGAAAGAAATGTCACAGTAAATATAGAACTTGAACACAAAACAAAATGATGGTACCTTAATGGAACGGGTTGTGTGGAAGGGTTGAAACTGCTGACTGAGTTCTGGGGATAAAGGCGGAGTGATAATGTCAGAAGCTGTGCGTTGAGAAGCTTTGCACAAAATGTATTATTGCCAGAGATGGGTAGCTCCAGCTTATTGTCCTGTGTTTTCTTTTTCACCAGGTTTTGCTCTGTAGCTATCCTTCTTTTATAAAGAATCTAGCTCCAGATAGAGTCTTGAGTTACAAAGTGCAATTTCGCATTATATGGTTATTTTCTATATAGTGCAGATATTTCTTAATCACACTTAAAGGAGAAAATAAATGAGAAATGGAAGTTCTCTTGGGGTTAACTGCTGGAATTTTTCTTCATCTCCCACTTTCACCTTAGCAATAAGTTGTAGCCATAAATTATATAGAATGATCCTCTGCATGGGACCACAGAACCTCTCTGACATCTTCACTCTCAAAGTAAAATTGTCCCGCTCTCCCCCTACACACATGCACAGCCATGGTCAGAGACACTTGTCCCAAAAGTGTTCTCAAGACAGAGTACATGGGCACACTGAACCAAGAGAAAGAATGTGGGGTGAAGGGGCCCTCTGACAGGTGCTGTCTTCCTCCTAATAAAAATATTAGCAACATTGTGCATATTTACATAAGGTTCTTTGTATGTAGCCATAGGGAATCATGTATGAATAACTAAACTATACATTAAAGGCTGGCATCATTCCTTTATTTACCAACCACAGATGAGCTAATTCACATTATAGAAACATGCATTATAGCGGGACCAACTTGTACCTTATCTTTTATCTCTTTCATTGTTGTTTCTCTCCCCATAGTTTGTTTTTTATTTATTTATTTTTTTATTTCAGAGAGGAAGGGAGAGGGAGAAAAAGGTAGAAACATCAATGATGAGAGAGAATCATTGATTGGCTGCCTCATGCATGCCCCCCACTGGGGGTCGAGCTTGCAACTTGGGCATGTGCTCTGACTGAGAATTGAACCATGACCTCCTGGTTCATAGGTCGACGCTCAACCACTGAGCCATGCTGGTCCAGCTCTCCCCATAGTTTCTAAAGGCCCTGATCTATATCTAGTGAATTACTTAAATTTATGTTGAACTCATCTTTCTAGACTTTTGATTCTGATAGATTCTTTTAGGCCTTTGCACAAAAAAATTTCTACTTTGCACAAAAATTTAATAATTATATCCCCCTAGCCCTATTTTGGAACATAATATAGGATCAATAATTTTTTTAATATAATTTGGGGACCTATGTAATTTTTTAAATGTATTTTATTGATTTTTTAGAGAGGAAGGGAGAGGGATAGAGAGCTAGAAACATCGATGAGAGAGAAACATCGATCAGCTGCCTCCTGCACACCTCCCACTGGGGATGTGCCCACAACCAAGGCACATGCCCTTGACCGGAAACGAACCTGAGACCCTTCAGTCCACAGGCTGATGCTCCATCCACTGAGCCAAACCGGTTAGGGCGGGAACCTATAATTTTTAAATCAGTTACTACTGAAGATTCTTAGTAAAAATTCTGTTACCATTAAATCATAAAAAATAACTGCTATTGTTTGAATTTTGAAATTAATAATATATAATGCATTGTAAAATTGATCATTAAAATTAATATCACAAATAAATATACTCTCATTAAAAAATAAGTCACTGGAGCTCATTTTATGGGATAATATAGGCCCTATTGATAAATGTTCTGTGTTCTTTGGCATTGCACTGTCCATCTGACCCATTTACACTTTTTTTAAAAAAATATATATTTTATTGATTTTTTACAGAGAGGAAGGGAGAGGAATAGAGAGTTAGAAACATCGATGAGAGAGAAACATCGATCAGCTGCCTCCGCACACCCCCCACTGGGAATGTGCCCGAAACCAAGGTACATGCCCTTGATCAGAATCGAACCTGGGACCCCTCAGTCTGAAGGCCGACGCTCTATCCACTGAGCCAAACCAGCCAGGGCCCCATTTACACTTTTATTTATTTATTTTTATTTTATTTTGTTTTATTGATTTTTTACAGAGAGGAAGGGAGAGGAATAGAGAGTTAGAAACATCGATGAGAGAGAAACATCGATCAGCTGCCTCCTGCACATCTCCCAGTGGGGATGTGCCCGCAACCCAGGTACATGCCCTTGACCGGAATCGAACCTGGGACCTCTCAGTCCGCAGGCCGACGCTCTATCCACTGAGCCAAACCGGTTTCGGCCCCATTTACACTTTTAAATCTTTGCTGAGGAACTGTCCTTGGGATCCTAGCATTGGGATAAGTGAAGCCATTCTCATTCTTTGAACAGAGTTAGAAATATTAGCCATTTGTTGAATCCGGTGGGTGATGGTAAGAGGAAGCTCCTATGTATTCTATGAAATATATTTAATGCTCATTCAACCTTTGAATGTCCTGATTTGCAACATATTATTATTCATTGATATTGCTGATAATTCATTAAAGACACTAGTTTGAAATTGGGAAGATTCAGTTTTCTAATGCTTTGGAATATTTTGGACTTGAAAGAATGAATTCTAGTTAGTGTCTTCTGTTTAAAGTCATATATTTTGTTTGTGGTAGCAAGCACCTTTTTAAAATGTTAAGTTTGTCGAATTCTGGGACTTTTTGCTATAAGTTTTTATTATTTGAACCCAATTTGGATGACTGGCTTAAAATGTAACAACCTTTTTTCCTTATCATTTGTAAAAGCACAAACCGGGATCTGCCTTTTGGAATCTTCTTCTTCCTCCTTTGAGATTCATAACTAATGAAGCAATGTGGTTTGATTTTTCTTTAAACAGGTGATGATGTAAAACCTAAAGATTACATTGTTGCTCTACAACACCCGGTGACCACTGACATTAAGCATTCCATTAAAATGTTTGAGTTAACATTGGATGCACTTATCTCATTTAACAAGCGGACCCTAGTTCTGTTTCCAAATATTGATGCAGGTAATTGTTGCCACCTACCTTTCCAGTTGTACGTTTCTGTTATGTCTTCTTTTGACTGCCCTTCCTGTCTTGCTCATTTTATATTGAAGGCTGCTGTATTCTGAAATGCGTTGCAGTTTTCAAAGGATCACCAATTTTGTAGCAGATTGAAGAGATTGTGATGTTTTTGTAAAGTCTAGTAGAAACTTAATACTAAAAAAAAGAAAAATCTCTCTAATCTTCACTCTAGTTTTATATTAAATCTCTTCCCTCCAGTTTACACCAGTGAGAAAATGCAATAGCAAAGAGACAAACCTTAGAAGTTGAAAGAGTGTCTTTATTAAAGTAATGATTCCACTGACCACAGTAAAATAGCCATATTATTATTTCTTCTCTTCTTTATATTAACTGTACCTTAAAGTAATCTTGAGCTTAAATAATTTAGATCTAGAGTCCCCAGTTGATCCCCAAGCCTGACCTTATTGATCACCTACCAGTGGATGGTACTATAGGCTTTGGTGCTAGTGAGACCTTAACCATGTTAATGGAGATATGAGATATGAATGAGAAGTGCCTGACATAAAGAATTTTCAAATATTCATTATTAGCTGACACCACTCATTGCTGAGCTGTTAGGCACTTTGTGGAAAAGGAGGCAGGACCGTTTTCTGCAATGTCATGATGTCATCATCATTCTCTGAAAGAATCCTTGTCTTAGTGGTAATTGGAAAAAAAAAAAGTTAACCCACAACTCTGATTTTGTCCAGGTAATTTAACAATATTTCTGAAACCTTAATATTTCTTCTTTTATAATCCTTTAAACTTCTGTGTAAATATTTGTAATTATATCTCTCTTGTTTAATATTCATTGCCAATTGTGTTTTGTTTTTAATATACTTTCCTGATTGTACATACCTTAAATTAGAAATATTTTTTCCCCTCTGAAAGTAAAGGGTCCCAGGAATGCCTATATCATGCCTACCACTCCCCTTTCCTTCTCATGGAGTTTTTGATAAAATATACACAAAGAACAATAGGGAAATAAGAATCAAGGCATCATTTTCTCATTATCTGTTTAGTGCCCAGTTCCGTAATATAGAACCCTCAGGAAAACACGATTACTACCTGTAATCTAGGCTTAAGGCCAAAAACAAGCCTTCAACTGAGCCCAAATTTGAATCTTGGAATAGTAGCACCTTCTGGCATTCTGCAATGGTTATAGGCATGGCTGGGCCTGTGCTAAAGAGTAGACCCTGGCTCTGTTATCTCACTACACAGAGAAAGTTAAAATGAGAGAGAACACTGCATTCCCAGCTTTTGTTAAATCAGTGGCTACT
The DNA here is from genome assembly GCF_000412655.1 of Myotis brandtii. Taxonomy (NCBI): domain Eukaryota; kingdom Metazoa; phylum Chordata; class Mammalia; order Chiroptera; family Vespertilionidae; genus Myotis; species Myotis brandtii. The sequence continues at coordinate 1,542,294 of NW_005371249.1, forward strand.
GCCCACTGGGGAATGCAGTGTGATTGCTGTCCTGCCTTCTAACCAACCAGATTAGCAACTTTGCCTCCTTTGGTAGCTAGGGAAGGGTGAGTAGAGAGGCAAGCAGAGAGGCCTCTCCCTCATATATCTGTAACATTTTTTAAAATCACACATCCTATATAATAAAGAGCTAATATGCAAATGGTCATCACGCCCTCACGCCGTAAGGGCTCAGACAGTCAACACTGGGAAGAGAGGAATGGGGACCAGCCAGGCACAAATGAGCTCGTGAGGGAGGAATGGGGACCAGCCAAGCACAAATGAGCTCACGAGAAGAGAGGAATGACCAGCCAGGCACAAATGAGCTCACGAGAGAGGAATGGGGACCAGCCAGGCTGCAGCCTGGGAGAGGGACAAGCCGCCCACCCTGTGGTCCCAGGCACCAGCGGCTAGGGCTGCGGCCAGGGAGAGGGACAAGCTGCACTCCCCGCGGTCTCAGGCGCCTGCCCTGTGGTCCCAGGTGCCTGTGGCTGCAGCCGACCCGGGCAAAGCTGGCCCGGGTCCTGGGTGCCTGCGGCCAGCCAAAGGCAGGGAAGCTTGGGTCCTGGGTGCCTGCAACCGGCAAGAGGAGGGAGTCCTGGGTCCTGGGTGTGGGGTGAGGCAGTGGTGGTTAGGGGCAATCAGGCCAGCAGGGAAGCAGTTAGGGGCGATCAGGCCGGTAGGGGAGCAGTTAGGGGTGATCAGGAAGGCAGGCAGATGAGCAGTTAGGAGTCAGCAATTCTAGATTGCGAGAGGCAGTTGGATATCCCCCGAAGGGTCCCAGATTGGAGAGGGTGCAGGCTGGTCTGAGGGACCCCTCCTGTGCATGAATTTCGTGCACCAGGCCTCTAGTTTAAAATAAGATATCAGCCACAGTAACAGAATCTATCTGTATTTTCTTGGAGCTTAGTCCACATAAGTGGGAGAACTATCCCACTGAGCTGTTGTCAGCTTAATGGGTGGAGCCTGAGACCTTTCCATTTAGGAACACCCAGCTTCAGAAATAGAAACTAGTGGCCTGTCTTGAGCCTCTTAATTGTTGTTTAAGATAAAGACTTTTACTGGGGCATTTATAAAAGGTATTTGCTTTGCTGGGTGCTGTTTGAAAAGTCCAAACTGTTGCTGTTTAAAGTTTCTAGATGAGTTGAAGCAGAGAGCTAACCAGACAACTAGTCATCACTCATGAAAAGATCAACAATTAAAATGACTATTTCCTGAATAACTGTTATGAGTATTTATGGGAAGATTTCTTTAAGTGGGGTTATACTTGCCAATGAAAATTGTTTCTCTCATAAACCATGTAATAGTTGGTTCTGTTCATTTTCACAGGGAGCAAAGAGATGGTTCGAGTGATGCGGAAGAAGGGCATCGAGCATCATCCGAATTTTCGTGCAGTTAAACATGTCCCATTTGAACAGTTTATACAGTTGGTTGCCCACGCTGGTTGTGTGATTGGGAACAGCAGTTGTGGGGTACGAGAGGTTGGAGCTTTTGGAACACCTGTGATCAATCTAGGAACACGGCAGATTGGAAGAGAAACAGGTATCTACCTTTGCTTATATTTCAGCTGACTAGGCTTAATAGATATATATGAATTATTACAAAATGTATGATGACATACATTTTTATCAATGAGTGAATGAAGTTAATGACCAAATGTAGCTTAAAATTTACATAAAGCACACTGTGATTACCAAACTTTTTAAGGCTCTACTGACATTTTTATTGTCTTTGTTTATTAATTGTGTGTGTGTATGTGTGTATGTGTATATATGTATACATATATATATACACACACACACACACACATATATATATATATATTTAAATAGATTCTTATTGATTTCAGAGAGGAAGGGTGAGAGAGGGACCTATATATATAAAAACCTAAGTGACCATTACAACCGAATGACTGGTCAACCAGTCGCTATGACATGCACTGACCACCAGAGGGCAGATGCTCAACGCAGGAGCTGCCCCCTGGTGGTCTTTGCGCTCCCAGAGCCAACTTCCCGTGGCCCCTCCCCCCATCCCGGCCAGCCCCCCAATAGGCCTCAATTGCGGGCCAGGCTGATGGACCCCACCTGTGCACGAATTTGTGCACCGGGCCTCTAGTAGAAACATAAACATCAATGATGAGAGAGTATCATTGATCAGATGCCTCCTGCACACCCCACATTTGGGATTGAGCCCGCAACCTAGGTATGTGCCCTGACTGGGAATCAAACCATGATCTCTGGTTTATAGGTCAACACTCAACCACTGAGCCATGCTGGCTTGGCTTTATTGTCTTTGTAATATCAGTTAGAGCTAAGAGTTTCTTAGTTAATTGTGGTCTTTGATGGCTGTGTTGAAGGGAGAATGTGTTATCAGTATATGAGTGCTAGTCTTTCATTTTCTGGGGCTAGTAGAGTCCCTTTAGTCAGTGCTTCAGACTAAATGGCAATTCTAAATAAGATGCCTCCTTAATAACTAAAGTGTAAGTAGGATGATTAATGAATTTGCTAACCGGGCTTATCCTATCATTAACCATTTGTACGCCATAAGCATCTTTAGACGCAAGCGGCAGACCTTTTTTAATTAAATTCAAAATATCGTGGCAGTTAACAGGTTAACATTAGTCTGAGTTCTAATACTGTCTATATGCAAATATATTTCAATAGCTAATGGAAAACATATATGTAGTTCATAGAAAAAGAATTGGAGTCCCAGCAACAAAAACAACAACAAAATCACAGACATTCCAGAAAACTGGGATCTTAAGCCAGCCAAAGGAATGACATTTTAATTTTTCATTTTTATTTTTTTATTATTTTGTTAGCTTTTTTTTCTTTTTTCTTTGTTTTCCCTTTTTTTTTTTGTTTGTTTTTTTTTTTTGCTTCTTTCTTTGTTCTCTTTTTGTTTGTTTGTTTGTTCCTTTATTTCCTACTTCTCTTCATGTTATTTTTTCAACCACGTGAGCAGCAAACACGTGAGCGGCGTGCTCTTGTCCAGGGAGCATCAGCCCCGTGAGCAGCCTGCCTTGATCCTAAGAGCAGCAGCCTCATGTGGCCTGCCCCTGTCTAAGGAGCAGCAGCTGTGTGAGCGACCCGCTTCCCCGTCCGAGGAGCAGCAACCACGCGAGCAGTCCGACCTGTCCGAGGAGCAGCAGCCACACGAGCAGTCTTCCTACGTCTGAATAGTGGCAGCCCTGCGCAGCCCGCCCCCATCCGAGGAGCAGCAGCTGCGCACAGCCCGTACCCTGCACTAGTCCGAGGAGCAGCAGCTGCACAAGCATCTTGCCCTTGCCCAAGCAGCAGCAGCCGCACGAGCAGCCTGCCCAGTCTGAGGAACAGCAGCTGTGTGAGCAGCCTGCCCCCATCCGAGGAGCAGCAGTTCTGAATTAGAAGACAAGGAAGCAAAACACACCCAAACTATACTGCAAATGGAGAAAAAAATTAAAAGACAGGAGGAGAGCCTAAGGGAGCTTTGGGACAACATGAAACGAAACAACATACGAATAATAGGGGTGCCAGAACAACAGAAAGATGAACATGGATTAGAAAACCTATTCGAAGAAATAATATCAGAAAACTTCCCTGAGGTGGGGAAGAAAAAAGTCACACAAGCCCAGAGAGTCCCAAACAAGGTGAATCCGAAAAGACCCACACCAAGACACATCATAATTACCATGGCAAATGTTCAGGACAAAGAGAGAATCTTACAGGCTGCAAGAGAGAGACGGAAAGTTACATACAAGGGATCTCCCATTAGATTATCAAATGATTTCTCAACAGAAACACATCAGGCCAGAAAAGAATGGACAGAAATCTACAAAGTGATGCAAAGCAAAGGACTGAATCCAAGAATACTCTATCCAGCAAGGCTTTCATTCAAAATTGAAGGGGAAATAAGAAGCTTCACAGACAAAAAAAGGCTAAGGGAGTTTATCACCACCAAGCCAGCCATGCAAGAAATGCTAAAGGGACTGGTGTAAAAAGAAGAAATAACAAGCTCAGAAAGAAAACAGCCACACACACAAAAAAAGAAATGGCTACAAACAAGTACCTTTCAATAATAACTTTAAATGTAAACGGACTAAATGCTCCAACCAAAAGACATCGAGTGGCTGAATGGATAAAAAAACATGACCCATACATCTGCTGTCTACAAGAGACCCACCTCATTAGAAGGGACTCACACAGACTGAAAGTGAAGGGATGGAAAAATATCTTTCACGCAAATGGAAAGGAAAAGAAAGCTGGGGTAGCAATACTTATATCGGACAAAATACATCTCAAAGTGAAGGCCATAACCAGAGATAAGGAAGGCCACTTCATAATACTAAAGGGATCAATACAACAAGAAGATATAACCCTGGTAAACATATATGCACCCAATGCAGGAGCACCCAAATTCATAAAAAAACTCCTGGAAGATATCAAAGGAGAGATCGACAACAATACAATCATAGTAGGGGACTTTAATACACCACTGACACCACTGGATAAGCCCGCTAGACAAACAATCAGCAAAGAAACAGCAATCCTAAATGACTCACTAGATCAGATGGACTTAATTGACATCTTCAGAACACTTCACCCCAAAGCCATGGAATATACATTCCTCTCAGGTGCTCATGGGACATATTCAAAAATAGACCACATATTGGGTCACAAGCAAAGTCTCCACAAATTCAAGAAGATTGAAATCATAAAAAGCTTCTTCTCAGACCACGATGGCATAATGTTAGAAATAAACTACAATAAAAACAACCCAAAATACTCAAACACTTGGAAGCTGAATAGCATGTTATTAAATATTGATTGGGTTACCAATGAGATCAAAGAAGAAATTAAAAGCATCTTGGAAACTAATGACAATGATAACACAACAATCCAAAACCTATGGGACACAATGAAAGCAGTCCTGAGAGGGAAGTTTATAGCTCTTCAGGCCTATCTCAAAAAGCAAGAAAAAATGGTAGTAAATCATCTAACTCTTCAACTCAAAGAATTAGAAAGAGAGCAACAAGAAAACCCCAGAGTGAGCAGAAGGAAGGAGATAATAAAGATTAGAGCAGAAATAAATGACATAGAGACCAAAAAAACAATACAGAAAATCAATGAAACCAAGAGCTGGTTCTTTGAAAGGATAAACAAGATTGACAAACCTCTAGCCAGGCTCACCAAGAAGCAAAGAGAGAGGACCCAAATAAACCAAATCAGAAACGATAGAGGCGAAATAACAACAGACCCCACAGAAATACAAATGATTGTTAAACAATACTATGGACAGCTCTACTCCAACAAACTAGACAACCTGGAGGAAATGGACAAATTCCTAGGAAAGTACAACATTCCAAAACTCAATCAGGAAGAATCTAAAAACCTCAATAGGCCAATAACTATGGAAGAAATTGAAGCAGTCATCAAAAAGCTCCCAGCAAACAAAAGCCCAGGACCAGATGGCTTCTCAGGGGAGTTTTACCAAACTTTCAAGGAAGAACTAAAACCTATCCTCCTCAGACTACTACAAAAAATTCAGGAGGAAGGAACACTTCCAAGCTCATTCTATGAAGCCAGCATCACCCTAATACCAAAACCAGGTAAAGACAACACAATGAAAGAGAATTACAGGCCAATATCCCTCATGAACATAGATGCCAAAATCCTCAACAAAATCTTAGCAAATCGGATCCAGCAGTACATCAGAAAGATCATACACCATGACCAAGTAGGATTTATCCCAGGGATGCAAGGATGGTACAATATCCGCAAATCAATAAACGTGATACATCACATAAACAAATTGAAAGAAAAAAACCACATGGTCATATCAATTGATGCAGAAAAAGCATTTGACAAAATCCAACACCCATTTTTGATAAAAACTCTCAGCAAGGTGGGAGTAGAAGGATCATACCTCAACTTAATAAAAGCCATATATGACAGGCCCACAGCCAACATCATACTCAATGGACAAAAACTAACACCATTTCCCCTAAGAACAGGAACAAGACAGGGATGCCCACTCTCACCACTCCTGTTCAACATAGTACTGGAAGTATTAGCCATTGCAATTAGGCAAGAAGAAGAAATAAAAGGCATCCAAATTGGAAAAGAGGAAGTAAAACTGTCCTTATTTGCAGATGACATGATATTATACATACAAAACCCTAGAGACTCCATCAAAAAACTACTAGACTTAATACATGAATTTGGCAATGTAGCAGGATACAAAATTAACCCCAAGAAATCTGAGGCATTTCTATACACCAATAGTGAACTTTCAGAAAGAGAGATTATAAAAACAATCCCATTTACCATCGCACCAAAAAAATTAAGCTACCTAGGAATAAGCTTAACTAAAGAGGTAAAAGACCTCTACTCAGAAAACTACAGGACGTTGAAAAAAGAGATAGAGGAAGACATAAAGAGATGGAAGAACATACCATGTTCTTGGATTGGTAGAATCAACATCATTAAAATGTCCATACTACCCAAAGCAATCTATAAATTCAACGCACTTCCCATTAAAATACCAATGGCATACTTCACAGATCTAGAACGAACTCTCCAAAAATTCATCTGGAATAAAAAAAGACCCCGAATAGCTGCAGCAATCCTGAGAAAGAAGAAAATAGGTGGGATCTCAATACCAGATATCAAGATGTATTACAAAGCCACTGTTCTCAAAACTGCCTGGTACTGGCACAAGAACAGGCATATAGATCAATGGAATAGAATAGAGAACCCAGAAATTGGCCCAAACCAATATGCTCAATTAATATTTGACAAAGGAGGAAAGAACATTCAATGGAGCCAAGATAGTCTCTTCAATAAGTGGTGTTGGGAAAATTGGACAGATATATGCAAGAAAATGAAACTAGACCACCAACTTACACCATACACAAAAATAAACTCAAAATGGATAAAGGACTTAAATGTACGACAGGAAACCATAAAAATTCTAGAAGAATTCAAAGGCAACAAAATCTCAGACATATGCCAAAGCAATTTCTTCACTGATACAGCTCCTAGGGCAGTTGAAACTAAAGAGAAAATGAACAAATGGGACTACATCAAAATAAAAAGTTTCTGCACAGCAAAAGAAACCATCAACAAAACAACAAGAAAGCCCACTACATGGGAGAACATATTTGCCAACATTATATCTGATAAGGGCCTAATCTCCAAAATTTATAGGTAACTCATACAACTTAACAAAAGGAAGATAAACAATCCAATCAAAAAATGGGCAAAGGATCTAAATAGACATCTTTTAAAAGAGGACATTCAGAAAGCCAAGAGACATATGAAAACATGCTCAAAGTCACTAATCATCCGAGAGATGCAAATCAAAACAACAATGAGGTACCATCTCACACCTGTCAGACTGGCTATCATCAACAAATCAACAAACGACAAGTGCTGGAGAGGATGTGGAGAAAAAGGAACACTTGTGCACTGCTGGTGGGAATGCAGACTGGTGCAGCCACTATGGAAGACAGTATGGAGTTTCCTCAAAAAACAAAACATGGAACTCCCATTTGACCCTGTGATCCCACTTCTAGGAATATATCCCAAGAAACCAGAAACACCAATCAGAAAGGATCTATGCACCCCTATGTTCATAGCAGCACAATTCACCATAGCTAAGATTTGGAAACAGCCTAAGTGCCCATCAGTAGATGAATGGATTAGAAAACTGTGGTACATCTACACGATGGAATACTATGCTGCTGTAAAAAAGAAGGAACTCTTACCATTTGCAACAGCATGGATGGAACTGGAGAGCATTATGCTAAGTGAAATAAGCCAGTCAATGAAGGAAAAATACCACATGATCTCACTCATTTATGGATAATAAAGACCATTATAAACTTATGAACAAAAATAGATACAGAGGCAGAGCTGCCTCGAACAGACTGTCAAACTACACCGGGAAGGCGGGAGGGTTGGGGGGTAGGAGGAGGAGGTAAGAGATCAACCAAAGGACTTGTATGCATGCATATAAGCATAACCAATGGACATAAGACACTGGAGGGTAGGGGATGCCAGGGGATTGTCAAGGGCGGGGGAAAAAAGGAGACTTATGTAATACTCTTTGTAATAATTTAAGCAATAAAACAATTTTAAAAAAAAAGAAAAAGAATTGGACTAGAATCAAAGACATTAGTCCCAGCTCTTTTTCCCATTCTTCATAATTGCCACCCTAACTCTGTATTATCTTTTATTTTTTGGCCTTTTTTGTGTGTTTATTTGTAAAGCATTCTTGACCTATACTGAGTAGTATTTTTTGTTTAATTTTTAAAATTTTATTTTTATTTAAATACTTTATTGTTTAAAGCATTATTCTGTATTATCTTTTGACCTTCTTCCTTTTCATTCCCAAAGTATTATTTTGCTCCCTACTTCAGAGAAAATTGAAGCCACCAGATGAAAATTCTTTCTACTTCATTAATTCATTCATTAAGAAAACATTTAATAAGCACCTACTATGTGTTATGCATTGGGATTCAGTAGTAAACTAGTCTAAAATGGGTTGAGGTCTCATGAAACTTCCATTCTAGTGGGAGGAGAGATGATAGGCTGTGCTGTCCAGACTATAACAAAAGGTAATATGTGGGCTACATTAGATTAGATAAGGAAAGGCCTTGTTTAGGAAATGACACTTAAGCTGAGATATTAATGACAAGGAATTAGCTATGTGAGGATCAGGGAGAAGAGGAAAACCCTACTATGAAGACCCTAAGATAGGAATAAGCTTAATGTACCGGTGAAAGATAGGCCAGGGTAGCTGTAGAGTACTGGGCAAGAAGAGTGGATACAAGACGATGTTACAGAAGGAGGCAGACCTAAGTCAGGGTAAACAATTCAGATTTTTTTCTAAGTATGATGGGAAGCCATTTAAGAGAGAAGATGACACAATATTTCTTTCATTTTGGAAAGGTCATCTGGCTGCTATATGGAGAGTGGAATGTGGTGGGTGGGGCAGGAGTGGAAGCAGGGAGACCAGTTAAGAGGTTTTCAGTTCATGTGAGAGATGACAGTGGCTTAGACTATGTGGTAGTGTTAGTGATGGAGAAAAGCTAGATTTGGGGTTTACTATGGTACTTGCTGATGCTTGGATATGAGCAGTGAAAGGAAGAAAGGAATCGACAATAACTCTTAGGTTTTTGGATGAGGGTACTCTTTCCTGATACGGGGGACACTGAGGGAGGAGCAGATTTGGGAGGGGTGGAATTGAGACTTCTCTAATGGCCATGTTAAGTTTGAGAAGCCGAAGAGGACATGGTCTGTAAGCAGCTAGATAGTTCCAGGGAGAGTTAGAGTTGAAGATAAAAATTTGAGAGTGACTGGCATGTGGGATGGTATTTAGTTAGGATATCAGGTCAGCTGCTGAATCAGAGAGACCCAAAATAATAGTGCCTTAAATAAATTAGATTTTTGTTTATTTCTTACTGGTATGGCAGAGACTTAGCCACCAAGTCCACATTTTAGCTGTTGGGAAAGGGGGAAGGGGAAGATGTCTTTACCTTTAAAAGCACAGCCTGGAAGTTGCAAATATTTTTTCACTCCTATCAGAATGTGGTCACATGGCCACATCTATTTGCAAGGGAGGCTGAAAAATATACTCTTTAGCTGGATGATTAGATGCCCAGATAAAAACTGTATTGCTAGTACAGGGAAAGGATATAGAGGGTAATGGCACACTCTACTTGAGAGAGTATTTAAAACCAGTGGGATGAGCCCTAACCAGTTTGGCTCAGTGGATAGAACGTTGGCCTGTGGACTGGAGGGTCCTGGGTTCGATTCTGGTCAAGGGCATGTACCTGGGTTTCGGGCACATCCCCAGTAGGGGGTGTGCAGGAGGCAGCCAATCGATGTTTCTCTCTCATCGATGTTTCTAACTCTCTATCTCTCTCCCTTCCTCTCTGTAAAAAATCAATAAAATATATTTTAAAAAAACAACAAAAAAACCAATGGGATTACCCAGGGAGAACATATAAATAGGGAGGAGAGTGGAGCCCAGGATCAACCTCTAGAGTAGTGGTTCTCAACCTTCTTAATGCCGCGACCCTTTAATACAGTTCCTCATGTTGTGGTGACCCCCAACCATAAAATTATTTTTGTTGCTACTTCATAACTGTAATTTTGCTACTGTTATGAATCATAATGTAAATATCTGATATGCAGGATGTATTTTCATTGTTACAAATTGAACATAATTAAAGCATAGTGATTAATCACTAAAACAATATGTAATTATATATGTGTTTTCCGATGGTCTTAGGCGACCCCTGTGAAAGGGTCGTTCAACCCCCAAAGGGTTCGCGACCCACAGGTTGAGAACCGCTGCTCTAGAGCTCTTCAGCATTTAGTGTTCTGGTGAGGAAGGGAAAGCCCGTCAAGGAAGACTGAAAAGGAACTGCCGGTGAGGTCAAGGCAACCAAGAGGGGGGTATCATTAAAGCCCAGAAAAAAGTGTTTCCAGAAAATGGTGTTGAATGCTGCTGACAGTTCAAATAAGATGTGAACAGAAAATTTAATATTGGTTTGAGCAACATAGTCTTATGTCAGAAGCAGTCTTTGTACTTTCTGCCACCACACTTTATAAATACAGGCCCAGCCCTAGCCATTTTGGCTCAGTGGATAGAGTATTGGCCTGTGGACCAAAGGGGTCCAGGGTTCGATTCTGGTCAAGGGCATGTACCTTGGTTGCAGGCTCCTCCCTGGCCCAGGCCCTGTTCAGGACTCATACAGGAGGCAACCGATCGATGTGTTTCTTTCACATCAATGTTTCTCCTCCACTCTCCCTAAAAATCAATGGAAAAATATCCTCGGGTGAGGATTAATAACAACAACAAAAACCACAGACCCATCTGTCTTTCCCTTCTTTATACTGGATGGTGTGGGGTGTGGGGTTTCTCTTGCCTGTCCACTGCTAGCCTTGTGTGTTCTAAATCACCCCTCCTGCCTTCTCAGGACTTATCAGTTATTCTTTTCTCTTTCATGTATCTTTATTTCCTCATCATCTAAACATGCCTAAGCCTCGAATATCTTAAAACAAAACAATAAAAATACCCCTTCCTTGACCTCATACCTCTTTCCAGCCACCACCCTTCTGCTCTTCTCTTCTTAGCCAAGTTTATTGAAAAACATGGCATTTCACTATATTTACTCCTTCATGTTGGTCAGAAACTACATGGAGAGAAGGTGACTGTGTGAACAGCTGATGGCTAATTGACTAACTGACCAACTTGGCCTGACCAGCTGATTGAACAACTGGCTAAGTAGATGGGAGGGAGGGCAGACTGAAAGAGTGGACATGCTAGATGACTAGATAAATGACTTGTGGATTCTAGATTAATCCACCTTACTTATTTCAAGAAACATACAAAAATTTGATTGATTTTATTTGGGAATGAAGGACCCTAGTGCCCTTAAGTATTTGATACGTGTATACTTTTGCTGAGAGAGCTTTAAAGGATAAACAGTAGAAAAGTTGATGTCTTTCTAAAAGAAGGAGACTTATTTGAGACCTCTGGGTTTCAGGAATAATTATGAGGATAACATACTGCTAATTTCTTTATTCTTTGGATATTCCTGCTTCTGAATCATCATACTGTGTCCCTGGATTTTCCTAGGGGAGAATGTTCTTCATGTCCGGGATGCTGATACCCAAGACAAAATATTGCAAGCACTGCACCTTCAGTTTGGTAAACAGTACCCTTGGTGAGTACATACCCTCTTTTTTAAAAGTGATTTAAAAGAGGAGATGCCTTGGGCACCATTTCCAGCTGTGGTCACTGTTTAATCATCCAAACAGAGCTTTCGTTCTCCATCCCTAAGATCCCTAGCTGGTGGTGAGACAGAGCTTGCTAATATACCACCTATTACTGTACCAAGGATTCTGATGGAGAATAATTTTATTTGTCTCAGTTACGTTAACATAGCTAGGAAATACTTCTTTAGCTTACTTTGAATTTCCGTAAGTATTATAAAGCAATATAACTGATTTTCTTTTAAAATAGTGTAGTTTAGCCTGGCCAGAGTGGCTCAGCAGTTGAGCGTCAATCAAGAGGTCGCGGTTCGATTCAATTCGATTTGATTCCAGGTCAGGACACATGCTGGGTTTTGATTCCCAGTGTGGGGCATGCAGGAGGCAGCCAATGAATGATGTTCCTCTCTCGTAGATGTTTCTATCTATCTCTTTCCCTTCCTCTCTTTCGAAAAATCAATAAAAACATATTTAAAATAAAAATAATCTAGTTCTGGAGAGAGACCAAGATGGCGGCATAGGTAAACACCGCAGACTGCTGCCGCAAACAACCACTTCAAAAATACAACTAAAAGACGGAACGGACATCACCCAGAACCGCAGGAAGGCTGGCTGAGGAGAGACTCTTCAACTAGAAGGAAAAATAACAGCACACCGAGGCTCAGAGGAGGCGCAGTGTGGAAAATACTCAGGTGCGGAGGTGCGCGCGCAAAGCGGGCTGGTGGCTGAGAGCGCGGTTGTCGTTTTCGGTCAGGGGGGAGTCTCAGACTCTGAGCTCCAGATACGGGCGAATCGCTGGGGACTCGGACCCAAACGGGAGAAGCGGGAGTGTCTGGCATCAGTTGGAAGGCAGCTTTCCCTCCGAGGTTTGCAGCGGTTCCGGGGGTTCTGAGAAGCAGAGCCTCTGGGAACAGGACTGAGGGCACCATAACGGCTCCCTCCGCCCGCCCTGTTGAGCCCGCCCCGCCCAAGCCCTGCGCAGAGCCATTTGCCAGATCGCCTCAGGCAAAGGCTAGATTAGCACCTCCCCAGAGGACAGAAGTTTTCCGCGGCAGACACAGCTGATTCACACAGCCAGTCGGCCTGGTGGTCAAATCCCTCTAGTATTAACTACAACAATCAAGGCTCAACTAGAACAAGACTGCGCACAAAGACCACTAGGGGGTGCACCAAGAAAGCATAAAAAATGCGGAGACAAAAAAACATGACAGAAATGGAGGATATAGAGCTAAAAAACGCAATTTTGAGGGCTTGCAATAAACTTTTGGAGAGCTTCACGAAAACTAATGAGACCCTCGATGCTATGATAAAGAAACTAGAAATTAAGCATACACGCTCTGAAATAAAGAATATTACACCCAATAGCAGACCAGAGGAGCGCAAGAATCAAGCCAAAGATTTGAAATGCGAAGAAGCAAAAAACACCCAACCGGAAAAGCAAAATGAAAAAAGAATCCGAAAATACGAAGACAATAAGAATATATTTTTTTAAAAAAGTAAAAAAAAGAAATAATAATCTAGTTCACCCTGAAGGTACAAGTAAAAATAAAAAAGTCTGGTTCAGCATTTTAATTTGGATTGCCCTCCTTTCTAGTTCAAATTAATGAGTTGTCCCGTGTATTTGAATGTTTTTTCCTGAAAATAACTTTTCCCCATGAAGGTAAAGATAAAAACTATAAAAATTCATTGTCACAAACTGTTATATTCTGATATTGGCTTAACAAAACTAATTTTTCTTTAATAATATATGTATTTTTTAATGGTACCTCAGGCTGGAAATAGTTGTATTTCAATCAACAATGGAATTAAACATTGCATTGGTGACATGTGCTTACTGTGTTTGCTAAAGAGATCCATATGTTGTTATTTTCAAAAGAAAAAGTACAAATTTTATTACCTCAAGTCTGAGATTCCATTAATATGTCTTCAATATTATTTAGCATGTATGAGAGAAGCATTTAATTGGACTTTTTGGATATTGCAGCTCAAAGATATATGGGGATGGAAATGCTGTTCCAAGGATTTTGAAGTTTCTCAAATCTATTGATCTTCAAGAGCCACTACAAAAGAAATTCTGCTTTCCTCCTGTGAAGGATAATATCTCTCAAGACATTGACCATATTCTTGAAACTCTGAGTGCCTTGGCTGTTGATCTTGGCGGGACAAACCTCCGAGTTGCAATAGTCAGCATGAAGGTAAAAGTACTCCTAAGATCTTAACTTCATATCTCATGTGAGTAATTGATTTTTAAAAAGTATGGTTGGAAGGTAAGACTAGAAGCATACATGATAGCTTGTAATCATTTGCCCACAGTATTGACTTTTTGTGGGGTTTTTTTTGTGTGTGTGTTTTTAAATTTTTTTATTAATTTCAGAGAGGAAGGGGGAGAGAGAGAGAGAGAGAGAAAGATAGAAACATCAATGATGAGAGAGAATCATTGTTTGGCTGCCTCCTGCATGCCCCCCACTGGGGACCAAGCCCACAACCCAGGCATGTGCCCTTGACTGGAATAGAATCTGGGACGCTTCAGTCCCCAGGCCGATGCTCTATCCACTGAGCCAAACCAGCTAGGTCAGTATTGACTTTTTGGATCCATTACAGTATTTGTCATTATTTTACTAATCATTAACATTCAAAGAAGTAAAATTCTTGGGGAAGCCAAGTTAGGAGACTTAAGTTGACAATGGGAGACCACTTCGGCCCCAGACAGGGCTTTTGCCACCCAGGACACCTGAAATTCTGTATTTGGTTAATAGCTTGGATTATGGAGTATGCTGATTCCTTACCTAGGGAGGGTGTCTGCAAATGTGACGGGAATGGTATCTCCTCTAGAATATGATTTTGGTTGAGTACAGCATACCTTCACTCCCTTAACCAAACCATCACCACAGTGCTGACAGAGGTTGAGAGAGCCTTCAAAAAACACCAAATTGTCTGTGTTAAAATGATCTCTGATGATTTAACAAGAAAGAATAAACCTACCAGAAAAATATTTATTTGAAATATTGTTGATATATAAAGTTTCAGGAGTTTATTAGAAATAGCAAAGATTTTTTTTTTCTTTTTTTATTTGGAAATAGCAAAGATTTTAAACACAAAGTTGTTTAGGTCAATAAAGAAAAACAAAATGTGATTTTCTCAAGAAGAAAGAATCCTACCAGAAAAATATTTATTTGAAATATTGTTGATATATAAAGTTTCAGGAGTTTATTAGAAATAGCAAAGATTTTTTTTTTCTTTTTTTATTTGGAAATAGCAAAGATTTTAAACACAAAGTTGTTTAGGTCAATAAAGAAAAACAAAATATGATTTTCTCAAGAGAAGCCAAAGGCCTCCTTTATTAATACTCTTTACAGAGTTCCAGTAAGAGAATATTTTCTTAACATGAAGATAATATATTCTACATCAGTGGCCAACACCCTTTGTCATGGTGAAATTCTATTACTGCAATCAAGAGGAAAAGAAGGATGTTTCTGTAACATTATTGAACATAATTCTGGAAATTATGATGGGAATAAAACATGGAACAAACTGCAAAAATGGAGAATGTGGACAGTTTAAAACAAAAATGTTATTTATAGGCAATGTGAATAAACAACCTTACATAATTAATAAGACAATTGAGTAAAATGGCTAGATATGATAAATATATAAATATCAATAACTTTCTACTTATATGAAATTGAAGGCAAAGATTTTAGTTCTCCTTTAGGTAAGTGAGTGTTTCTCAACCCTGATTGCACAATAACATTATCTGGAACCTTTAAAAAATATATAAATACCTGGCCCCCTGCCCCCACCCCCAGAATAATTAAATTGGAATCTCTGGAGGTGGAGGCCAGGCATCAATATTTGTTCAAAGCTGCCCAGGTGATTCTGATGCACAGTGAAGGTTGAGAATCACAACTTTCGGTTTTATGGCAATCACTAGTGGCCTGGTGCACGAATTCATGCACATTGAAAGGAAATTAATTAGAAGAAATATTTTAATATTGCTATTCGCCCTTTCTCTATAATAGAAGTGTCAACCAAATTCACAGTTGATAATGACAGATGGAAACACACATGCAATTGGCACCAGCGAGAGCTTTATATGT
>NW_005371249.1:1558486-1589252 GCF_000412655.1 Myotis brandtii
ATTTTCTGGCTAATGAAAAGAAAATAGGATTCCACTGAGTCTCCTATCTACCTAATCCAGGACTACTGTGAGGATAAAATGAGATGAGGCACGGGAAAATGCTTCACAGACATTTGGTTACAGTGTGAAATGTTTCCACTTGGCTATAAAGCAAGTCATGTTCCTGGGGCTGAAGAAATCCAAGGACGCTAGTCGCTAGGGAGAGGAAGCCGGGCATTGCTACATGATGTCATTACCTGGATGGTCGGACACTTAGCATATTAGTCTTTTATATATATAGATAGATTAGTGACCACTCTAACCTTTGTAAATGTATAAAAATCCATTAACAACAGAAGAGTGGAAAAAGAGATCTTATTCAGAATATTATAACAGAATCATCTATGAATAATCAAAACCAGACAACTGTGTGATCTATGTAAAGAAAATTATAAAACTTTACTGTAAAATGTAAAGACTTAAGAAATATCCTGGTTGGGAATGCTGAGTATTTTTTAAATGTCAGCACTTTCCAAATTGACTTATAAATTTAACATAATCGTAGTCAACATTTAAATGAAAATTTAAAAAAGCACTTTTCCATTATATATTTTTTAGTTTTGAATATATTATTTATTTTATTTAGTTTTAAGTATATTTTTCTTGATTTCAGAGAAGAAGGGAGAGGGAGAGAGAGAGATTGAAACATTAATGATGAGAGAGAAATCATTAATTGGCTGTCTCCTGCACACCCCCCACCAGGGATCGAGCCCGAAACCCAGGCATATGCCCTTGACCGGAATTGAACCTGGGACCCTTCAGTCCACAGGCCAATGCTCTATCTGCTGAGCCAAACTGGCTAGAGCTAAATGAAATTTTTAAAAGTTTAACATCATTATTCTGAAATTTACTTAAATTAATGCCCAAGTGAGAACAAAGAAAATTTAAAAACAAGAATAATAAGGAGGGACTATCCCTGATGGTATTAAAGCATATCAGAAAACACAGTAATGTAAACATCATGGTACCATACCATTACTGGCTTCAGTTATGGGAGGTGATTAAAGCTTAAGTACTTAAGGAAATTTACTTAGTTGCCTCAGTATTTAAGCAAGGAAAATTTATCAACCTGAAAAAGTAAAATATGACCTTTTAATGAAAATTAAGATTAGCCAACATTGACTTTATGCTTAAGATTAGCCAACATTGACTTTATGCTTAAGCTGGTGTGGCTCAGTGGTTGTCGACCCATGAACCAGGAGGCCATGGTTTGATTTCCAGTTAGGGCACCTGCCCGGGTTTCAGGCTTGATCCTCGGTGGGGGGCGTGCAGGATGCAGCCTATTGATGACTCTCTGTCATCATTGATGTTTCTATTTCCCTCTCCCTCACCCTTCCTCTCTGAAATCAATTTAAAAAATTTTTTTAAAAAAGAGACGGGGTGCTCGCTTCGGCAGCACATATACTAAAATTGGAACGATACAGAGAAGATTAGCATGGCCCCTGCGCAAGGATGACACGCAAATTCGTGAAGCGTTCCATATTTTTTTGTGCTTTTTTTAATGATGCCTGTACATAAAGGCAGTTCCAAAATAAAAAAAAACTTAAAAAAAAAAATGGGTGGGCGGTGGGAGGGGTGGTCATCTGATTGGCTCTGGAGTTGTCATTACCTCAACAGTCATATCCCAGACTGCCCAGAAAACGACTTTGGTGTATCCAGGGGCTGGTCCAAGCCAGACAATGGCTCCCTTCTAAAGCAGTCATCGAAATCTGTAGATTTACTGTCCTATGGCGGTGTCTGATACATTGTGAAAAAGGACAAAAGATTCACTGTGTGTGCTCTTAGTGAAGACCAGTGAGACAGAAGGTGTTGTTTCTTCTCTTTTAGGGTGAAATAGTTAAGAAGTATACTCAGTTCAATCCTAGAACCTATGAAGAGAGGATTAATTTAATCTTACAGATGTGTGTAGAAGCTGCAGCAGAAGCTGTAAAACTGAACTGCAGAATTTTGGGCATAGGTAAGCTTGTGAATTACACGTCCAAGAAATGTTCATTTTAATGTACAAAACTTACTAAGTCCTGCTGCATGACCGAACATCAGGTCCCTGTCTCCAGGCCCTGTCTGTGGCCACCAACCAGCATTATGGGAAAAGCATTGTTAGTACTGTATATCTGGGAACTATAGATTTAGCTCAGGACTGTTTGTCATTTCTTTGCAGTCCTTCATAATATTTGTCTTAGGATATGTTGGGTGAATTAATTTGTGTTCCAAGCCCAGAAAGTTGGCACACTTTTCTAAGATTGCTAATTAGAGTTACTTTGCCTGTGTTTGTGTTTGTGGTGGAGCTCAGGTATTTCCACAGGTGGCCGTGTAAATCCTCGGGAAGGAGTTGTGCTGCATTCAACCAATCTGATCCAAGAATGGAACTCTGTGGACCTCAGGACTCCCCTGTCTGATACTTTGCATCTCCCCGTGTGGGTAGACAATGATGGCAACTGTGCCGCCATGGCGGAAAGGAAATTTGGCCAAGGAAAGGGCCTGGAAAACTTTGTGACATTTATTACAGGCACAGGTAAGAGTAGGGGATGGTTGCTTCAGGAGCTAGAGTGTGTGCTGGGGCACACCTTTAACACTTTGCAACTTGCTTGAGTAGGGCCTGAGAGTGAGCCACACAGGAGAGCTGCGGTCTGCTCAGGTCGTTTCTGAGCATGGCTGTGGCCTTCTAAAATCTCAGGAGCTTGTCAGAGCTATTCATACCCCTTCCTCCCCAAAGCTTCTCATCCCCCAGCTTTTCCTCCTAGTGTGTTTGGTTAGTATATTGTTTGCCCCCAGTTACCCAGTTCCCTAAGCAGCAAAGACCAAGTATATTTTGCCTTTAAATGCCTTTGACAAATGCCCCTTGTGCAGCCCCCTGGGCCCTGGGAGAGTTCTGAGGTAGGTGAGATAAAGGCAAGCCCTTTGAGCTGGTCAAAATAAACCACCACAATTCTTTAAGAATAAGGTTTGTTCAGCTCCCTCTAGTACTGCCATCTGTACTGGGAACGTGGGCTGCTTTTCAAGGCCACTGCCAATTTTTGTGTGTGTGTGTGGTGGGAGGTTGCGGGGGGAAGAGGCCGAGGGATTAATGGGACCAGAAAATGCCAGGAAGCTCTTACTAATATTCAGATAAAGCATTCCCCTGGTTGTTGCAAACTTTTGTTTAGTTTCCAGAGTTCCAAAGAAGTTGCCAGTTTAGTCATTGCTTTAGTGGAGGGATGCACTTTTGGAGTTTCCTACTCTGCCATTTTTGCTGATGTCCCAATTTGTTTTTTAAATGAGGAAGCCTCAGCTAATACATGGTCTAGCCAGCATTTGATCCTAGATATGCCCAACTTCAACACTTGTGTGCTCTTAAACTCTACATTATACTACCTCCCCTTTAAGCTCATATACTTCTTCTCTTAGTCTTGAACACAGTGTCACAAGTCTGGCTATCACTTCCTGGCACAGAGTAGTTAATAAGCTGCAAATGAGAGGGGTGGGCATTGAAGAATAGGTGCCACCAGAAGTAATAGATGGCGGGAAAACTAAAAAGCAGAGCCTGCTAAGGCAGAATGGCCTTTACTCCTCAGTAACTCCCAAATTCCATAACAAGACAGTCATTGATATTAATAATTCCTGAATCAAAAATTTTTAGACACAGTATTAAGAGGAGGCAAAATCATATTTATATTCTGTTTAAGAAAGTAGGAGGTATTTGATACCTTAGAAAGATTGTCTGCCCCCAAAGCAGGGTCTGAGACAAGGATTTAGGTGTGGGTATTTTATTTTGGCAGTGATCCTGGGAAGCAGGAGTGAGGGAGTGGGAAGAGAGTAGGAGGAGAGTCACTAGAGGAGACATGATCAAAGTTGTCTTGAGGGCAGTGGGGTCTGAAATCTACTGGAACCTCCCCAAAAGCCTGCAGAATACCATCCAGAATTGTCCACTTGGGTCTGCTGGCTCCTGTCTTGTCTTGGTTGAGGGTTGCCTCTGGGCACTGTGCTTGCATGGTTGACCGAGTTCTTTAGTGTTGGAGAAAGCCTCTGGGAGAACAGTGGACAGTGTGCACTTGAGGTGGTCTGTCATCACAAGGTGAGTCAAGCAGATGCAACACAGGGTATCAGAGGATCTGCTAAAATTATTTCCATCCAAGATGATTCCAAATAAAGTTTTGGTACTTAGTAAGTTTCAGCTACTAGGAAAGTAGGCACTGTATAGAACCTCACATTCCAAAGCTTTCCTTAACAGATGAGGCATTGCCATATCAGTTTTCTGTCTCAAATGAAGAGCCACCTCAAGGATTGCTGTCTCTCTGTAGGAATTGGCGGGGGAATCATCCATCAGCATGAATTGATCCATGGAAGTTCCTTCTGTGCTGCAGAACTTGGCCACCTTGTTGTGTCTCTAGATGGGCCTGATTGTTCCTGTGGAAGCCATGGATGCATTGAAGCATATGCCTCTGGAATGGCCTTGCAGAAGGAAGCAAAAAAGCTACATGACGGTTGGTTTCTTTCTTCTGAGGGATTAAATAGCCAAATGGTAGAAAAATATTTCAAAGTAGGTATTCCAAAGGGGGCTGAGCACTGAAACCCAAGCTCTTAACCTTTTCCCTTCCTAGAATACGAGTGGGGCTCTCTAATATTGAAGCTCCAAAGCTTCCTTAGTCCTGACCCATGCCAACACTCTTCCTCTGCAGGGGTGGAGGTGGACAGGGGTCCTGAGCTCCAGGGGAGTGGGGAAGATGTCTTTCATTTAAAAAAATATATATATATTTTTTCATTGATTTCAGAGAGGAAGGGAGAGGGAGAGAGAAATAGAAACATCAATGATGAGAATCATTGATTGGCTGCCTCCTGCACGCCCCCTACTGGAGATTGAGTCCGCAACCCTGGCATGTGCCCTGACCAGGATCGAACCTGGGACTCTTCAGTCCTCAGGCCAACGCTCTATCCACTGAGCCAAACCAGCTAGGGCTGTCTTTCATTTTTGTTTTCTAAGCTTCTAGCACAGGGGCTTAATACACATCAATACACATTTCAATGAAGAATTAAATGGAGGAACATATTTTAGTTTTTGAATTCTAAAAGGTCTATTTGAACTAATGCTGTTTCTAGATGTTATAAAAGTCAAGATGGTTTCCATTCTAATGCAAGAGGGAGTCATTTAATATCATAATATCATAATATGGTTTCTCAGGTGCAGAGAGAATGATGGCCAAGAAATGTAGATGCATATAAGGACACCAGCGTTCCCTCCCACCTTCTCCATACAGTGAAGGGAGTGTTAGGGTGCTGTCCTGAGAGGTCGAGAGTCAGAGGGTAAATAGCACTAGTGAGGCAAGTCTGAATGGGCACGGGAACATTTCCAAGCTTGGGAGACAGTGATGTTGGTGCATAAAGGCAGAGTATCATGTAGTAAGAGGTAAGCCAGAACCAGCAGCTAATAGAGAAGCCACTGAAAAATTTTAGGGAAAAGATACAGTCAGATCTGAATTTTAGATTCTTCACTGAATTGTAAATTTTTGTTTCCTGGGAGGAAAATGGTAGTTGAATAGAGGATAGCTTTAAATGGGGCAGTTCTACAGAGTGACTTCCAGTTTTCTGGATGGACAAGTTGGGGAACAGGTTTTGAAGGAAGGTAATAGTTTGGTACCAGTAGGACATCCATATGCAGGTGGAAATGCATAGGAGGCAGCTGGCTACAGGGGCCTGATGCTCAAGAGAGAGGACTAGGTTAGAGGTAGGGATTTGGGAATCAGCATGGAGGTGACAGTTAAACCTCTGAAAGGGAAATGAATGATGCAAGTCAAGAATGGAATCCTGCAAAACAGCAGAGTAGGAGGAACACCAGGAAAGGGTCAAATCACAGAAGCCAAAAGTGGAAGTGTTTCAGGGAGATTGTAGTCTGTAGTGTCAAATGCTGCTCATGAGTAAGAGAAAATCAGAAACGTTCTTTGGTTTTGGTCATGAGGACATCACTTGAAGCCCTGAAGTATTTTTTTCAACCTTGTTTTTATCACCCCTGATAAGGAACCTGCTTAGATGTTTTTTCCTAATCATCTCACCCCATGAAACTCTAATACCACAGATATATTCTTTGTTTATGTACTCTCTGTATAAAAAGATTTTTTGCCCCCAAGAATCAATTTCTACCCCCTCTTCCCCCCCCCGGGGGGGGCGGCAAATGCCTATCTTAAAGAATTTCAGTCAAATAGTGGAAGCAGAAGCCTAACTACACTGAGGAAGAGGGGAGAAGTGGAATCTGTTAGCATGTGCAGGTGGAAAGGAGGCAGTGGAAATGGAAGCAACGGTTGGGAATGCAGGGGAGAAAGGATGGTCCCTACAGAAAGGCCCTTGAAGAGGGGGGAAGAGATGAGTGCAAAGCCTGGCAGAGGGCCCAGAGAGAGGGAACGAAGGAATGAAGGTGTGCATGTACAAACCTGCTTCTAGTTGGGGGCTGAAAAGTAAAGGAATTCCTGCCTGTCCTTTATTTATCTGAGAGGTCAGGAATACGGAAATGTCTTGGTCAGGTGAGAGTGAGGGGTGGGCAGGGAAAGAAGGTCTGAGGAGGTGAAGCCTTAGAAGAGGCAGCTGTGAGGGCCCCCAGGAGATAGGCGACCACCAGGTGATATTTAGTAAGCAGTCTGCATGGTTTAGCTTTTCTCTCATCAGAGCCCATGTATAATAGAGAAGGAGGCGGGTTGATCTGAGTTGGTGACTAGCAGAGTGAGGGACAGAAAAAAAGGACTATAGATAACAGAAATACCTACTGTTTATTTACCATTAGTCTGGCCCCCATTTAACTAAAAATACTTTATGGTCCATTATGTCATTTAATCCCTAAAATAATCCTGCTAGGATGGGTATTAGTATATTATCTCAGTCTCACAGAGAAGAGATACATGGTGACATGAAGTGGACAGGGTTGTGCAGCTCGTAATGACAGAGCTGGCAGCTGAACCAGGTCTGTGCTGTTTCCTAGGTGCTGTGCCTTCCTCCATAGAAAGCGGGGCACTGGCCGGTGATGCCACATTGCATCTGGGCTGGATAAGGAGAGGGAGGAGTGCAGAGGAGTCTGATGGATTTGCTGGGGGGAAGCACTGCAAGGGCTCTGCTTCATCTGGAAGTGAGAAGTGGGAATGCTAGAGGGGAGGAGGTGGTTCAGCTCAGAACTGAGGATTTTAGTGAGGGACGTTTTGGGCAGTGTATAAGCGGGCAACGAGAGGGCAACAGAGGCCTCTGGGGAATGCATATGGATGTTTATGAATGATGAGCTTTGCAAATGTGAAAATACTGTCTTCTCACTTGGCGGCTCGCTGCCCACTGGCACCATTGTAGTTTGGCCTCCCACAGGGCTGCCACAGCTCATTATTGACTGTCTCTCCTCCTCACCTCTGCTCAAACAGAAGACCTGCTCTTGGTGGAAGGGATGTCAGTGCCAAAAGACGAAGCTGTGGGTGCACTTCATCTTATCCAAGCTGCGAAACTTGGCAACGTGAGAGCCCAGAGCATCTTGAGAACAGGTGAGTGTCAGCTCCTGGCAGCTCTGCCAAAGGGGACAGGCCCTGAGACCACCTGGGGCTCCCCCAGATGTTCAACTTCCCTCAGGACTGGTGCTCTGGAGTGTTACTCAGAGGCATTTTTCCTGTTTACTGGGAGAAAGCGACTTGCCTGCAAGGTATTTGGCAGCATTGTCTTTTTAAGCGGAATTTTTTGTTTCTTAGTTTAAAGACTATGAAGAAACAACCTGTTCATTTTATACGAAATTTAGAGAAATATGAGTAAGGAAAAGTGTCACTTTCAGTTTTACAGTTTCAGAGATATCAACTATTAACATTTCCTACCAGTATTTCTGTTTTTTTATAGTTGAGACCATAAAGTACAGTACATACCATTTTATACCCAGCTTTTTTCCAAAGTATCTCATGATTATTTTCTCATAGTCAGAATAAATCATGAGCTTGGCCAGTATGGGTCAGTGGTTGAGCTTCAACCCATGAACCAGGAGGTCTCAGTTCAATTCCTGTTCAGGGCACATGCCTGGGGTGTGGGCTTGAACACCAGTGTGTGTGTGGGGGGGGGGTGGGGGGGCGGGAGTGCAGGAGGCAGCTGATCAATGATTCTCTCTCATCATTGATGTTTCTATCCCTCTCTACTGCCTTCCTCTCTCTGAAAAAAAAATAAATAAATCATGAATAGCTTTAAAAGTACGGCTTCAGGTACTTTTTATTACATAGTGTGGATGTTCCTGGCTGCTGGCTCTTTTCCATCTTCCTCTTCGGCATTTTTAATTTAGTTCTCTTCCTGAAACTTAGTTTTTTATTTTTCTGTAGCTGGAACAGCGTTGGGTCTTGGGGTTGTGAACATCCTCCACACTGTAAATCCTTCCCTTGTGATCCTCTCTGGAGTCCTAGCCAGTCACTATATCCACACTGTCAAGGACGTCATCCGCCAGCAAGCCTTGTCCTCGGTTCAGGATGTGGACGTGGTGGTTTCGGATTTGGTGGATCCTGCCCTGCTTGGAGCCGCCAGCATGGTTTTGGACTACACAACACGCAGGATCTACTAGGCTTCCCCGGAGTGGTCACCGACAGAGACTCTCAGGTTGTCTTTGAGATGTGCATTTCTTAAAAAGCAAATCTGATATTTAAATTTAGTATTTGGCAGGTGACTTTGCAGAGAAGTTTGTGCTTTTAGTCTCCTCTTCCAAAGTCACCTTTCCCAACCCCCATTTTTGTAGCTGCTGCTCTTTCTGGGGTCATTTCAGCTCACACCCTATAAATATCACTCACAGTTTTCTGTGTCAAAAGGAGCTACAATAGCCTTAGACCTCTGCTTACTAGATGTACCACTCAGACCAGCAGGTCTTGCTTGGGAATGTGACTTTGATACTAGAGTTTGGATTATTAATCCTTCCTCCCTAAACTTAGATGACAGAAAGGGATCTAGTCGGCACAGAAGGAAATCTCACCATGAAAGGTTTAAGTGAACTTTTTAAAAAAAGTTTTATTGAGGTGTTTTTAAAGTGCCCAGTTTGATAAGCTTCAGTATATGTATGCACCTGTGAAACCATTCCCACAATCATGATACTGGACATATTTGTCACCCCAAAAATTATTTGTTATTACTCTCACAGAACCTTGAGCAGCTTAGACCAGGGATCTGAATGACAGTGGCCTTAGTGACCTTGTCTTCTTAAGGACACCTGAGAACCCATGAGGACTTACAGTCTCTGAAGGAGATTAACCATCTCAAAAGGATTGTTGCTATTGACAAGCAGACACCTCTCCCTTCAGTAGCCTTTCATACTACATTGAATATGGCCCTGGAGTGTCTATCATGGCAGTGTTTGTGTCAGACCTAGAGCCCACGTCTGAATCTGGATTCCGGCTCAGTAAGATTCCATGCTTTCATGATACAGAGGCTACGGTTCTTGCTGTCAATTACAACCTGGAAGAAAAACTAATAACCACCACTTATAAAGTGCCTACTGTATGCCAGGTTCTGAACTAGGTGTGCCTCAAATATATTATTCTAAATTCTTGCAGCCTGTGACATAGGTGTTTTAATTCCCATTTTAAAGAATTTCAAATTGTCTTAATGTTTAAACATACCTAAAACTATGTGGCTAGTGAGTCTTAAGAGACAGGGTTTGATCCCAGATCCCCTGTGCTTTTTCTGCTAAGCTACATAACCTCTCATATCAAAAAGCTTTCAAAATGTGAATATATTCTAATTTACTGCAGGCTATCAAAAGCTTTATTTAATAAAAATATCTCAGTAGTAATAACTCGATTTATTCGTGGCATAATGTGTAAGCAGTGAATTGAATCAAATATTCCTCTGTACTGTGTAAATTTTAGGAGCACAATATTTGAACTAGTGATAGGTTTTATGGATACTTTTAAATGAGCTAGAAAAGCTTATACATATGTTTTTTCAAATTGTTTTATTACTTTAGGAGAACTGCAAGGTTTCTATAATATTGTTTCAGTATTAGCAATATAAAATAAAGCTAAGTAATCCATATTACATTTGTTCTCCTTCGAAGTGGGTTAATGTGAAAAAAAAATAGATTAATTCTTAGAACTCTACCAGCCCTTAAATAGTCCAGGTCTTGGTTATTGTTGAAACATTCCCAGTGATTCCTGGGAGGGAAGTAGTCTGCTCGGCCAACAGTGTCTGGGGCAAGAGGGTGTACAGTGAACGGGCATCAGATGTTCCTTCGTGAAATATGTAACCACTCTATACATCAGATAATTCATTGCTACCTAAATATATGAAGGATGGTACTGAATCTAAAACCCAATCTTAGTTTTCATTAAATTCATGGGGAGACTAATATATTCCAACATAATTATTACATATGGTTAATAATCATATCTTAATTTATTTTATTGTCAATGTTTTTGTTACTGAGCCAAATTCTAAAGAAAAAATAAATACATGTCCTTGTGGAAATCCTAGCACTTTTGTTTTGTTCTTAAATTAACTCACTAGCTAAAAGCACTTCCCTTCCCAGAAGAGATTTACATTTTTGCATTGCTTTCTGAAGGTCATGTAATTTCTTTAAGTCATCTAATATGGATTTCTTAACCAAAAGAAAAATAACTTTGATAATAGAAAGCATTATTAGATAACATTTTAAAAATATGTTGTAAGAAAAATAACTTTGATAATTGAAAGCATTATTAGATAACATTTTAAAAATATGTTGTGAAATGATCACAGTCTGTCACCATATATAGTTATAGCATTTTTTTTTCTTGGGAAGAGAGCTTTTAAGATCTACTCTCAGCAACAAATATGCGACACAGTTACTAACTACAGTTGCCATGCTGTATATTACATCCACAATGAATTACTTATTTTGAAACTGGAAATTTATAACTTTTGACTCTTCACCCATTTCACCCACCATCTATCTACCCTCCCACCCCTGGCAACCACCAATCTGTTCTCTATACCTATGAACTTGGTTTGTTGTTATTTTTTAGATTCCATATGTGAGATCAGACAGTATTTTTCTTTCTCAGTCTGATTTATTTCATTAACATAGTATCTTCAAGGTTCATCCATGTTGTCACAAATGACAAGATTTTATTTTTTATGGCTGAATAATCATTATCTTATATAATAAAAGCCTAATATGCAAATTGTCCTCTTGAGCGGTCGTTTGACCAGGAGTTCAATCAGAAGACCGGGAGTTCGACTGCTTGCTATGACGTGTGCTGACCTCCGGGGGGTGGCGCAGAACATGGCAAGCATTGCGGTGCTGGCAGCGGGCAGCAATAGAGGTGCTGCCGGTCCCGATGGGCCCCGACGAGAGCAGAACCGCGGTGGGATGGTGGAGCAGGTGAGCGCAGCGCCAGGCCAAGGTGGGTGTGAGCGGGGGCCCTATCGCCCCACTGATCACTCCACAGACAGCGACCAGTGGCAGCGGCGGGGGGTGGGGCTGCAAGCTGGGGCCCGATCATCTCCACAGGCCACCCCGAGGGACCCCAACCATGCATGAATTCGTGCATCGGGCCTCTAGTGTGTGTGAATGTGTGTGTGTGTGTTCAGCACAATTTATCCATTCATCTGTCAATGGAAACTTAAGTTGTTTCCATATTTTGGCTATTTTCTATAATAATAAAAGGGTAATATGCTAATTAGACCAGACTTCTTTGAGGCGTCATTCTGAGTAATTTCGCCAATTCGGGGTGGGTGTTATTAGTTTCAGCTGCTTACTCCATTTGCTCCGGGACAAGACCTGGGACGCGTCTGCCTATACCGCCGCCATCTTTAACATCATCTCTCGAGGCGTCATTCTGGATGTCCTTCCTGACAAAGCCAGGGCGGAAGGAAAGCCAGCCTGAGTCCAGGGTGCCTGCGGGTGGCAGGAGGAGGGAAGCAGCCCGGGTACTGGAGGGCGGCCAGAGGAGGGAAGCCAGTGCCGGCAGCCGGGGGAAGGAAGGCCTACTCTTGCACAAATTTTCGTGCATCAGGCCTCTAGTTGTAAATAATGATGCAATGGACACAGAGCGCATATAACTTTTTGAGTTAGTTTTCTTTAGACACTCAAAAGTGGAATTTCTGTGTTTTATGATCTATTTTTTTAAAAATATATTTTATTGATTTTTCACAGAGAGAAAGGGAGAGAGATAGAGAGCTAGAAACATTGATGAGAAAGGAACATCGATCAGCTGCCACCTGCACACCTCCTACTGGAGATGTGCCCGCAACCCAGGTACATATGCCCTTGGCCGGAATTGAACCTGGGACCTTTCAGTCCGCAGGCCGACGCTCTATCCACTGAGCCAAACTGGTTAGGGCTTATGATCTATTTTTAATGTTTTGAGGAATCTCTGTACTGTTTTCCAAGTGGCTGCACCAACAGTGCACAAGGGTTCTTTGCTTTACATCCTCTCCAACACTCAGTATTTGTCTTTTTTAATAGTTGCCATTCTAATAGGTGTATGGTGGTATCTCATTGTGGTTTTGATTTGTATTTCCCTGATGGTTAGTGATGTTGAGCATCTTTTCATGTACCTGTTGGCCATCTGTATGTCTTCTTTGGAAAAATATTTATTCAGATCCTCTTCTCATTTTTTCTTTTTTAAATATATTTTATTGATTTTTTTCAGAGAGGAAGGGAGAGGGATAGAGAGTTAGAAACATCAATGAGAGAGAAACATTGATCAGCTGCCTCCTGCACACTTCCTACTGGGGATGTGCCCGCAACCAAGGTACATGCCCTTGACCAGAATCGAACCTGGGACCCTTGAGTCCACAGGCTGACGCTCTATCCACTGAGCCAAACCGGTTAGGGCCCTCTTCTCATTTTTTAATCAGATTGGCTTTCTTTGCTATTGAGTTCTATGCGTTCTTTAAACTCAGTTTTGGATATTAACACTGTGTGATACATGATTTGTAAATATTTTCTCTCACTCAGTAGGATGCCTTTTTATTTTGTTGATGGTTTCCTTTGCTGTGTGGAAGCTTTTCAATTTGATGTAGTCCCACATGTTTAGTTTTGCTTTTGTGACCTCTGCTTTTGGTGTCAAATACAAAAAAAAAAAAAAATCATCACTCACCAAGACAGATGTCAAGGAGCTTAACTGTGTATGTTTCCTGCGGAGTTCTGTGGTTTCAGGTCTTACATTCAAGTCATTAATCCATTGAGAGTTAATTATTGTGGTGTATGGTATAAGAGAGTGGTCCAGTTTCCTTGTCAACACAATTTATGAAAGAGGCTGTCCTTTATTGTATATTAGAGGCCCGGTGCATGAAAATTCATGTACTGGAGTGGGGGGTCCCCTCAGCCCGGCCTGCCCCCTCTCACAGTCCGGGAGTCCTCAGGGGCAGGAGACAACCCTTCCATCAGGGGAAGGCGACGCCCCCATCACACCTCTGCTGCTGCTACTGCTGGCAGCGCAAGCCTTGGCCGGCCCTGGTGACCTGAGCCTCGGGCGGCCCTGGGCGGCTGGGCAGCCGCCATCTGAGGCTTGTCTGTGCCTTGGGCCCAGCCTGGGCAACTGAGGGTGGGTCTGGCGGCACCGCATGCCTGCCACCACCCCCCCAGCAGCACTGAAAGGACTGGGGGACTCCGGCAGGGCTGAGGGGACTGGGCGCTGCCATCTTTGTGACATGTGATGGTCAGTTTGCATATTCCCTTTATTTGATATGATTGTTGGCTTCTTTGATGTAAGTTAATTGACCATACATGTGTGGGTTTATTTCTGGGCTTTCTATTCTGTTCCATTGATATATGTGTCTGTTTTTATGCCAGTACCATACTGTTTTAATTATAATAGCTTTGTAATATAGTTGGAAATCAGGGAGCTTGATGTCTCCAGCTTTGTTCTTTCTCAAGATCCCTTTGGCTATTCAGGATCTTTTGTAGTTCCATGTAAATTTTAGGGTTGTTCTATTTCTGTGAAAAATGCCAGTGGAATTTTGATAGGGATTGCACTCAATCTGTAGAATGCATTGGGTAGTATGGATATGTTAATGTTAAGTCTTCCAACCCATGAGCACAGAATATCTTTCCTCCCTAGCTGGTTTTGCTCAATGTTTAGAACGTTAGCCTGCAGACTGAAGGATCTCAGGTTTGATTCCTGGCACCAGTCAGGCGTGTGCGGTAGGCAATCAACCGATGTGTCTCTATCCCATCAATGTTTCTCTCCCCTTTTCCACTCTCTCTAAAAATCAATGGAAAAAATATGCTCTGGTGAGGATTAACAAAAAAATATGTTTCCATTTATTTGTGTCTTCTTTAATTTCTTTCACCAGTGTCTGATAATTTTCAATGTACAGATCTTTTACTTCCATCGATCAGCTGCCTCCTGCACACTCCCTACTGGGTATATGCCCGCAACCAAGGTACATGCCTTTGGCTGGAATGGAACCCAGGACCCTTGAGTCCACAGGCCGACGCTCTAGCCACTGAGCCAAACCGGTTAGGGCGGTATTTTCTTTTTAATATTGTTGTAAATGGGATTGTTTTCTTAACTTCTCTGATAACTTATTAGTATATAGAAACAAATTTCTATATATTGATTTTGTATCCTACAATTTTACTGAATTCATTTATTCTAACAATTTTTTGGTGGACTCTTTAGGGCAGTGGTTCTCAACCTTCCTAATGCTGCGACCCTTTAATACAGTTCCTCATGTTGTGGTGACCCCCAACCATAAAATGATTTTCGTTGCTACTTCATAACTGTAATTTTGCTACTGTTATGAATCATAATGTAAATATCTGATATGCAGGATGTATTTAGGCGACCCCTGTGAAAGGGTCGTTCGACCCCCAAAAGGGTCGCGACCCACAGGTTGAGAACCGCTGCTTTAGGGTTTTCTATATATATCATGTCATTTACAAATAGTGACAGTTTTAGTTTTTCCTTTCCAATTTGGATGATGCCTTTTCTTTTTCTTGCCTAATTGTTCTGGCTATGACTTTTCAGTACTATGTTGAATAACATTTAAAATTTGACATAAAAAGCAAAGTGGCCCCAAGAAAGCGGTTTGAAACTAAATGTTGAGCACTCGATGAGACCATGGGAACAACTTCCTCCTTTTTATGTAGCCCTATGTGGGTAATGTAGGCTTTAGAAGCAATCCCAACTTACTATTGATTGCTGTGTCACAAGCCACCTCAAAACTTAAGAGGCTTAAACAATAATCACTCTGTCATGGTTTCTATGGGTCAGGAATTTGGGAAAGGCTCTCCTTGGCAATTCTAATGCAGGGTGTCTGATGCACTTCCAGTTAGTACCTGGAGCTGGAATAGCAGGAGGCTGGAATACTAGCGACTGGCCAGGCACCTCTCTCTGCTTGTAGTTTCAGGGCCTCTCCATGTAGGTTGGTTTGGGCTTCCTCACAGCATGTCAGACTCAGGGTGATGCTCAAGGACTACCAGAGCTTGTGTTCCAACAAATCAGCTGGCAAGCTGCATTGCCTGTTATGACCTAGCCTTGGAAGTCACATGGCATTACTTTTGTCATATTATCCAGTCACCTCTTGATCTGAAGGATGTCAGAGACTTTACTGACATTTTACAACTGTCACATTCACCTTAAGAAGCCCATTTGGTATGGAAGGCAAGACCAGTCCAGATGGCACCATCAGAATAACACCAAAAGGTAAGCTGTGGGCATAGAGGGCCATGGGAGCTCAGGGGAAGGAGTAAGGGAAGGCATTGTAGAGGTGTCCTTTAAGCTAATTCTTAAACTGGATTTTGACATGTTGAATGGCATTAACAAGGCCCAGAAGTAACAAATGGTTGGTGAACAACAATGAGTGAGTGCTCGATTGCAATCCAGGGTGGCTAATGGGAAGAAATGAGTAAAGAGGCCAGGTGGGCAAGATCAAGAATGCCCAGCTAAGAAGCTTGGAAAGGGGAGGTAGGCAGAAAAATAATGGTGGTTCCTCTCCCCTCAGACATAACTGCAGTGGGAGTGTTGGTGGACTTTCCTTCTTGGCAATGGCAAGACTACCCCCTCCAGAGTGTGGTATTAACAGGAGTTTATGTCAATTTCCAACTTGGAAATATCAGGTAAATAAGCAGATTTCGGTAATGTGGCTTTATCAGTTACTTGAACCATCACCCAAAACAGGGGTGGGGAACCTTTTTTCTGCCAAGAGTCATTTAGATATTTATAACATCATTCACGGGCCATACAGAATTATCGGCTGGGGTGGCTCAATTGGTTGAGCATTGCCCCATGCACCAAGAGGTCACGGTTCCATTCCCAGTCAGGGCACATGCCCCGATTGCAAGCCTGATCCCCAGTAGGGGGAGTGCACGAGGCAGCCCATCAGCGCTTCTCTCTCTTCCCTCGCTCTAAAATAAAAAATATATACATTGAAAAAAATAGCTTGTTATATTTGATCAAACATTTAATTAACTCACCCCTAATGCCTTGGCAGGGCCAGACTAAATGATTTCTCGGGCCTTATACAGCATGCAGGCTGGATGTTCCCCACCCCTGACCTAAAATGTGACGGATTCTGAGGGCACATAACAAATGTGTTGATGCTTGAATAGAACACAGCCTCCTAGAACCATCTGTTGTGTTGAGCAGGGTGGTCTAGAACTTTCTGTGCTGGAAATATTCTATAATCTGTGCTGTGCCATACGGATAATACCTAACCACATGTGCCCCTGAGCATATGAAATATACCAGGACTAGAATGTGTTTTTAATTTTAATTAACTCTAATTTAAACAGCCACATGTGTCTACTGTATTAGCCAGCAATTAGATAAATATTTGACACCAGAGATATGAATATGAGCAAAGTGCTACGGGGATCCAGAATAATGGGGCTAGTCACACACTAATGCTGCCCTGACTCAGGTTTACTGGCTGGAGCCAAAGGAGTAAGGTCTCACTATAGTCTATGTACCCCCAGAGACGCCGCCACTGAAATATACCATCCAAGACCCTAAAAGTAAGGGACGGACAAGAGCCATCTGGGAGAAAATATATAGGTTGGTGAGGGGTTAACTTTTAGCCTGGGAACTCCCTTTCCAAATGGAAACTTCAAAGACAATAGGAACTTGGAGCTATTTTAGTTGAAAGCAGAGGTGGAGGCCCAATGACTGTGCTGCCTCGGCCTTAGAAATGACAAAAGTAAATTCCTCATTCCTTTGAACCTCACTCCAAAGTGCAGCACATCTTGAGATCAATAATGAAGCTACATGTTTATTGTTCAAAACAAATTTATTCTCAGAATAATGCACAAAAAGCACAGGTTGATGCTACCGTGGGAGGCTTCCCTCCCCCTGCTGCCACCTCCCCCTCCTCTCTGCCCGGGAGAACACAGTTGAAGGAAGAAACATGCAATCACAAACAATGAGTAACTCTAAAGACAAAAGGTTTGGTCCAAAAGAACTCAACATGATTAATCCAATTAGGTGAAGAGCTTCACTGAGTAGGATTAAGATATTGCAGATGTAGTGTTTCACAGCGTGGCTCTTCAGTGCACCAGGGGGGCCTGCTTGAGGGAGATGAGGACAGAGCGCATGCGGGAGACGTCTTTGGCCTGCTTGCTGGACTTAGGGTTAAAGTCACACAGCCGGGCCACCCGTTCCCACTCAGTGCCTGGGGATGACTCGTCAATGTCATTTACAAAGGCTTCTTCTGCTGCCCTGGAAGCAACAACAAAATATGTTGGTTTAATGTAGAATCCCGTGAGCTACCTGGTGGCTGCCTTGTTCTAGAAGCGACTGCATCTTCATGCCTGACTTAATGGCATTCTGGTTTTCTAAGGAATCACAGCCCTTGGCCCAGGTCAGAGTCGAGAGCAGACACGTGGCCAGCTCTCCTAGGCACAAGGTGCCTGGACTGCTGTGTAAAATGTTGGAATACAGGTGTTTGGTTTCAGGGCTCCTCTCTCTGTGTCTGTCTCTGCTGATACAGAGCATTAAAAAAGCAAGTCCTTAGCCAACTACACAATGCTTTCTTTAACAAAAGCAAAGCAGCAGGCTTGTCAAGAACTTGAACAGTAGTTTATGTTGGGCTGTGCTAAGTTTCAAGAAAATTTAGACTTCTAAAAAGCCCACAACTCATTGCGCTACAGCTTCTGGATTTATTCCTAAGGCTGGAGAGAAACAGGGTACATCAGAGGGAATTCAAAACAAGCTCCCATGCTAGCAGGCATTAGAGACTAGAGCCATTCTGGAAGGGGTTTGTTAGGACATTCTCCAGTTCAGCCATTTTCCCTCCAGCCAGGTACCTTGGACCACACCGAGGGCACACGTGGCAGGGGTGGGCACCCAGGGGCTGGAGAGCCAATCAATGTTAAGTGCTTTTTGGTAGGATGCTGCTCTAACATTCTTTCAGTCAAGGTCAGCCCACCCCCACTTGGGAACCTGCTGGTGGGAGCTATAGCTCAAAAGGACAGTGGTTAAGAAGAGGGAAGACACACTATATTCATCTACTTCAACAAGCATCACGGGCAAAGCAAAAGCAATGGAGATGACTGGTCTGTGGGGACAAAGGGTTGCACTCACAGGGATGGCCGTGGCAAACACTGCTGAAGCCAGAGCCACTACAAGACTGCAACTGCAGAGCACACACAGTTAGGGGCAGTGAGAAAGATTTACTTAACTGTTCTAGGCTGTAGCAAGGATGGCTTATGTTTGTGCTTAAAGGTGAAGAGAAGAAAAGAAACAAGGAGAGAAACTTTAGGTCAGATATAGAAAATGAGAATGAGCTCAATGCAGATGGTCAGTAAGCTAGACATGCCCTTGCCACTCTATTTATGATTGGGAACGTGCAGCTGGCTTTGCTGGGCCACCCTGCTGCCCAGCAAACCCAGATTCAACCTTTCTAGTCTCCATTTCTACTCCAGAGAGAATGTGCAAAAATCAAATCCAACACCACCTGTAAGTCCAGCATTTCACAAGTCTCGTTGCAAATACATCTGGGGGCCCAGGAAACCCAGTTTTGTCTTCTACCAGGATGAATATCTAAAGGCTCTAGGCCTCTCAGCCTGTTGTCCACCCTCCCCACAAATTCCTCTCTTCCTCCATTTCACTTTCATGTTTCTTCACTCAAAATCTAGTCCTAACATTTAAGGAGGAAACAGCAAGAACAGTTTCCAAGTCTTCAACAATACTGCTTTGATAACATGAACCCCTAAAAAAAAAACTTCCAGAGAAGATGCAATTTTCTTTGGGGAGAAAAGCCAAGTGGCTCCTATCAGACAGCTTTGGCTACCTTGACCTTGAAGCTGGGGCCTCTCTGAGCAAGGGTGAGGGAACAGGGCATCACAAGTTGGCAACTAAACCATTTCTGACATATAAGACCATAGAGAAATCATTACAGGCCCCCATCAGAGACAACCCCCTCTGCCCAAGGGAGAGGCAACCAACTCCACATTCTTCGAAGAAACCACGTGTAGAAAATACTGCCCCGGCTGGTTCCTAACCAGGACATCTACCTCTCCTCCCCACCAAGGGCAGGGGCGTAGTGGTGGCAGCAAGAGGTCAGAGCCCTCCAGTCCCAAAGTCTTCCCAGACAAGATCACAAATGACCCACATTTTGAAAGGGAGTCAGCTTCCTTCTGTCCAAAACCCCGAATATGAAAAATGGCAATCAGAGTTGTAGGAAGTCGTGATTCTGCAAGACAATCATTGGATCATACCCCAGCTTATCACCTATTAGCCCCCGAAGTGCCAGTTTGAAATAATTTAAAAAGCAAAGCAACTTGTGGCATAAAAGGTGCATTAACTCTAAATGAAAAGTAGAATCAAAAAAGGAAAAGGAATTAGTTTTGCAACATACACATAACCAATCACGTCAGCGAAGGGTTGTTTGTAGAAAGCTTCATCTGCCACCCTAGACAGCAAGAGATCCAAAAGGCAGGCAAGCAGGCAGGAAAAAAGAGAGAACATTGAGAAGCAGAAACATCTCAAATCCACAATAGAGGCACAACTTCTCTGGGAAAGCTGTTCCCATGGCTCTATCCTAACCCAGCAAGGGTTCCAGCACTGGAGACTCCAGCAGGCACTGTTTCCTGCTGGCCTGTTCCACGGGGATTCTCCCTTTGCCTTCCCTCAGCCACAACAAGCATTTAAGAACCTACTTATGGGCTAACCCCGTTTACAGTCACTATGTTGGTTCAGTTCTCAACCCCAGCAACCTAGAACATATTAAATGTTCTCACCTCACTTTACAGATGAGGTAATGGAAGCCTACAGATGAAGCAACTTATTCAGCAGTAAGAGGCAACGGGCAGAACTCCCAACCAAAGCTGCCTGGCTCTTTTCACTGCATATTAATACTTCCCAGCTGGTGTGAGCCATGTCACCCCCCTCTCAGGCTCAGTAACTATCACTGGGTGTACCAGACAAGCTAGGTCCCAAAGTCAGTTTTTTCTTGGATTATCCAATTACTGCTTCCCCACACTGCCTGGGTGGGATCAATTTCCAGTATCTTAGGAACCCATATGGCCACTTCAAAATTCCCACCTTAGAGAAAAAAGCAGCTGGAGGCAAGTGGTCTGGTGGAAAGAACTGCAGATTAGGGTCTGGCTCTGGGTTACTGTGTCCCTGAACAGACTGTCTGCCTGTTCAGTCCATGCCAGACTTGACTGCTTTAACAAGGTGAGGCCCGGAAGCCAGCACTTAATTCTTTCTTAACTCTCACTCACATCAGGAATGTATCAGAATGGCAGGGCTCTGAAACAAAAAGGAAAGGGCAGAATGCTGAGTGGAGGAGTTTACACCACAGAGGACAGGCTGGCCTTAGATTCTGTTGTCCCAGGCTGCCCACCTCGTCCACTGTGGGTGGGCAGGGAACCTCCCTCAAGGAGCCTTGCCCGGTCCTTTGCCAGGTCAGTTTGGGACACAGGCGTGGAAGGGACATTTTTTTTAAAGGACAATCATGCCTGGTTATTAACAAACTCACATATTTATTTGAAGGGAAATGCTAGTGATTTTTTATTTTTAAACTCACACATACCCTTTCTTCTTTACCATTTTGGTTTATATATAGAAGCCAGCTTGTAAACCCATAATCCTTTTAGTTTACACAAGGACTAAACCTAATCAATTTCAACTGTGTTTTGCTTCTGCTGGAAGAAAATAAAGGTTTAATGACTCCTGTCAAGGCAGCACTAAGACAACAAAAGCCTGAATATCAGGCTTTGGCTCCTTTGTGGCTAGCCCCAAAAGAGCTGGTCTGTGACAGCACTACTCTGTCATGATTACAGACCCAGGACAAATGGAAAATCTCATACAACAAACACAGCCGGCCCTCCACCTGCTTGTTCTTCACCCCCCAGATAGAGGGGCTTCAGAGCAGCAATCCTCAGGCAGGCAAGGCAGGAAGGGGCTCAGGGAAGCCTGGAGAGGGGAGGGGAATGCTTTCGGGCATCTTAGGAGGCTGATACTCACGAGGGCATGGAAAAAATGTTTGCCTCACTGAGCATCACGGATTCCCCAAACTTTTATAAGCCTTGAGAAAAGTGAAGCTAGGTCAGTACCAAAGCTACCTATAAAAGGGGAAATGTTTGTTATGGTTTAGGAAGGGACATAGTCTGGGGTTGTTCTACAGGAAAAAACTCCTCTGGCTCCTGTGAAAAGAGAATTCTTTTCCATGTACTGTCCCTTAATTCATGGCTCTTGTGCAGTGACATTTAGGCCCCAACTCAGGATAAAAGGAGGGAGATGCAGTCTGAGGACTGACAGACTAGAGATGCTGTGACAAGGTCTGTTGACTGTTGTCTGCCCCCTGCACGGTGCCTGGCACAGATGTGCTCTGAAGGCTTCAACGGAGGCACCTGCAAGCAAGAAGCCTGAGATACTTGCATTAAAAGAGGCCCTTGCTACCCTGAGTCTCCTCTTTCAAACTTCCCTGCCTTATCCTTGTGGTCCCCCTTAAAACATCCAGTTGCTGCAAGAATCACCCAGTAAAAATGAGAATGCTTGAATTGAGCACCCTCGTTTTCTTTCCTCAAAATATTCACTATTTACCTGTAGACAGACAATGAGAAAGATAAGTCACTTTAAACAGATAATTGAGACTTTAGTCCCATGGGACTCTAATGTTTAAGTCGAGCTTAAATGGGGGAAGGGAGAGCCATAAGCAATGTTGAAATCTCCAGGGGAGGGTGTATGCCATTGGAAGAAGTCCCCAAAGTGGTTCTATAATGGCTTCCACCTCAGCCACTGAAGAATTGGCGTGAAGTGTAAAAACCATCCCTGATCCTTGGTGACAGTGGCTAGTGTGGCACTAGCTTTACACACTGAGGGTCAGCCCTGTCTGTGCTGCAAGGCTTCTACAAGGCAAGTGATCTGCTTTCTAAACAGTTCTACGTTTCCAATGAGTGGTAAGTTTAACTCTCTTCCTCTCTCTGGTACCTGAAATTCATCTCTGAGACTATCCAACCCAACATCCTCAAATTCAACGTAAAGAAAAGTACACCAAGCCCTAAATCAATGCCCAGATGGACTAAACCTTTAAGACTCAGCTCCTAAAAACAGGTGTAATCAGTTTCTTCAAGGACAACCGATTCTGTATACAGACAGAAGGGATTCAGTTTAGCAAAACTGGCCTGAAAAAATTTCTGCAATGAGAAACCTATCCCCAACATAATATTTTAAGTCTGAGAATCTGAATGTCAACTTGCTTAAACCTCAGGGACCCTGAACAGGGAGGGTCAGACCAGTTTTACCAAGTACTTCAGAGCAGACTGATAGGCTAAGGCAACACACTAGGGTAAACAGCATCTTATACAAAGCACCCACTCATCTCTCTTTAGAGCTGTGAACTCACAGCTGGGGGAAACCATCTTGAATAAGCAAAAGATAAAGAGGCCTGGCCTGTCAGCACTTCAAAGCGATCACAAGCTCAGCAGAAGCCCC
This sequence comes from Myotis brandtii, assembly GCF_000412655.1. NCBI lineage: Eukaryota > Metazoa > Chordata > Mammalia > Chiroptera > Vespertilionidae > Myotis > Myotis brandtii. Next base: position 1,581,349 of record NW_005371249.1, read on the forward strand.
CAACCTGAGAGCAGTCCCACCATACTTATCACAGAACTTCAAATGGAACCAGTAAGCACAGAGAATGCATCCACCACAGGAAGGTGGCCAGGACAGAGGCTCAAACCTGGCATCTGAGGGGCAAATGACAGAACCAAGGATGGCCAACAGGAGATCACTGAAGACTGCTACATAAACAGTCCATCTGTTCTACCAGGGTTGCCCCACAATGGCACTGGCTGGCAAAGCCATCAGCTCCCTCTTTTTTGGCAAATTTCCATATAATAGAGCTGACAGAGAGATGGGCACTTAAACCCACTTCTGCCTCTGAGGATAGAAGCCTAAGACTCTTTACCTTGAAAATTAAAACTATCCCCAAAACCTGTCTTTATATTGAAGTGAGTGAAGTCAATCCAGCAGGGAAAGCAAGCCCACGGACACCGTGGCGAGCAGCGCTGCCTCTGCCTGAGCCAATTCCTCATGGACGCTAGGCATGCAGCATCAAGGACACAGCTACTGGTCAGTGGGAATACGAGAATGTTTCCTCCGACGACTCAAGAGCATTTTTTTAAAAGTCAACTCAAGATTTTTTTAGACACAAATACCCAGAGAACCCTTAATTCTGAAGTCGCTGTGTTGGACGACCTTCTTTGGCTACCTAATTACCAATCACATTTCCCCGCTAACAGACTCCTCTGTGAAGCACCTTTCAGAGGGCAGGGTTGTAGTTAGGGGATACAACATGATGAAATTTATCATCATTTCCAGCAGACTAAGATCCTGGTATTATAGTCATGAAACAGCCTTTCATTTCAGGGTTACATCTTTACACATGGACCTGATCCATGAAATAATTTTTCCTCTGCTGTATCATACCATTACAGGTGGTACATATGAATCAAACTCTTGGTTGAAGAGCTAAACTCACTATAACTGGGAAGGCTAACAGCTAAATTATGCTCACATGAACCAAGAGACTTGCAACCTTTATTTCAAGCTTTTTTCGAAAACCTGCGAACACATTTCACACTAAAAGAGTTATTAGCAGCTGAGAACCTGTCCTGGCTTTGGAAATGGATTTGACTCAATCTTGGAATACAAGCTGTGCCAAGAAGCACCATGGACTAACCTGTTGTTTGCTTTTGTTTTTTGTAACTGCTCATCCTGCCTCGCATACCACTCTTCCAGCTCCTTTATTGCTTTTTCTTTCCACTCTGCTTCTTGCTTCCGAGAGTTGGCATCTTTGAAAGAAAGGAAAAATGATACAAATGAAACAAAACCTGTGCAAATGTATATTGGGAGAATAGTCAGGAGGGAAGAAAAAATTCTATTTTTCCCTGTTTGTACATCCAGCTCTTGCTCAGCGATTCTATCCAAGGTGTTTCACCACATTTTATCCCAGTCCACTGACACTATCACTAGTTGGTAGCTTGTTTTTGGTTTTTTCTTTAGGACTTTAGGGGGGGGGGGGGGGGGGGGGGGGGCGTGGCACAAGAGTGGAAATACTGACTTTTAATAGAAACAAGCCTTTGGGGGCACCAACTAGGGAAAAAGCAATTACAGATTTTTTTTTCTTTTTTGGTTAATTCTCATGGAGGATATTTTTTCCAGTGATTTTTGAGAGGGAGGAAGGGGAACTGAAAGAGAGAAAGAGAGAAACATTGCTGTGAGAAAGACACATCAATTGGTTGCCTCCCACACATGCCCTAAGGGGATCGAAACCCCTGGCCAGGAATCCAATCCACGACCCTCTGGTGTGCAGGCTGACACTGTAACCACTGAGGCACACTGGTCAGGGCTATAGATGATTCTTTAACAATGCTGCCAATATTAGTTCAGGGTTGGCTATTCATATTAGATAATCCTTTTTTAAAAATATATTTTTGCTTTCAGAGAAGAAAGGGGAGGGAGAGAGAGATAGAAACATCAATGATGACAGAGAACCATTGATCGGCTGCCTCCTGCACACCCCACACTGGGGAACGAGCCTGCAACCCAGGCATGTGCCCTGACCAGGAATTGAGCCGTGCCCTCCTGGTTCACAGGTTGATGCTCAACCACTGAGCCATGCCAGCCAGGCCATATTAGATAATCTTTTAACAAAATCTCACAATTTATATTCCACACCTGAGGTTGACAATTAATTGTTCTATAAAACACAAGATGGCACTCTCTTAACTAAATATGGTAGAAGCACCTCTATGAAGCAGGATGCTATTAGGAAAATTACCAGAGGTAGAGATTTAGGAACCAGGGAACAGTAGAATATAGATGTTCGAGTTAGGAGGACTGCAAAATATTTATCTCTGCTTAGACTGCACAGTGAGTTTGTGACAGAGCTAAAGAGAAACTCCAGTGGAGTGAACTGCAGGGCGTTGGGGATCATTATTAGCAGTTATTCACAAAGGTTCCAGAAATTAGAGAAAATGCACACCCAGCAGGAAGTTTTTCGGGTTTAAATATGGGTTTTCCTAACATTTAACTAAAATAAAGAGACACATGTCAGTAGATAGTGGGAGAAAAGGCAGTATGTCACAGCCACTGCCGCAGTTGACACCTCAAGTTACCCAGATACTTCACTTGAAAACATGCTCTTAAGGACATCCTTTCTCATTTCATCTTTACAACAATCCCAAGAAGGTAAACTGTAGTCTCATAGTCAGCAATGAGAAAAACTACAGCTCAGAAAGTGAGAAATCTTTATAAAGGTTACAGTGAGTGACAGAACCAAGACTCAAACCCAGGTCTGGCTGTAAAGCTCACATATTCTTACTTCATTATGCTGCCTCCAAGGGCGGGACAGAAAGGGAAGCAAGCCAAGAAATAATCTTACGATGGAACTGAAGGTGGTAGCCACTGGTCCAGACTAAAGTTTGGACAGTGTAGAGCCAGAGCCCACCCTGTAATTAGTATCCTCAAGGGGGAGAGTATAAAGCAGTGGTGATGACAACCATTCAAGGGAAGAAATGAAGCATTTGAGGGCATGTTAGGGACTCTGCAAAAAAATGTCTTGTAGAAACAACCTGCAGAAAGCAGTAACTGCTATAAACAGCCTAAGAGCATCTAAAAACTCCAAGTTTCACATTATAAAAGAACTTTCACCCTGTTACCTAACTTATCAGAAGGTGACCTATTGCTCGGAGGATAATTATTTCACTCAGATTTTCCACTGATGACTCAAGTAGATAAACTTCTGGTGCATGTCTGTCCACGTCACTAAGTGTATGCGGAATGGAGGGTGCTATGATGCAATGGGAGATGCTGAGGGTTGCCAGTGCCATGGGGGCAAGAAACTGGAAAATACTATTTTCAAAATGCAAGGTCTCCTTTTCAAGACTGGTGAGATTACTTCCAAAAAATTACCTTTTGATTGAGGAGTATTTTCTTTCTGTGTAGTCTGATAACTTTTTAAATGTTATTACATAGTAGGAATAAAATATCATGGAAATTTACTCAAATTTTTGTCTAAATAAAAACTGTTACCATCTGTACAAACTGTAGGTTCTGCATAAAACAGTCCTTTAAATTGTCTTCTTTTACCGATTTATGAAGTGACACTGGCAATAAGAATTTAGAATTCTTAAACGTTTAGCTTGCTGAGACAACTATCCAAGCCATAATACAATCTCTGAGTATGGAAGAGAGAAGAGGGAGGGAGGGATAAAGAGTCCCCTTAGAAAGCAGGGCACACTGACAGCTGTCTCCTCTGGCCATCCTCATTACTATTCACAGAAAAGCAAATTATTTCACCACAGCCAGTAGCTAAGCTGCATACCATTGACACTGGTTCTCTATTCTTAGCATTTTGTGCCTTCTCACAGTTCTTGCAAAGAAAAAAGGTGAAAATAAGAAACACCTAGTTCATGGATCAATTTAATTCAGTTAGAATGTAAGGTCAAATGTTTGACTTCCCTCAGGAAGATATCTTCAGTTAAGAAGACAATACACTTCATGGAATATTTCCCAAATGTTCAATTTGATAATCGAAGAAGAAAATGCAATTTTCACAGACACTAAAGTGAACACTCTCCACGAACAAGACAACTTTGCTAAACTTTGCGAAAAGAAAAAGTTGGGTTCTGTAACATGAAAAATATCTAGTAGTAGCAACACCAGTTAAGTCCTGCCTCTAAGCCTACTAAGAAGAGATATACAAAGAATAAGCAAGGGCTGAGGCTGCCGGCACCATGAAGACCTATTTTCATCTATCTAAAGCCGTACCCTCCAGTAGAGTAGCTATTAGCCACATGTGGCTATTTAAGTTTATTAAAATTAAATGAAATTTAAAATTCAGTTTCTCAGTCATACAAGCCACATTTAAAGTGCTCTATAGCTACATGTGGCTAGTGGCTGCCACACCGCACAGCACAGATACAGAATATATCCATCACACCGCAGAAATAACTAGTGGATAGTGCTGTAAAGGTTCAAACATAAGTGTCCCAGTATTTTGAGTCACATAAATTGGGCTGGAGAGGCAACAGATTTTACATTAATTGGCTGTGTTATCAGGGTCACATCCCTTCCTATTTCTAGGTGTTAGTTACCCCACCTGAAAAATGAGTCATATTTTTACGAGTTCAGTGGTGTCTAGGAAGAAATAATGCTAACACTGTGGTTATAGAGAAGAATGTTATATTTCTAGATTTACAATAAAATTTAGGCATGAAGTCTATGATGTCCGTCTCTTAAAATGGACCAGAAAAAGTATGTGATTGTATATTTACAATACACGTATCTTCTTTGAACTATTCTGTTGGAAATTTTAATAAAAAGCTGAGAAAAAAAAAATACCCACACTCTGCCATAACTCTCTAACCCGAATATACAGATACCAAGTCTCTCCTGATCTTGCCCAACAGCTGACACTTCATGTACACAGAGAGCCCTTCACATTAGGCCAGGCTGGCTGGCGCTGATCTTCGGCTCAGCCTGCCTAACGAGATGGTGTATACTAAATGCAATGGGGCTGAAGGGATGGGTATGGACTCTGAAACAGGGCAGACTTAAGCTGAAATTCGGACTCTACTTATCTCTGTGATGAAAAAACTTACTCTACCTATGCTTTTCACTTTCCTCACCCATAAAGGTGTAAAAACTTACCTTTCAGGGATATGAGGGTAAGAAAAACAAATTGTATGTTTTCTAACATAGCTCACACTTTCCTCTTAAGAGCTACTTCAAGTTTACAAAGTGCTCTCATAAATACCACTGCAGAATTCCCGGGGGATTGTTAACACTGATCTTACTCCTCTCAGATGAAGAAACAGATTCTGCAAGGTTTGTGCAAGAAAGTGTGCACAGTTGGTAAGGGCTAAGGCTGAGCCTTGAACCCAGTCTTCTCACTCCAAGTCCACGGCTCCCTTCCCTAGCACCACTCTGCTCTTCTTGAGAGGAGAGGATCTACTTGCTGCTTTCTGGGCTGCCCTAATCCTTACACAATAGCCTGTCATTAAGGATCTCCACATGAGTAGCCTTGTGACCTTCAGGTTTAGAAAGATTAACATCCCAAACACCAGACAAGGACATAATGGCTAATGCAAGTGACAAAGGAATAAAAGGAGAGTCAAGGTCAACTATTCCACTGAAAACAGATACCCAAAGACAGAAAGGGATTCCTTACCAAGGGCTTCCAAGCGTTCCATTTGCTCTTCTCTCCATTTACGGATACTTTCAGGCTCTGATTGCAATCGATCCACTTGTGAAATAGCTGCGTAACTGTCTGTTGGACCATTACTCTCCTTAACACAAAACATAATTGTACTCTATCAGTACCAAAAACTCCTTCCTGAAATGCACTTCATCCAAGTTAGAACCCCTGGTTATGTACAGCACTAAAGATTGTTAAAATGTTGAAGGATGACCTTAATAGCAATAACACAACCTGATAGGGAGCTTTCAACATTACCACATTTAATCCTTACAGCCCAAGAAGAGGCAGAGTAGTTGTTACCCTATCTGTTAATAAATGGGACATGAGTGGGAGATAGGAAAGTCAGGGAGGTGAGTAATGGAGTTACTGGGAAACACTGTTATCAGTTTTGGTTTCCTGACCTGACACAGAGATTATGTGGTATTTTCAAAGTAACAAAGGTAAGTACATAGTAGAGTAAGGCTTAGACCTTAAGACCTAAATGCTATTATACAATGCAGGAAATAGGTCACTTAATACCATCTTCATCAAAATATAGTGAATTTGAGAAGAGTCCAAAAGAAAATGTATAGTTACACATCAAGGAAAAAAATAAAAAGGCAGGCAATCATGAGGCGTGCGTGCACGTGCGCAGACTGCTCTTTATAATGGGTTAGATTTGGGAGCTAATAAACTGACAAAAACTCAAACAGAACTTAATCTTTAGAGAATTATTTCACCGCTTGAACTAGGGATTACCAGTTTAACCTAACTAGACTATCTACAAAGGTGGAAAAAATTATTTAAAGTACTAGTAGTAACTTATTAGTATTTTTCATGTATCAGGAACATAAAAGCTCTCTTCCCCAAACACCTTGCAAAGCAAGTTTTTATTCCCATTTCACAGCTAGGGAATTAAACTGAGGCACAAAGAAATGACAGGTCCAAATTCATAGCTAGTAAAGCAAGGATGGGGAACGTTTTTTCTGCCAAAGGCCATTTGGATATTTGTAACATCATTCACGGGCCACAGAGAATTATCAACTTAAAAATTAGCCTGCTGCCTGGCCAGTGTGGTTCAGTTGGTTGAGCATTGCCCCATGCACCAAGAGGTCACAGGTTCCATTCCTAGTCAGGGCACATGCCCAGATTGCGAGCCTGATCCCCAATAGGGGGAGTACACGAGGCAGCCCATCAGCGTTTCTCTCTCTCCCTCCCTTCCTCTCACTCTAAAATAAAAACATATTTAAAAAAATTAGCCAGCTATATTTGGTCATTTAACTCACCCCTAATGCTTTGGCAGGGCAAGTTCGGGCCTTATATGGCCTGCTGGCCAGACGTTCCCCATCCCTATAGTAAGGATAAAGCCAGGATCTAAACCCCATTCTATTTCACTGTAAAGGCCAATCTCTAAACCTGGGATCGGAAACTACAAATCAGGAGGCCTGCCACCTGTTTTGTAATTAAATTTTACTAAAACACAGCTGAGCCCATTTGTTTATGTACTGTCTATGGATGCTTTCATATTGTAGCAACAGAGTAGTTTGACAGACCTTATAACTCACAAAGCTTAGTATCTTTACTATGTGGCCCTTTATAGAAAAAGTAAAAATTAGTTCACCCTTGGTTTAAAAGGTTCAAATGCTGGCCCCACCACATACTTACTGCCTTTGTTACTTTAGACCAGCGGTCGGCAACCTTTTGGACCTCGCGGACCACCAGTGGTCCGTAGACCACCGGTTGGCGACCGCTGTTTTAGACTACTGATTTAACCGGTGTGCCTCAATTTATTCACCTGTAACCCAGGAATAACAACAGTACAGGTCCCTCAGGTTGTTGGGAGAATTAAATAAGTATAAACAGCACATCACAGAGAGTGTTTAAATTCACCACAGCCGCCATCATCTTCATCATCATCATCATAATCATCACCATCAAGGGTAATTTCTTGAGAATAAAGCTGGTTAACACTAGGGCCTGGTCAATAACATTTTAAAAAAGAAGCTCTATAAGTGTCACTTCTCTTCGAATCCTTCTACTTTGGCAGGTAACATACCAGCTATTAATATATCCAGGAAAATCAAGGGAGTGGGGTCCTTCCTAAATCAGTCCATTCAAATTACAGGAAAGGAAGACTCTTGACTACTATAATTCAACACAATTAAGAGTACTCTGTACCTGGTAGTATTCGCCATTCATCACTCCATCAACAGCATCTGCAAGACATAAGATTGCAATTTGTCAATCAGGGCTGGTCAAATGCTGAGCCAAAGGTTTACAGAGTAAAATATAG
>NW_005371249.1:1590808-1603299 GCF_000412655.1 Myotis brandtii
CTAGTGTATGTGTGTATATATATGTATGTGTATGTGTGTGTGTGTGTGTGTGTGTGTGTATATACGTACATATATACATATACATATATATGTGTATCTATATATATACACACATACACACACACACACATATATATATTATTGATTTCAGAGAGGGAGAGGGAGAGGGAGAGAGAGAAACAGCAATGATGAGAACACTGATCAGCTGCCTCCTGCACTCCCCACACTGGGGATCAAGCCTGCAACCAAGGCATGTGCCCTGACCGGGAATCAAACCGTGCCCTCCTGATTCATAGGATGATGCTCAACCACTGAGCCACAATGGCCAGGCTACAATCCAGTCTGACACAATTATTATTTTTATTATATTTTATTGATTTTTTACAGTGAAGGGAGAGGGATAGAGAGTTGGAAACATTGATCAGCTGCCTCCTGCACACTCCCTACTGGGGATGTGCCCGCAACCAAGCTACATGCCCTTGACCGGAATCGAACCTGGGACCCTTCAGTCCACAGGCCGACGCTCTATCCACTGAGCCAAACTGGTTAGGGCCTGACACAATTATTTATAACCAAATGAGAAAGTCTACCTCAGAAATATAAAAAATGCCTAAGTAAGACCTAGAGACTATCAATCCACATAGTACAAAATGGTGGCCCACATGCTGAAAATACTTTATTTAAAATATAAAGTACTAAGTTAGAAAATTCCACAAAATCAGGATTTCCATGTTTGGGGGAAGGGGCAGACAAACAGAAGATATGGCAATAATGGGTCTGCATTCCTGAATTGGTAACACTGTTGGACATGAGGGTAGCCTTCATATGGAGCATGCTCTGGACAATTTGCCAGTACTCCCTAGCCCCATTTTTTTTTTTAAAGATATTCAAATTGATTTTAGAGCAAAAGGAAGGGAGAGGGAGAAACATCGATCAGCTGCCTCCTGCATGCCTCCTACCGGGGATGGAGCCCAGGATCAGGCAGGCAACCTTCAGGTGCATGGGGAGATGCCCAACCAACTGAGCCACACTGGCCAGGGTAAGCCCCACAAACCCATTCTGTGTTTCACTAATTTAATTACCTGACTAGTCTGATAAGCATGTGTTCCTAACCTAACCATGAGGCAGTCTCTACAGGGTTGCATACCATTCCTCTGGAGTGACTGCTCTAATTTACTTCAAAAGCCTCAAAAAAATTTAGCTTCCACCTACATAATTTGTATTCTGTATCTGTTGGTTGACCCACATTTACTAGCTAACTGGAGGCCTGGTGCACGAATTTGTGCATGGGTGGGGTCTGATCAGGCCAGGGGGAGGGGCCGAGGGAGGTTGGCTGGCTGCACTGCGATCGTCATAGCGATCGGTGGTGGTTCTAGTCGTTTGGCTTTCATATATATATACTAGTATCCCTGCGCACGAATCTGTGCGCCAGTAGCTGCCCCGCCCCCCTCCCCCCTCATAGCTTGCTGCCCTGCCCCCTGCTGTAGCTCTCCACCACCGGCTTGTAGCTCGCTGCCCCACCCTCCTGCTGATCCGTGATCCAGTTGTTACACGGTTGGTTGTTACGCTTCATGGCATAATGACCATTTGCATATTACATCTTTATTATATATAATAGGTTATGTAGAACTTGCATTATTTTGACCAATTTTTTTCAAACTGCAATGACATTTTATCGAATGGAGTAGGAGAGGAAAGATGAAAGAAGAGATGAACCTAAATGATTTAAGAACTCAAGTAATAAAAGGAATGCCAAGCACTTAGTATGGGCCAACATCAGGAGGCCCTCCGAGGGCAATATATGAAAATATTTCACACAGCTTTCCTCTAGGGGTAGGTGCTCTCAGCCTCATGCTATCCTTTTAACAAGCAAAGATTTCATCAAACCACTCCTCTGGTCTTGGTTCCTAACTAATTACAGGCATCCTCTTTTTTATTGAACTTCACAAATATAGTGTTTTTTACAAATTGAAGGCAAGACCCTCAACCATAATAAAAAAGATTACGACTCCCTTTACTGTAATACTTGCTTTATTGCAGTGGTCTGGAATCGAACTGGCAATATCTTCGGGGAATGCCCATAAACCCGACTTTAACTGCCCATTTTCCAAATCAACACTAACGTTTTACCCATTCTTTTAGTTCTCTTGCTTCTCCCAGTTACCATCCCCTTGGCTTTGAGAGTACTGAAAACTTTTACTGATCATTTCCCCAGCATGTCTTCCTGATACCAAAACATTCTGTTTTTTAAAAAAGGAAAATGGAGACAGAAGAAAATACCATGTAATTTCATTACTCAACCCCTTGGTTTCTATCCTGTTGGTTTATCTAATGTGTATAGATGAAAATTTTCAGCAAAACTGGACTCCTAAAACGTAACTTTTTTTAGTAATCCATTCTTCTATATCATTAAATTCTCAACTTTAGTAGGATGAAGACACCTACTGCTTATCACTTCTAATGTGCCAGGCTCAGCATTAAACACTTTATATACATTAAGTTTTAATCCTCACACAAACTTATATGTATCAGCACTTTACAAATGACCTTAGAACAGGGGTGGGCAACCTTTTTGTGAGTGCGTGCCAAAACCAGCAAAATCTCTGACTCAAAATTCTTCTGCGTGCCAACCCTAATTTTTTGAGAACATGTTACGCCTACTTGATATCTCTTAAGGTGTATGTATGTGAAGAACCTTGAAGAAATAATAAAATTCATTCGAGCGACAAAAACACAGCATATGATGATGAAAAATACATTTATTTTTTTAATGTATACATGTACACTGATAGTCCGACAGAAAACTTTGACTCCGTTTGATATTATCAGTGGGACTTTTGCTGCTGCATCACTGATGACAGAGATTTTACATCAGGTTTATATTTTGTGACCTTCAGAGATATGCACGAGCTACTACTTTCATCCGTCAGGCTACTCCTATTACAAGACTTAACAAAATTCATCACTGAGAACAAAGATTCACAAGCGTATGTGGATGAAACCAAAACACTGGTCGGATCTAGGAAGGCAGGGAGAGTTAAGGCAGAGGCATAGAAATTGCTCTTTCCCTCTCTCGTCAATTCATGTCTATGGTCTTTAAGATAACTTGTTATGTAAAATTATTTATTTATCTAAGATGCACCTACACTGAATTTATCTGAAAAATAAAAAAGTCGATATTAAGAAAAAATTGTAAATGGAAGATTATAAGAGAGGGTTTCGCGTGCCAGCAAAAGTTACTGGCGTGCCACGTTTGGCACGCATGCCAGGGGTTGCCCACCCCTGCCTTAGACTATGCATAGGGTTCCTTGAAATAAATAAGGTATTCTTGAAGGGGCAGATAATTGATGACACTATTTTCTCTTAAATTTATTTTTTTGTTTAAAGATGTAAGAAAAATATTAAATGCATGTATTATGAAATAACCAGCCTTTAAAAAGTGGTGTAATACCTGAGCAAGCCAGGAAGTCAGAGGAAAGATCATCTGATAAATGAACACAAACTGCAGGATCTAAGCATTTACCAACACACTTCAGCTTTACTCTGTTTCAACTGCTGGCTATGAATCTGTAGGAGGGAGACATTGATGTGAGAGAGAAACATCCATCCTCTGTACACGCCCTAACCGGGAATTGAACCAGTAACCTAATTCTTTTACTCCTATGCTTTATTTATGATAGTACAAAAATCAGTTTCTCATAGTTTTTGTCATGGCTTTTTATACTCCAAGCTGTTTGTGCATCCACCTACCCATATAATTATTAAAAATACTCTATAGTCCAGGCAGCATGGCTTGCTCAGTGGTTGAGCATCGACCTATGAACCAGGAGGTCATGGTTCAATTCCCATTCAGGGCACATGCCTGGGTTGTAGGCCGATCTCCAGAGTGGGGTGTGCAGGAGGCAGCTGATCAATGACTCTCTCTCATCATTGATGTTTCTATCTCTCTCTCCCTCTCCCTTCCTCTCTGAAATCAATAAATAATAATAATAATGATAAATAATAAAAGTACTCTATAAACTTTTGGAAATATAAAGTTCACCAAAAAACTAATCAAAGTATTTGGGAGGGGGTGGGGGATATTAAACTGAACCTCAGTAATAAATTTATTGATGTAGAATTGCTGGGCCACAGGATATACATTTTAAATTTTAAAGGTTTCTAAACACCAATCATGTGCCCCATTTCTCAGACCTTCACTGAGACAGTTTTATAATGTTTTATTTTTGCTAATTTGATAGCAAAAAAAAACACCACACCTTAAGGTGGCTTTGTTGTGCTGATCTTATTTCCTATGAGGTAATTAAAAATCTGACACTTGATTTTCTTTTTACTGATCTGCCTGTTCTGCCCATTTTTATCTTTAAGTATTCTCTCTGTATGAATTATTCCTCTCATACTACAAGTGTTTACCCCATTTACTTTTTATATGGTTTATGATATTTAACACCTAAAACTTAACTTGTATGTAGACAGTATCAATTTTCCCTTTATGATTTCTGTATCTGCTTTTATGCTAAAGGCCTTTCCTATTCCAAGATAAATATTCACTTTTCTCCTGGGACTTGGGGGGGGGGGGGGGTAATCCTCTCTTTAATCCACCCAGAATTTATTTTTGTGTAAGACAGAAAAGAAATGATTTTTAATCCTAGAGCCTACAAGCCAGATGGACATTCTGGTTAATAAATTACAGCTAACACACCAACTATTCAGTTAATATATTCCAGCCCAGGGCCATTCCCAATAGGAAAGTCTTTGATCACTATTCCATCACAAAACTAAGAGCAGTTCTCATCCCATACCTCCTAGGTCACATGCTATCTGTCCTTTGGGTCTGAAGACTCTTCCAAACCCATTGGCAAATGCTTTGAACTCTGATACCTTACCACTGTACTTACATCCAACTGGCCCAAGTCAAAGGACCGTCTGTTGCTACAGAAACATGCAGAAAGGACATTAGGGCGCCTTAATTTATTAGGACAACTAAGCTAAGCAACCTGATGCTCCAGAAGGAAACTGTCTAGGGCAGCAGTCACCAATCTTTCAGACCTCATGGACCACCAGTGGTCCGCCGACACCAGTTGGCGACCACTGGTCTAGGACATCCAGACAGAAACAAGGGTCAGAATATGATTCCAGAGATGAAAGACTCTTTGTCCCAAACCCACCTTCCACCTCTCAAACCTTTGAAGTCAAGCAGACCAGGGTTTGAATACAGTGGAGCCATGTATTAGCTTAAATGCTATGTTAGGATCATTGTTTAAATTCCATGATGATAAGTTCTCATCTGAAATAGAATGACACTACCACTTAGAACCTGGCACAAAGTAAATGGGTAGTACTACTAAATACCATGCATGAGATTTCCTTGAACTTATCAGCTTCACCACTACCAAGAAAATTATTCTCCATCTCCAGCTTTCCTTTAAAATTCATGTACCTCCGTTTCCTTCTCCTCCAAGAAAGAACCTGACAGAAACATACCAAATAGTGCCTCATTGCCATACTCCTTTAGTAGCTCCTTAATCACCTCTTATTTTCCTCCCTCCTGAATGCAGGTTTTCAAAAGCTCTAGAATTAGGCTGCCTCTTTCCTGACCACTTGTTCTTCCTCAATATCCCTGGAACCACTTCACCAGGCTTGTTACCTCCCATCTTTAAACCTATGTATGCATCTTTTCCACCTCTCCTAATAACTGAGGGAATCATCCTGGGTTTAAGCCTAATCCCTCTGGTTTCTGCCTGCCCCCATCCTCCATGGGCCTTTCCCCCAAGGCCGAAGGAGTTCATGTATGCTCCTCAATCTGTTAGAGCAGTGGTTCTCAACCTTCCTAATGCCGTGACCCTTTAATACAGTTCCTCATGTTGTGGTGACCCCCAACCATAAAATTATTTTCGTTGCTACTTCATAACTGCAATTTTGCTACTGTTATGAATCGTAATGTAAACATCTGATATGCAGGATGTATTTTCATTGTTACAAATTGAACATAATTAAAGCATAGTGATTAATCACAAAAGCAATATGTAATTATATATGTGTTTTCTGATGGTCTTAGGCAACCCCTGTGAAAGGGTTGTTCGACCCATAAAGGGGCTGCGACCCACAGGTTGGCGACCCACAGGTTGAGAACTGCTGTGTTAGAGCCTCCTGCCTTTAGGAGGATACAGAGCTCCCTCCTAAAATCTGTTTCCTCAATACACTCCCTGAAAGCCCATAGGCCTTGTAACATCCTTCTCTCCCTACTTCCAAAAAATAATAGTAGCTAGGTACTGTGTGTAGTAATAGTATACTGTGTGTAAGCACCTTACAGGTGCTTTCTAATGTAATCCTAGCAACCCTATGTAGTGTATGTTTTGCACCTTTTACAAAAGAAAAAACTGAGTCAAGGCATTGGCGGCTATATAAGCTGCCTGAAAAGCTATACTGACACAAACAGTCTAGGACAGCACAGAATCTTGAGAGAGACGGTGCGAGAGAAAAGAGGGAGGGGGAGAGAGGAAAAGAAAGGGAAAAAGAGGGTGAGGAAGAGTGAGAGAAAAGGGGAAAAAAAGGTCTAACTAGTTCTCTAATCCCCCAAGGAAGTGCTGACCGCTGCACTATTACCAACTCCAACTACACTGTCAGAGATCAGGCTTTAAATCACTAAATGCTTAGTTCACTAAGAAAGTCCTTCCTAGGAACTAAGTCAGCAATCATCCCTTCCTTCCCTTTGCTGAAAGCTTAATGCACCAAAGACCCATGAGTCTAACTCTGTTTTCTCCCTTTTATCTTTTCAAACTGCCAATCACCAAGAATGGACATTTTTGCCCATTCTTCTGTGAGTATCTATGTCCAGACCCCCTGCTAGGCACTGTGGATACAACAGTGAGCAAGAGGTAACACTGTCCTTGAATCAGGACAGTCTTCTGACTATGGGTCCTACTTCGCCCAACACTGTCCTACCCAGGGCAGCCACAACTGCTTTTCAGAAATGACAATCTCTTATCCCAGAACATCCCTGATGAAACTGCAACGGAACATGATACAGTGGAAGAGTGGGGAAACGGCTCAGCTATTAACTTGCCCTTAAGCAAGTAAGTTCTCTGTAGGGCTCATTTTCTCTTCTATTAAATGAGGGAGGTAAACTAAGGACCTAAAAAAAAAAAAAGTACATTTTATGATTCTTAGGCAAATGTTAAAGACCACACAAGAATAACAAAAGAACACCTGCATCACTTTAAAGCCAACTTCATCTCCCAGCCACAACCCAGTATAGTCTAACCTGCTAGCTATAAACTGCGTTTTCAGGTATATTACACATTGTCACATATGGGGGACAGATTGGTAGGAGGTAGCATGGTATAGTATAAAAACCCAGAGACTGCAAACGAGCAGTCTCCCCACATCCACTCCCCCCCCCTCCCCCCCCAAAGATTCTGCTTGGCTGGCACAGTAATTTGAGATTTCTGAGTCTGAATGCTTTTCTGAAGAGCACCATTCTAATGCACCAAAGACTCAGTCTCCAACACTCATTAACTCACACCAGCATGTTTCTCTCATTTACGTTAATTGCTTGGCCCCTTAAAGTAACTCCCATTTGCCCCACGAGTGCCTTATTCTCCTTTAATGAGAATTTTTAAAAAGTAAACGAAAGCCCTGACCACGTAGCTCAGTTGGTTAGAGCGTCCTCCTGATATACCAAGGTTGCAGGTCCGATCCCTGCTCAGGACACATACAATAATCAACCAATGAACGCATAAATGGAACAACAATCCATGTTTCTTTCTCTAAAACCAATCAATAAAAAAGTGAATGAAAAGCCACGTCTCACTTCCAGCTAATTTCCTCCTTCCCTATATAATTGAAAAGATTTCTGCCACTCATCCTTTCCTCCCACCATGACAATCCTAAACATCACACACAGGTAAGGCATTAAATTAAAAGGGTCAAATTGGCATACCGCTTTTTGCTTGATTTTTTTTTTTTTCCCCGAGAGCTTGGCTGGGGAAAGGCCACACATCTCTCTCTATTCGCCTCCTTCTCATCTTTCGTTCTGCTTAGGCAACACTGCCTAACAAAGCCATGTCCAGCGCAAGCAGAGTTCCTGCAGTCCTACCGTCATACGTTCGAAAAATGGCAAAACTCTCACCCCTCTTTGGGCGGCTTCTTTCTCCAAGGCTAGACCATCTTTCCTGAGTTTCCTGTTCACTCCTTTTTCCTCCCCATAACCCAACATTCTGTACACCGTCCGTGCTTAAGCGCATCATTGCCATTTTTGTCTGTGTGTGTCTGAAACGATACTGTTTTTTTTTTCCTGCCCTCCTTTCCTAATAACTGGCCCCGTGCTGGGCTCGGACTGGCCTGCAAGTCTGGCCAAACTGCGCCAATGCGGCTGTGCTTCCGAGGCCGGGCTCCCAGCAGAGCCAAGTGCTCAATGAACAGTCCCGGAACGGAACGAGCTCCTTCGGGCTCCTCGGCGTGACTGTCACCCTATTTGCCTTGCTTTCTTCCTCAGCCCGCGCCCAGGAGCGCTCACACACACCCACCCACAGGTCGGCGCAAGCGTCCCAAGCCTGGGTTTCTTGCATGACTGGGCCGGGGTCTCGTTTCCTCTCTGCCACTCCTCAGCCTCCCGGTTCCGCAAAGAACAAGTTACACAGAGCTCTCGTATCCACTGAGGGCCGAGCTTCCAGACCAGTCCTCCCGCCCCAAACGCGCCCGCACTCTCACCCGGACTCCCCGGCGGTTCGCCGTGCGGCTGGGGCCCAGGGGCGCCGCCGTCGAGGATGGCGAAGGCCTCGTCGTTCTCGATGCCCGCAATCTCGCTCTCCTGCTGCGCCAAGAAGGCCGCGGCCGGGTCTTCTTCGCCGGCCACTCCGTTCCCCAGAGCGGGGCCGCCGGGAGTGCCGGCAGGGGCGCCGAACGGATCAAGTTCAGCCATGGCGGGCAGTTCAACCGCACAGACACCGACGCTGAGACACACCGACAAACCCACCGACACCGCGCCCGGCAGCAGCCTCTGTGGCGGCGACTACGCTCGGAGGACAAGCTGGAGGAGTGAGAAGGCGGAAGCGGAAATCCTGCCCCCATATCCGGTTGGTCTAGACGAGGTTGGCGAGCCGAAAAGGTAACAACCAATCAGAGGATGGCAATCGCTCAAGAGCTACCCAATCAGCAGAAGGAGGGGCGGGCCCCCGAGGAAAACTCGTGACTTGAGGTGCTCGGGGGAGGGGAGTGGGGCGTGAGAGCTATAAGCCCCGCGGGCTCGAGAAAGGCGGAAGTAGCGCTTGACTTAAAGCAGCCATTGAGACTTCACCGGCCTGGTGCCGACTCCTCGGAGGGGACGCTAGTGCTGTACCCGGCGTGAGGTGAAGTCAGGACGGCGATGATACTAGACAGAACCTTCTGGAGCTGTTACATTCTGTAGCGATCACCTGGCTCATAAGGAAACTGAGGCCTCTGTGTGGGAAGGGAGGCCGTGGTCCTGGCTCCTCCATAATGGCACTAGCCACAACGCTTATATGTACACACCTTTCCCAGCGAGGGACTTGTTTTTGAAGTTCCGTCCGTGTTTTAAACCAGGGACATGTTTATTACCTGGTTAATCTTGTCTACACCATAGGAACGATATGGAGGGGTTCCAGTTTGTCATGCTCATGTAGAGGAGGGAAGCTCACGCAGCAGCCTGCACTCCTCTACCACCACCCTAGAGGGGAAGAATCGAACACCGACCGCACGGAGGCCAAAGATGTCTCCGGAAGTAGTCGGCAAGGGACAAGAAGCTGGTTTTTAAAAATATACATGCGTTTTTTGTTTTTATTTAAAGGTAACAAAGCTATTATACGCCAAGAAGCTAAATGACAGAGACTAGTCACGTGCCTCTCCTTGGGAAACCTGTGAGAGGTGAGATGGAGGGGAGGAGAGGCAGGGGGTGGTGCTGTGCTCTGGGAAGTGATTTGGCTCGATAATGGAAGAATCAGGTAAAGTACATGCATTCACTGGTATGTAGTTGAAGAAAGTGTGGTGTAGTCAAATCGTGGAGGGCTTGAGTGCCCAGGTGAGGATTATTCCTGAATTGCAGAGGCTTCGAGGAGCCTTTGCAGGACTTGAAACAGGCAATGACTTGGTGAGAACCTTGTTCTGGAGCAGTGGTTCTCAGCCTTGGCTGCACATTAGAATCACCTGGGAATCTTTTTAAAATCCTGATTTCTGGGCCTCATCCTCCGGAAATTCTGTTTCTTTGTTACTAAGGTTGTGGCCCCACCCCATAACAAAAACACAGAATTTCCAGAGGATGAGGCCCAGAAATCAGGATTTTAAAAAGATTCCCAGGTGATTCTAATGTGCAGCCAAGGCTGAGAACCACTGCTCTAGGTATTCTTCTGCTGCGTGCAGGTCTGAGGGCCAGTCCTCCTTGAGTTTCTCCATCCTTCTCACAAGTCTGATGTGGCTTCTATAAACCCCTGGCTGTAAGAATTCTGTTAAGATCATCTTCCATTGGCTATTCTGGTTGATTTTTCTACAATATAGTTTTAATTCTAGTTCTGGGCTGGGAGGAAGCCAGTTGCAGCTTCCACCTACTCTGCCACCATCTTTAAAAACTCCTAGTGTCCATGGCCAGGTAACTCAGTATGTTAGACCATCATTCCAAAAAGCCAAATTTGTGGATTCAATCCCTGGTCAGGGCACAGTGTTTGTGAAATAAATAAATATGACTAATAGTTATTGAGCATGCTAAGTACATTCACAACCATTAAAATCCCATTCTATCTCTGAAAAGCAATTATTAGCTACACTTTTTTTCCTCAAGTAATTTAATTACCTTATTCAAAATTACAATGTTACTAAGTATAATTAATATAGGATTATATGACTACATATTCAATACCTTTTCCAAACAGAGCTGTTTCTTTATTCCTATTGAAATGAAAACACTGGACATCAGAGATTTCTCAGATCAGCCCTGAAATGTAATTAGTCAGAGAATAGAGGAATGACAAGCAGTAGGAAAAACAGGCCTACAGAAGTGATGTGATGAAAATTTTCAGAACAATCTGGCTAGTGGAATTCTTGAGAGAAAGAATATACATTGATAGCTTAGAGTTTCATGGTCCACAACCATGAAACCCATTGAGCCATTTCCTTGCTCATTCTACCTTATTATGGAAGCAGCTACAAAAGTAGAAATTATTTCCAGTTTTGCAATGACTTGATCAAATATTCAGGATAGTGTGAGTGTGAAAGGTTTTTCTTCCTAACCAACGATCATTTGACCCAATGAAAATATAAGCATAGAGTTGAAATCTAGACTCTCATGAGACAATGGTAAAACAGTTATTTGAGTCATTCTTGTTCAGATACATTTTGTAAGAACCATACAATCTCAATGGTTTTCAAAAACAAAGTTTTCTTTCTTCTTCATGTCATATGTCTATTACAGGTCAGCTGATGCTCTGCTCTATGTCATCTTCATTCCAAGACCAAGACTTATGGATCAGCCTGAATTATACATTTTAGTCATTATAGCAGACAGGAAACAAAAAATAACCAAGCATGTAAAGACAAAACATACTCAGAAACATTCTCAGGGATAGACATAGTAGAAAGCCCAGGGGATTCAGATAATGGAGTTACCAGGCCTAGACCTTAACATCGCTATGATTAATGAGTTCAAACAAAAGCAAATGAGGATTTCAGCAGCTTGAAAATTTGAGAACTAAAATTTACAGTAGCTAATATTAAGAATTCAATGGATAAATTTTAATAATGGATTAGACATAGCTGAAAAGAGAATTAGTGAACCAGGAGATAGAGCAGAAAAATATCCAGGTTGAAACACAGAATCAAAAAGCTGAAAAAAAACACAGAAAAGAGCATTAAAAAAACACATAGGGTCCCTAACCAGTTTTGCTCAGTGGATAGAGTGTCGGCCTGCGGACTCAAGGGTCCCAGGTTCGATTCCGGTCAAGGGCATGTACCTTGGTTTCGGGCATATCCCCAGTAGGGAGTGTGCAGGAGGCAGCTGATCGATGTTTCTAACTCTCTATCCCTCTCTCTTCCTTTCTGTAAAAATTCAATAAAATATATTAAAACACACACAACACATATGGGATATGAAGAATACAATTTATAAACATGTAATTTTAGCTAGGAGAGGAGAAAGAGAATGATGCAATGTTAGGAGAGAAAGTAGCTAAGAATTTCCCAAAATTGATGAAATAAATCAAGCTTAATATTTAAGAATCACCATAAATTCCAAGCAATATAAAACATACCCTCCCTAAAGAATATTTAAGAAATCTGTGTCTCTTGTGCACTTTTAAATTGGCATCTAAATTTTTTCATAATAATTAGTTGCCAGGGATATAATTTCTAATATATTGTAAACTAGTGGCCTGGTGCATGAAATTCATGCACAGAGGTGGGGGGGTATCCCTCAGCCTCACCTGCACCCTCTCCAATCTGGGACATCCCTCTCACAATCCGGGACCGCTGGCTCCTAACTGCTC
>NW_005371249.1:1603438-1618710 GCF_000412655.1 Myotis brandtii
GGCATATCCCCAGTAGGGAGTGTGCAGGAGGCAGCTGATCGATGTTTCTAACTCTCTATCCCTCTCTCTTCCTCTCTGTAAAAATTCAATAAAATATATTAAAAAACAGACAACACATATGGGATATGAAGAATACGATTTATAAACATGTAATTTTAGCTAGGAGAGTAGAAAGAGAATGAAGCAATGTTAGGAGAGAAAATAGCTAAGAATTTCCCAAAATTGATGAAATAAATCCAGCTTAATATTTAAGAATCACCATAAATTCCAAGCAATATAAAACATACCTTCCCTAATGAATATTTAAGAAATCTGTGTCTCTTATGCACTTTTAAATTGGCATCTAAATTTTTTCATAATAATTAGTTGCCAGGGATATAATTTCTAATATAATGTAAATATTAATCCTTTTAAATAAAATTGTTTCATTGCTCTTTTCAATGTATCCAATGGCTTCAAAAACAGTGATTTGATACTATCCATTTAAAAAATACATGACAGCTTTTCATTAACCTTAAGAAATTTGAGATTCACTTTTGCTTCATGAACATATACTACCATTCCAATACTTGTCCCCTAAGTTCTATCCTATTAGAATTTTGTGCTTGAAAGACTTATTGATCGTTATAATACAGTAGCATCAACAAAAATCACTGATATAAAATCCATGGGGAGAATGTGTATATTTCTAGGGCTGAAATTCATGAATTTCAAAAGCAATTCTGTTGGGGTTTATACTAGTATATAACCTTTTGAAATAACCAAGTACTGTCAATTATAATTTTTAGAATGCTATAATTAAAATTTTTATTTCAGTATGTGGAAAAAAAGACATCAATTTATACTTCTTTGTAACAAAAATATGTAACATAAATATAATTGACTTTTAAAAAATATCCCATGATCATAAGATTCTGAATATTAAAATTTTGTTTTGGATTGACATCATTGTAATTATTAACAGTATAAGCAACAAAAATACACCTGAACACTTTGTAATTATTAAATATAAAAGGTAAAATTTGCCCTAACCGGTTTGGCTCAGTGGATAGAGCGTCAGCCTGCGGACTCAAGGGTCCCAGGTTTGATTCCAGTCAAGGGCATGTACCTTGGTTACAGGCACATCCCCAGTGGGGAGTGTGCAGGAGGCAGCTGATCGATGTTTCTCTCTCATCGATGTTTCTAACTCTCTATCCCTCTCCCTTCCTCTCTGTAAAAAATCAGTAAAATATATTAAAGGGAAAAAAAAGAACATGTATCCACAATTCTAAAAAAAAAAGGTAAAATTTTATTAGAAATTCCTGTCTTAATGAAATAGGCTTGTATTATCTGTTGCTGTATAATAAATTATCTTGAACTTTGCATCTTAAAATAACAGACATTTATTATTTCACACAGTTTCTGAAAGTCAGGAATCTGGAAGGGCTTAACTGGATGTTCCTCACTGTGGTTTTGATGTGCATTTCACTGATGACTAATGATATGGAGCATCTTTTTATAGGATTTTTGGTCAAGTGTGTCTTGTCTCAGATCCTTTTTTTTAATTGTGGGGGGTTTTATTTTGCCTTTTATTGTTGAGTTGTAAGAGTTCTTTATATATTCTAATACAAGTACCTTGTCAGAAACGTGGTTTTCAAATATTTTCTCAATTTGTGTCATTTCACTTTAATAGTGTCCTTTGAAGAACAAAAGTTTTAAATTTGAATGATGGTTACTTACGTTTTTGGAATAATATCTAAGGAACTATTGCCTATTTGAAATCATAAAGACTTACACCTGTGTGAGACATATAAAAGTTTTCTAAAAATTCAAAATCAGAAATAAAAATGGGATCACTGAAAAATTTAAAGACATTATAAAGATCATAAGAGAATATATGTTAATGACTTTGAATATTTTATTTTATTTTTTTATTTTTAAAATATATTTTATTGATTTTTTTACAGAGAGGAAGGGAGAGAGATAGAGGGCCAGAAACATCGATGAGAGAGAAACATCGATCAGCTGCCTCCTGACACCCACCACTGGGGATGTGCCTGCAACCAAGGTACATGCCCTTGACCGGAATCGAACTTGGGACCTTTCAGTCCGCAGGCCAACGCTCTATCCACCGAGCCAAACCGGTTAGGGCAACTTTGAACATTTTAATGAAACAGAGAAATTCCTAGAAAAATACAAGTTAAAAATAACAGGAGACATAGAATTGAAAATTCCTAAGAGTAGTAAAAACAATTTAATAAATTAAAATCTTCCTACAGCCCTTGCTGGTGTGGCTCAGTTGGTTGAAGTGTTGTCCAGTACACCAAAAGGTGGTTTGATTCCTGGTCAGGGCACATACCCACATTGTGGGTTCGATTCCTGGTCGAGATGCGTGCTGGAGGCAACCAATCAATGTTTCTCTTTCACATCAATGTCTTTCTCTCTCCCTTTACCTTCCTTTCTCTCTAAAATCAATAAAAAAACATATTTAAAACATTTTTTCACTAATTCAAACTTTGTGAACATCTAAACAAACTATGAGATAAAACCAGTTTTGTGGTAATACAATCCAGGAATCCAGAGAATGTTAAAAAGGAGGACACACTCCTCAACTCATTTTATGGGAAGCATAATCTTGTCATAAAACTTAACAAAAACAATAAGAGAAAGGAAAATTATTGGCAAACTTATTCATGAAAAAGGTTGTAAAACCCTGAGTGGGAGTGGAATGGAGTGAGCACATCCCCCCTGGCCTTTCCCAGTGCACGCAGCAGTAAAACCTCGCCAGAATGCAGGAAGCAGAAGCTATTTGAGAACTTTGAAAAGTACATAGTGGCAGGTGAATTGGGGAAGAACCCCCAAATATGAAGCACTGAACTGGTAATGAGTTCACCATTTTTTTATCCTCCTGCCACTTGGCCTCAGACATGGGCAAGGTTATGGAAGCACATGGCAGAGTGGGCTAAGTAAAGCTCTAGCTTTCTGGCTGGAGAACTAAGAAGAGGAACCCCAGGGAACTGAATAAATAGTATAAGGGAGATCATAGAATAAATAACATAATATTATTTATAAACTCCTTTAGAACTTTACACCTTCACAACTTTAGGTTGATCTGGTCTTCATCAGCATATAAAAGACTTGGAGAACTGAATTTACCGTCACCCAGGTCCCAGACTAGCCACTGGGTGGCGCACACATGGGACAGGTCAGAACCCCATTGCAAAGTCTTTGAAAAGTGAAACGAAATTCTAACCACAGCTCACAAAAAGTCAGTTGGAACTAATGGCCTGAACCTAACTAGGTCAGTTGCATACTAATACAAAAATATCAATATTCTTCATAGGATTTAAACAAAGACCCAAAGTCTTATGTCATAATGTTCAAAATGTTTAAGATGCAATCTAGAATTACTTGGCATATGAATAACCATATAAGGAAAATTTCCACTCACAAATAAAAAGACAACACATGTCAATACCAAGATGACTTATACTGTATATTGCAACTATCTGACAAAGACTTTAAAGCAGCCATTATTAAAAATGCTCTAACAAATAATTGCAAACACACTTGGAACAAATGGAAAACTAGAAAGTTCCAGCAAAGAAATGGGAAATATGTTTTATGGAAATGTTAGAACTAGAAAATAAATAAATAAATAAATAAATAATAACTGGATACACACACACACACACACACACACACACACACCCCAGGAAAATGGAGATGTCAGCTAAGCCTGGAGGGCTGGGGACTGGGGCATCTGGGAGGAAGAGGAAGTGGGAGGGGAGGGCGGGTTGGGAGGAGAAGAAGAAAGAAAAGGAGGAGAAAAGAAAAAGAAAAAGTGGGAAAACAAATAATAAAATAGAAGACTTAAAATCCAAATATATCAATAATTGCATTAAATGTAACTGTTTTAAACATACCAATAAAAAAAAATAGAGGTAGTTAGAATGAATAACAAAACATGAAACAATTATATTCTGCCTACAAGAAACTCATTTTAAATGTAACGCTATAGATAGGGTAAAAGTAAAAGAATGGAAACATTAATACCAGACAAAGTAGACTCAAAGCAAGGAAAATTATAAGGGATAAAGGCATATATTACATGATAATTAAACAATCAATTCACCAAAAAAACATTACAATCCTAAATATATATGTAAGTAGCAACAATGACCTCAAAATACACAAAGCAAAAAGTGACAGAACTTAAGAGAGAAACACACAAATTCACAATTATAGTTGGGGACTTTACCTCTCCTATGACAAAAATCTATAGAACTAGCCCTGGCCGGGTAGCTCAATGAGTTGGAAGAAAAGGAGGAAGGAAGGACTACATTGGTTAATATATCAAATTATAATTCCCCTCTGCTAAAGATTTATTTTAGCAAGCACCCCAGTGATTCTGCTGCAGGTGGACATGGTCAATACTATCTGGTACAGCAAGGAAAAGAAATAATACTGAGAAAAAGACAAAAAGGACAGTGTCATCATTAGGCAATCTGGTGGCATGGTGAGAACAGAAGCCAGCCTGAGTGGGTTAGAGACTGATCTGGAGCCAGAGAGCATAGACAACCTTTAGGAAGCTCAACTGAGGAAAGAGATGGGCAAATAGTAAAAGGTAGACCTCAGAGCTGAAGTGGCTTTGTTGTCAGGATCAGAGAAACGAGAGTATTTATGGGATGGAGAGAAGAAATCAGGAAGGGGATGTAGAGAGGGAATTGAGGAGCCTGAGAAGTTGTTAGGGGACAGAATGAGGAGACAGGAGGGATCAACATCAAATTGTGGAAGGACACCACTTCCTCTGAGGCACAGAAAAGAAGCCAAAGCTCTGTAGAGATTGATGGTGGACATGGGATTGTTTATGGAGACCAGGTCATCAGAACTCTCTGGAGTTCTGGTGGCAGGATGAGAGATAAGTGGCTGAGAAAGAAGAGAGGGAAGCCGTGGGGCCCCAGGACACCAGAGAGGGTTGGAGAATCAGCTGTGGGGAATGGCATCCAGAGTCAGTAAGAGGTGACTCCGTGGTCAGCTAGGCTGAGTGGGCTGGGGGCTGGGGCAGCTGGGCTTAGTTGCATGGATCTATAAGACCCCGCTCCTCTAGCTGGGGGGATGCAGTGAGGTGAGCAGAGGTGGGGGCTTCCCAGGATTGGAGAACGGAGAAATGTGGGACAAGTTCCAGGGGAGAGGGGGTCAGCAGCGAAGTCCAAGGTTCTGGCCTAGAAAGGGGACTCACTGAATGTGTGTGTGTGTGAACTGAGTGGCTAAGTAAATTCATAAATGAATGAGGTGAATGGATGAAAGAGGATTGTATATGGTGTTCAAGGACTTGGTCAGTTTCTTCTAAATTGTTGAGGATTATATGTAAGTACATAAATGAATGAAGGGGAAACAGAGGTAGTTAGAATTGAAGGAAGCTCACCAAAGCTTTGAGGTAGGAAGTTTCAAAAAGCATTTTATGGAACCTAACTTAATATAAGGGCCAAGAACCTGGACCCTTGCCTCACTCCTTTACAGAAGCAGGAAGCAGACCGACAAATCTCAGAGGGAAGGTGGCGAAGGGTGGGTGGGTGAGGAAAGATTAACCAAAGAACTTACATGCGTATACGCATAACTTATGGACACAGACAATAGTGTGGTGAAGGCCTGGTGGGGGCAGAAGTGTGGTGGAGGGGGTCAATGGGGGGAAAAGGGGGCTGTAATACTTTCAACAATAAAGATAATTTTTTAAAAGTCCTCCTGTAGCACTTTTTAATATATGCCAGGGACTGTCCTAAGCATTTTGCATGTTGTAACTCATTTAAACTTCACATCATCCTGTGAAGCCGGCACTCTTATTATCTGCCTTATACAGATAAGGAAACTAAGGCAGAGAGGTGTTAAGTAACTTGCCCAGGATTACCCAGTAAGTGATGGAACTGGTATTTGAACTAGCCCATCTGTCCCCAGCGACCGTAACCAACGACTATACCATCCTGTCTCTCTTAGCCTGTCATTTCGCCTCATCCCCAAGCTTTTCTCCAATAGATATATTTCTCTCTTCACCCTTTACTGACTTCTCTTCCGAGTTCCTCAGACCTCATATTTCTGGAGAAAGTTTTCAATGAACCTTGCTTACTGTAAATAATTGTAAGTAACCCCCAACTTTCCCTCAAATGATACCCAGACATACCATAACTTCATAGTAAAAAACCCTGCCTCCCCCTCCCTCATTTTCTACACTTCATCTTCCACCCCCAACCCATTGGCTATGCCCCATCCCTGAGCCATGCCCATATCACCTTCTTCCTCCCCAGCCCAGGGGGCTATTCTCCCTGACCTGGGATTGGACCTCCCCTGCCTTCCTGGGCAGACTCTAGGGAAGTGAGTGTTGGAGGAGTCTAAGACCTTCCAACTAAACAAATGCTTTACCTATCAGTCTATCACAGCGGTCGCCAACCTTTCGGACCTCATGGACCACCAGTGGTCCGCGGACCACCGGTTGGCGACCGCTGGTCTAGCAGATGCCTGCAAGTTGACTACAGGGTTATAGAACAGGGGGTTTTCCTGATATCATCTTGGCCAGTTCCCAGGAGATGTCTCAATCTCACCCACTAGCCTCAGGTTGGAAACCTCCAGTGACAAAGTGACCCTGAATTTCCACCCACTGGGAGCCAGTGCCCAGTACCCACCTCCATGCTACCCACCAGGGACTCCTTCTCAGCCTCAGCTTGGATCCCTCCAGTGACAGAGTGGTCCTGAATTTCTACCCCCTGGGAGCAGCCCTAACCCAGAATCTCCACCTTCAGGATGAACACAGACTGGAACACAAAGAAGGAACCAACAGGCCATCTTCCTTTCTTTCCCTCTCTCATTAAATTGCGAATAATAATGCATTTACTTATTCTCCCACTTAAAAAGTGGTTTAAATCCTTTGAAGAATCTTGCAAGGTAGCTTGGCTAGACAGCAGGCAGGACAGTCCAGTGCCTCTGGTGGGGGGGCCACGATCTTCCACTCGCCTGTCTTTTGGTCCAGCAAGTAGGCATTTGGATTGATGGTGTAATCCTTCGTCTGGACATCGCTGGCTGTGGTGATGCCCCCACATACAAAGACTTTGCTGTCTCCAATGGAGCAGATGGCATGGGACACATCCAAGGGACAGCAGTTTGGCAAGAGAGGCACTGTGGTGGTCGTCTTGTTGGCCTTTATCTTCTGCAGGTTGATTTCCACACTCTGCCGGTGGCTGTGCACACAGAGGTTGTTGTCTTGATCAAAAGAGAGCAGGGGCCGGTGGTTGAACTCAATGGGGAAGGTGATACACTGGACTACGTCCCCAGTGTTGGTGTCAAAGCAGTCCACCACCCCGACCCGAGAAATGTAGCCCTTCACCAAGCACCGCCCAGTGACAATGTACAGGTTCCGGTCACCCTTGGTGATCACGGCTGTGCCATCCATCGGAATGCTCATCTTTCCTGCCAGGTACCAGGCCTCCTTGCGCTCATCATAGCGATAGATGTTAGAGACATACCGCCTTGGGGCAATGCTTCCACCCACTGAGTACACTGTCCCCCCGCAAGTCACCATGGTGTGGAAAACAAGCCCAATTGGGAGGTCGGGCAACTTGGTCCAGGAGTTGTCATCCATGTCATACCGCCAAGCTGTCTTCAGACCTGAAATCTGCTCGGTGGTGCCACCAGAGATGTAGATGTAGCGACCAGCAGAGGTGGCGCTAAGTGCTGCTGCCCGGTAGGGCATCTCTGAGAGCTTCAACCACAGGTTCTCCTGTATGATATAGGCAAATACTCCATCATTGAACTTGCCCTGGGCCTTCTGGCCACCTAGAATGACCACCGAATCAAGCAGGGCCCCTTTCCGCTGGTAGCTCAGCAGGCTGCATGGCTTCTCCTGCTTGCGGTCCACGAGGACACTCTCAATCATGGTTGCGTGAGCTGAGCTGTTCTCCATTCCCATCAATTTGTTGCAGGCAAATGTCAGTGTCTTGTTGGAGACGGCATTGAGATTGATGTACATGAAGAACTTCTTGAAATACTTCTCCCGCTCATCCTTCCGAAAGTACACCCAATTGATGAGCGCGCTGAGAGCCTGGTCCTCGTTGAGCACGTGCAAGTTTTCATCTCGAAGCAGGCGGCCAAAGATGACCGGTGGACAGCGCATGAAGTTCATGGAGCCCTCAGGACTAACCCAGTAGTGGAAGTTGTCACGAATGCCGGAGTAGGCCAAGTCTGATACCTCTTTGAGCTCAAACAACTCGGCCAAGAAGAGGTAGTGCAAGCAGTTGGCACGACGGATGGACTTAATCAGAAAGTCACTGCAGTGGATTCGAAGGCGTGGTGTGTTGAAATACTGGGCCCCGCGAAGGAGCTCCTCCACATTCTGCTCTGAGATCACCACCTTGCCACTGTAGAAGTAGTCCAGGAGCTGCTCCACTGTGGTTGGACTCAGGTAGTTGGGGTCAATGGTGATAAAGAGCTCATTGGTCGTCTTCATGTCGTTGCTGGAGATGAGGCTCTTCACGAGTGGAGAGACAGCAGCCAGCACATTTTGATGTGCAAAGAAGACGTGGTGATCCACAGTCAGGGCCATGTCCCAGTACTCTTTCCGTTTCCTCTGTTTGTTCAGGTTCTGCAGCACAAAGCTGTTGTAGTTTTTCTCAGTGAATTCCAATTTCATGGTGCTTTCTTGCTGTCTGGGGCAGAAGAGCAGCAGCAGGTACTGGAGAACAGACTTTCTCAGGCCTTTGGGATTCAAATTGATGGTTGTTTGTGGAGCAGTTGATCAGGGAGGAGTGGGTGTGGGAGAGAGGATGATGTCATAGAGTGGATGAGGTCATCACAATGCAGGTCCCCTCTGAGGCCTTTCTCCCCTCTTACGGCTCCAACCTGCCAAGACCAAATATCCTACTAGGACCTAGTGCCGAGGGCCCAGTGCTCAGAAAGAAACCAGGGTTGCAACTCCTACCTGGGACCTTCAAACCTCAGTTTAAGGCTGCTTCTGGAATGTCAGAGCCACTTTGGATGGGGGTGGTGTAGGGAGGGATAAGGGAAGGCGGGGGAAGGAAAAGGATTATTAGATCGTCTAGAACTGTGGTTCTCAACCTTCCTAATGCCGAGACCCTTTAATACAGTTCCTCATGTTGTGATGACCCCCAACCATAAAATTATTTTCGTTGCTACTTCATAACTGTGAAAGGGTCCTTCAACCCCAAAGGGGTCTCGACCCACAGGTTGAGAACCGCTGGTCTAGAAGAATCCTCCCAGTGTACAGGAGGGAAACAGACCTAGAGAAGAGAGGGGACTCGCCCAAGATTAATAGCGAGTTGGGAGCAGAGCAGGACCCAGAACCCATCCGCTGTAACTTAGGACTCTGTCCACTCTCCCAGGCATCTCCTAACTACTCAGCTCTCCCCGTCTCTGGTTCTTAGGCCTTGAAGTGTCTTTCTTGGGCAAGGCTCCTGGGCATCAGAGAAGAAAAGCTCTGAGGTCTGTGGCCGGAGATGCCATTCCTTAAAATAGGGGAAGAGATGGAGGCCATTCACTGGATGCAGGAGTTGGCGGGGTACTGGGGGGTGGGAGGGCCTCTGAAGCCCTGATTATTCCAGTTCCACAGCAAACTGGGACATTCACCCCGCATTTCCCAGTCTCTAGTTGTAAACTGCTGGCGTCTGTAATGGGTCAGCTCTCTCCAAGTTGCCCATTCATGTGAGATGGGAATAGTAGTACCTGCTTCAGAGTATTGACTTAAAATGAGAAACTCATTTAAATGAGAATGTTAAGCACGGTGTTTGGCTTGTAGCAAACGTTCAATAAATGCTAGCCATCATTATTTTATTAATATTACATTAGTCCAGCCAAGCAGGGCATTCCTGGCTCCTTCCTGCATGAACACTGTCAGGAAGTTGGAATGTGCCAGCCCTTAGGGCGGGCTCCCTGAGCCGCCTGTGGCCACACGGTGGGGCTGGAGGGTCATCTCCCGCCTGTGTGGGACCCAGTGAGAGGACGCTACGGGCTCTCAGTTACCCGAACGCGCCACCCCGCTGCACCCCTCTCCGGGGTGCGAAGAGCCGTGGGGGTTCCCCTCTTCCGCTGGGCTGCCAGGCGCCTGCGTCCCCCAGGACAGAGGCGCACAGGGCAGGTCCGTCTGCTCCGACCCTGGAATGGAAATGCCTGGGCCTCTTAGGCTCACCACACACAGACCTGTGTCCCCGTTACCGATGGGGCACCGAGCGCAGACAGGGTGTGCGGGACCGCGAGGCCAGAGAGGAGCCGTCTCAGATCGAGGCGTCCGCCCTCAACACCCCGCCCTGCGCGCGTGTTGAGCTGGGAACCCCCAAGGGCTGGTCCGGTGGGGCCCCCAGAAGGTTCGGCTGACATGGATCCCTCCTTGGGATAGACGCTGCGGGCACTCCGGGAGCCCCCACGACAGCCCGGAGGCGGGGTGCCCAGCTGGTCGAGTCTGCGAGCAGCATTGCTGATGGCGCGGAGAGGACCTGGGCTCGCCCCCGCCTCGGGTCTCCTCCAACCTGGGCGCGGAGCCCCACTCCTGGCCCTCCGCGCGCCCTTAGCGCCCCCACTGGGAAAACTCAGTGTCGCCTGGAGCCTGGGGAGCGTGAGCAGGTCAGCGCTTCCTTTCCCCGCCCGGCGGAGTCAAATTCTCATTATTCGCGGGCTCTCCCTCATCCTTCCATTCCAGACCTGGCCTTCCCTTCATCTTGGCATTTGATAATTTGAAAATTACTGAAAAGGACCTACCTTTTCATGCCGGATGCGTTCACCCTGATCCCTGGCGGGGACAGAGGCGCGCAGCCTCCTGAGATACCTGTCTGCACAAGGCTAGGCACTTGTGTTTTCCGACGGGAAGGCGGCTGAGACTTCAGCCCCTCCACAGAGTGGCCTTAGATGAGCTCCATCTGGCTCCGTTCTCTCCCCGTAAGAATTACTGAGCTCGAATGTTTCTCCAGCCCTGATCTCGCAAGACTTGGGCGGAGGGTGAGGCCTCTTGGTGTTAATGCCAAACACCTGCTCACTCCCCTTGGCCTCCAGGTCTGCCCTTCGGAGAGGGTGGCAGACCTCACCTGCTGGGGCATTTGTACCCAAGAGTAGGAGTTGGGAGGGGAGGGTCCTACTGCTTCACCCGCTGCTTTGGCCCGCATACCCTGCAGCCTTGGGGCCATTTGGGTGGAGGTGGTTGTATCCCTTTGCTTTTGTTTCAGGCCCCCTGAACACCAGGGCGGGCAGGTCTCCCATCAAATGCTTCCTTCCAAACCGGGCCTAGGAACGTGTCATGGAGACCGTATTCCATGTTCCAGACGTTTTACAGCTGGACAAACTGGGGCCCAGAGAGGACGAGGACCTTGATCAACTCAGACTGCACAGCGCTAGGCTTGGAGCCAGGGTTCCTGACTCCTTCCGCTGCCCTCTGGTTACAATGGAGACCTGGAATCTGGCTTCTCGTCCGCTTTTGTTGAACTTGTGGGAGTTGTCATCTTTAAGAAATCCAATAAAAGGCATGAGATGACTGCCCATCTGCTCAGTCAGCTTTTTTGTCTGGCTTTTCTTCACTCTGGGAAGCTCCTCTGGTCAGCTTTTTCCTTACTCCAGCCAGCTGAGGACGGGCCTAAAGGGGCTGGCTGTGTGCCAGCGTCCACGCCTGGTTATAGATGTGTATGTACTGGGTGGAGGGTGTTTCTTAGGAAGTTCAATAACTGGTCAGTGAATCCGTTGCTTGTGGTGGTTGCCTAGGGGTGGCCTGAAAAGGACCTCAGCCCAGGGCCTTCCATCCTTCCTTAGCTTCCTGCCCAGCTCAGCATTTTCTGTTCATGACGACTCCCTAGAGGAGGGGACCCTAATATTTTAACTTTCTGGGATGATCAGTTGATATATCAATTTGTTGGGAAGCCCTGAAGAAAATGAGGTACATGTTTTAAAGATACACAGACCTGACCTGGAAATAGAAAACTCAGGAACAGTCTTTCAGTATCTCTACCTCTTTTGTCCCGCTGCTTTGGCCCGCATACCCTGCAGCCTTGGGGCCATTTGGGTGGAGGTGGTTGTATCCCTTTGCTTTTGTTTCAGGCCCCCTGAACACCAGGGCGGGCAGGTCTCTCCCATCAAATGCTTCCATCCATTTAAGAAAGCCGGGCCTAGGAACGTGTCATAGAGACCGTATTCCATGTTCCAGACGTTGTACAGCTGGACAAACTGGGGCCCAGAGAAGACGGGGACCTTGATCAACTCAGACTGCACAGCGCTAGGCTTAGAGCCAGGGTTCCTGACTCCTTCTGCTGCCCTCTGGTTACAATGGAGAACTGGAATCTGGCTTCTCGTCCGCTTTTATTGAACTTGTGGGAGTTGTCATCTTTAAGAAATCCAATAAAAGGCATGAGATGACTGCCCATCTGCTCAGTCAGCTTTTTTGTCTGGCTTTTCTTCACTCTGGGAAGCTCCTCTGGTCAGCTTTTTCCTTACTCCAGCCAGCTGAGGACAGGCCTAAAGGGGCTGGCTGTGTGCCAGCGTCCACGCCTGGTTATAGATGTGTATGTACTGGGTGGAGGGTGTTTCTTAGGAAGTTCAATAACTGGTCAGTGAATCCGTTGCTTGTGGTGGTTGCCTAGGGGTGGCCTGAAAAGGACCTCAGCCCAGGGCCTTCCATCCTTCCTTAGCTTCCTGCCCAGCTCAGCATTTTCTGTTCATGACGACTCCCTAGAGGAGGGGACCCTAATATTTTAACTTTCTGGGATGATCAGTTGATATACCAATTTGCTGGGAAGCCCTGAAGAAAATGAGGTACATGTTTTAAAGATACACAGACCTGACCTGGAAATAGAAAACTCAGGAACAGTCTTTCAGTATCTCTACCTCTTTTGTACTTTTAAGAACTGGCTTTTTCCACTTCTTTATTTCGTATTTCCAACTCATAATTTGGCTTGCGTATAACTTTAACTGGCCATGGCCCTAATTCAAACTCATGGCATCCTTATTTTTTTCAGTTCCACTGGTAAATTCTCTCATATTTCTTACCAAATTCCTGGTCCATGACCAATTCAGGGATTGACTACTTTGGGATCACATGTCCACTCTAGTCCAGTCAGCTGTGTGATGGTAGGTCACATGGTTCACACCATAGCAGCCTAAGGAGACAATCTACAGGGGAGAGGTTGGAAATATTCAGAAGCTTGAATTACAGGAACTCAGAGTTATGGATTACCTTAGTCATCGATTCAGAATCGGGCATGAATCACAGGGAGGAAATTTTTACATAAAAGAAAAAGATTTTATTTTTGTCTTAGTCAGTATCCCTGGGTGAAATGAAGGGCACAGCACGAAACTGTGTTCACAGTGCAACACAGACCCTCAGGAAACAAGTTTCAAAGACTGGCCTGCTCAGACTCCAGTCTTGAAGCAGGCAACCCCGTAACCCCTGCCGTCTTACCCCCTAGTGAGGTCATGATTTCAGGGGCACTCAGCTTGGCGTCTGGGTTGGTCCCTCCCACATGGGCCGTGAAATTGTTATTTAGGGGAACTTTGTGTAGTTTGAGGCAAAACACAGAGCCAAATTATCGACTCTCAGCCCCGCATGGGATATCTCCTAGGAACATTTGGGCCTGTCACACATTCCAGGAAGGAGCAGCGGCACAGCTGCAGCCACAGCTGCCAGGAACAGCCTGGCTCCCGCCCTGCGTGTCAGGGAGGGCAGGGGCCGGAGGGTTTCCTCTGGGGGCCCTGAGTGAGCTCACCCTCACCAGAATGCTGACTTCATCCATCCAAGGCCGTTTGGCTTAGAGCCCAGGCAATATGAGGGGCTCTCTCCCATAACAGGCCCTGGGCCACCTAGCAGACTTGGGTGTGTGTGTGTGTGTGTGTGTGTGTGTGTGTTTCAGGCCTAACCCAGCTCCCCAGAAATCAGGGGGTGCATATTGAGCTATGAAATGTCAGGGGGCTTTAAGAAAAAAAGAGGGGGGGCATCAAGGGGTGGTGGTAGGAGGAGAACTTTGTTATTTTAAGGTAGAAAAATGCAAGGAAGTGAAGCTTTTTTCTCCATTTGTTCTTTGGCAATCCCATCCGAGAATTTCAGGGGCCATGCAGATGACATCATGTCTTACAACAAAGAACTCTCAGTAATTCTGTGAAATGGAACCCCTGCCCGCACCATGTTTCTGATGGAAGCTGCTTTATTATTTATGTGTTTAAAGCTGTGTTCTATGTCACATTTAAATGAGGGTTTAATAGTCTTCAGTATCTACCACAAGTAGATTCTAATGCATGATCATAGGAAATGACCTTCACCTCTCAGCATCACAAACATTTGAAGTACAAAAAGTCCAGGGATGGATATTATAAGTAAGAAAAGTACAGAAGAAGTTTACTTTAAAAATAACCCCAAAAAGTTTAAAACTTGATTTTTCCCCCCAAAGTCCAAATAATTGTGGTCTAACCATCAGAGTAAAGGCTTCATTGGCTCAATCCTTTGGTAAGAATTAGTTCATGCACAACTGTATATCCAAGGGTGTGTGTGCAAGAGACACGCACATGCATCACACACGCAAGCACATACACCCACAAAGACGGATACACAGCTGAGCTTTTGATGTTCTAGGCACTTGATATCCATGTTCTTAGTCTGCCACCTGCCCATTACATTGGGCAAGTTACTTCTTTGGAGGCAGGACATTTTCTTCAAAGTAGCCCTGGTTGACAACATTCCCTGCTGGGAAGTATCTAGCCACCACGAAGGAGGACCCATCACTTGCAGATGCCTTTCCCACTCCCATCTTCTTCGTATTCTTCCACACCATGGCCGTGAAGTGTCCTGTAGGGGAGCAGACAGGGGGAGAGGGACACAGGTTAGTGAGCAACGTCTGGAGAAGGATGTTGCAAGAGATTCTTCAGCTCCTGCACCATCCTGCCAGGCTCAGGGCAGCTTGATCTTCACAGACACCCATCAGAGACATGGGACACGAAACATACCAACTGCCTGCTTTTCTATAGCATCAGGTCCTCTCTGCTCGCCTCACCACTTATCGATGCCCAAAGGTTTCGTGGCCTCCCAGACATCATGACGAATCCAAGTTACCCCAACAATTAGGATACCACCCTACCTGGAACCTGCCTTCAACCCTCCCCCAAACTGCACTCTTCAAAGTCACCAACGATCTCCATGTTCCTCTCCAATGGTCACGTTTTGTCTTCATTTTACTCGACATCTCAGGAATATTAGGTTGACTCCTCTCCTTTTCAAAGCACTCCCCTCTTGGGGGTTCCATGATGCCACCTCTTGCCATTATCCCCAT
>NW_005371249.1:1620963-1625462 GCF_000412655.1 Myotis brandtii
CAATAAAATATACTTAAAAAAATAAAATAAAATAAAAAATAAAAATATCTCCACCGTCAGCACTTGCCGGCCAGGTCAGCAGCAGGCAGTTGGTAAGCCCCAGAATTGGTCAGCATAGGCTACGCACTCATTTCTAGATTCAAATAATATTTGGTTACTAGTCTCACCTTATCCTTTAAGAGGCCAGGGACGCGCATGAAAATAAAACGTCCCACCTGCAGGAAATTAGGGGTGTTTGTAAACATTTCATGAACCAGAACTTGGCTGCTGAACTATGGATTTAGCGCGCCCCACCCTTCAGAACTGTACCTGGCCCAGGGATGGTCACAACTGTCACCGAGCCGCCCTTCTGAACAAAAAGTCCATCATGACCTGCCTGCAGCGCAGTAATGTTCGTGCTGGCTCTTTGGCGAGGCCAGAGAGAGAAATAAACTTTTAAACCAAGACCACGGAATCTGAGACGCTGGAAGAGGCCGGCTGTTTGCCGGGAGCCCGCCTGTGCCTGCGTAGAAGCGACACTCCCCCTGGCCCCAGGATGTCTGAAGCGGTTTGGCCACTCTTGGGCATTAAATGGCTAAACGAGAGGCCCGCAGATGACAGGAGACAAAGGGAGCAAGAGCTGAAAGTGAAAAGAGCATGTAGGGGACAGAGAACCTGACAAGGGGCCACCGGCAGGCAGGTGGCCGACCCCCCACGGACAGTTACACTCACTGGCTCAAACATAAAAGGAAACAGTTTCAGGAGAAAACGTCTCTCAAAACTGCTTTCTCCCAGCCTTCGTTCACCATGTTAAGCCCATGCCGCACGAGCCCAGGCCTCATCTGTCTAGTGAACTTCGTGCAAAGGCTACACAGCACTGTTGTTAACAGAATGATGTGGCCCTGGCACACGCTGATCATGTCGGGAGGTGGGGGGGAGATGAGAGAGGGAGGCAGGAAGCAAAGCAGAGATGCCAGTGGAGCCCAAACACGCAGGAGGTGGCCCCTCCTCAGAGGCAGGGGTAGGGCCCTCTTCTTCCCACCGGCAGGCACTCCAGCTAGTATGCATCAAAACACACGGACACATGGAAGGAAGCCCAGCCACTCCGAGCTCCAGGCCGCCCCTCCCACAGTCAATGGAGTAGATGAAGAGGGAAAGATGCAGGGGAAGATTTGGGAAAGCAGCCTCAGAAGGTTATTTTAAGGTAGAAAAATGCAAGGAAGTGAAGCTTTTTTCTCCATTTGTTCTTTGGCAATCCCATCCGAGAATTTCAGGGGCCATGCAGATGACATCATGTCTTACAACAAAGAACTCTCAGTAATTCTGTGAAATGGAACCCCTGCCCGCACCATGTTTCTGATGGAAGCTGCTTTATTATTTATGTGTTTAAAGCTGTGTTCTATGTCACATTTAAATGAGGGTTTAATAGTCTTCAGTATCTACCACAAGTAGATTCTAATGCATGATCATAGGAAATGACCTTCACCTCTCAGCATCACAAACATTTGAAGTACAAAAAGTCCAGGGATGGATATTATAAGTAAGAAAGGTACAGAAGAAGTTTACTTTAAAAATAACCCCAAAAAGTTTAAAACTTGATTTTTCCCCCCAAAGTCCAAATAATTGTGGTCTAACCATCAGAGTAAAGGCTTCATTGGCTCAATCCTTTGGTAAGAATTAGTTCATGCACAACTGTATATCCAAGGGTGTGTGTGCAAGAGACACGCACATGCATCACACACGCAAGCACATACACCCACAAAGACGGATACACAGCTGAGCTTTTGATGTTCTAGGCACTTGATATCCATGTTCTTAGTCTGCCACCTGCCCATTACATTGGGCAAGTTACTTCTTTGGAGGCAGGACATTTTCTTCAAAGTAGCCCTGGTTGACAACATTCCCTGCTGGGAAGTATCTAGCCACCACGAAGGAGGACCCATCACTTGCAGATGCCTTTCCCACTCCCATCTTCTTCGTATTCTTCCACACCATGGCCGTGAAGTGTCCTGTAGGGGAGCAGACAGGGGGAGAGGGACACAGGTTAGTGAGCAACGTCTGGAGAAGGATGTTGCAAGAGATTCTTCAGCTCCTGCACCATCCTGCCAGGCTCAGGGCAGCTTGATCTTCACAGACACCCATCAGAGACATGGGACACGAAACATACCAACTGCCTGCTTTTCTATAGCATCAGGTCCTCTCTGCTCGCCTCACCACTTATCGATGCCCAAAGGTTTCGTGGCCTCCCAGACATCATGACGAATCCAAGTTACCCCAACAATTAGGATACCACCCTACCTGGAACCTGCCTTCAACCCTCCCCCAAACTGCACTCTTCAAAGTCACCAACGATCTCCATGTTCCTCTCCAATGGTCACGTTTTGTCTTCATTTTACTCGACATCTCAGGAATATTAGGTTGACTCCTCTCCTTTTCAAAGCACTCCCCTCTTGGGGGTTCCATGATGCCACCTCTTGCCATTATCCCCATTTCACTGCCTCTTCCTCCTCTTGATCTCACCTGTAAACGTTGGAGGACTTGCGCTTCCCTAGACTCAAATCTGGGCTCACTTTTCTTGCTGCACTCCTTAGGCAATTTCATCTTTCCCTGGCTCCTAAATTCATTTCTCCAGCCCAAACCTCTCCTCTGTGTTCCAAACACAACTACTTACTTGACATTTCCACTTGGATGACTCACAGACATCTCAAATTTAACCTCACTCTTGATTTTGGGCCGCCCAAAGTTATCCTTCTCCCCACCATCCCATTTCCTTTCATGACAATTCTATGCACGCAATCCTAGGGGTAGGTCTGTATTCCTCACCTGTAGAGAGCACCTGGGAAGGCACATGGGCATTTCTTTAATTATTGTCAGCTGAATCCAGTGGCGTTGGCAGAGCCACGTCCTGGAAACAGGCCTTGCCAGAGGCAGGAGTGTTGTCAGCCTGACCTTCAGCCCAGAGCCAGGGTGTGGGTTTCGTTATCTAAATCCAGCCAAGCACCAGGAATGAATACGACTCAGGCCCACCCAAGAATGCACATAATCTCCTTTGTCTTGACCTTTAGTAAAACTTCCTGGTTTTTGCTGTATAAAATAAACATGCTGTATTAGCTCTGGGTGCCTGTCTCCCCATCATAGGACAGTGGTCCCTCCCAGTCCCAGCTTTCCCTACTGTATGTGTGTCTGTCTCTTTCATTTTCTCAAGCCCCATCGCCCCTACTCAGGAACCGGACCACTCTCTAGCCACACTGGATGCAGGAAAAGAGAGAAATATTTATACTCACCCTACTTCATTTCCCCACAACAACCCAATCCTGACAAATCTAACTATATATAAAAGACATCTCAAGTCTATCCACTCCCAAAACTTTGGTCCTATCCACAAACTGTTCTCACTTGGACCATTGCAATAGTCCCCTGGCTGGTTCCCCAGCTTCCACCTTTGCCTTCTCCAATTCACTTTTTGCTTAAGTAGCCAGAGTGATCGTTCTGTGACTAAGTCAGATCTTTTCCTTCTCTGCTTAAAAATCCTTCGATTGCTTCCAATTGCACCTGGAATGAGAGTGAGTGCTTTGGACCAGTGGCCTCTTTTCCATTCCTTGAACACCCCAGGTTACTTCCCACCATGGAGCCCTGGCACACACTGGTGTGGAATACACTTCTGATGACCAACGTTTTCTTGTCCCTTAGGCCTCAGTCTTAATGTCACTTGTTCAGAGGAACCTTTCACAATCCCTTTGATTTCCAGACCATCTCCCTCCCAACATAGTCTTATCACACCTGTTTTTTCCCTTCAAAACATTCTGTTGGGGTCCAACCCCAGCAGGTCCAGGGGTTCCCAAAGGTGTGGACGGAATCGGCGAAGAAGGAATGACACGGAGACAGCGTTCAGTTGATCAGCAGCCTAGCCAGGTTCTCTAGCCAGGATCTCCAGCCAGGTTCTGTCTTTTTTTTTTTTTTAATTTTTTTTCCTGAGAGCAGAGCAAAGTGCTTTTAATGACGCTCCTGAAAACCACGACGCCCAGGACGCTGACCTCCCAGCCTGGCAGGAAGCCCGGGCCCTGCATCCCATGTGCTTCGTGCTTCATGGTATTTGGTCAGAGCCTTAAAACTGCCCCCCCCCCCCCCCCCACTCTGAAAGTTCAAGAAAATAACTGATTCAGTTAAAGAACAGTCCCAACGTAGAAGTCTAACAGGTACTACCCACCTCAATGCAGAGCCGGCTCCTCTGTCCAAAGCCACAGAAACCGGATCCCCACCACAGACCCAGCTCCCCCCACGCTCTCTTCTGGCAGGTGCTAAAAATATCTCCGCCCTAACCGCTTTGGCTCTGTGGATAGAGCGTCAGCCTTCGGACTCGGGTCCCAGGTTCGATTCCGGCCAAGGGCATGTACCTTGGTTGCGGGCACATCCCCAGTAGGGGGTGTGCAAGAGGCAGCTGATCGATGTTTCTCTCTCATCGATGTTTCTAACTCTCTATCCCTCTCCCTTCCTCTCTGTAAAAAATCAATAAAATATAT
>NW_005371249.1:1625832-1629668 GCF_000412655.1 Myotis brandtii
GGTCACAACTGTCACCGAGCCGCCCTTCTGAACAAAAAGTCCATCATGACCTGCCTGCAGCGCAGTAATGTTCGTGCTGGCTCTTTGGCGAGGCCAGAGAGAGAAATAAACTTTTAAACCAAGACCACGGAATCTGAGACGCTGGAAGAGGCCGGCTGTTTGCCGGGAGCCCGCCTGTGCCTGCGTAGAAGCGACACTCCCCCTGGCCCCAGGATGTCTGAAGCGGTTTGGCCACTCTTGGGCATTAAATGGCTAAACGAGAGGCCCGCAGATGACAGGAGACAAAGGGAGCAAGAGCTGAAAGTGAAAAGAGCATGTAGGGGACAGAGAACCTGACAAGGGGCCACCGGCAGGCAGGTGGCCGACCCCCCACGGACAGTTACACTCACTGGCTCAAACATAAAAGGAAACAGTTTCAGGAGAAAACGTCTCTCAAAACTGCTTTCTCCCAGCCTTTGTTCACCATGTTAAGCCCATGCCGCACGAGCCCAGGCCTCATCTGTCTAGTGAACTTCGTGCAAAGGCTACACAGCACTGTTGTTAACAGAATGATGTGGCCCTGGCACACGCTGATCATGTCGGGAGGTGGGGGGGAGATGAGAGAGGGAGGCAGGAAGCAAAGCAGAGATGCCAGTGGAGCCCAAACACGCAGGAGGTGGCCCCTCCTCAGAGGCAGGGGTAGGGCCCTCTTCTTCCCACCGGCAGGCACTCCAGCTAGTATGCATCAAAACACACGGACACATGGAAGGAAGCCCAGCCACTCCGAGCTCCAGGCCGCCCCTCCCACAGTCAATGGAGTAGATGAAGAGGGAAAGATGCAGGGGAAGATTTGGGAAAGCAGCCTCAGAAGAGGTTTTTCTTTATTGGGAACACAATGGGCAGAGGGCCTGTGACGCGAGTGATACACTGAGGCTAAAGGAATATGCCCCAGCATTACCTCTGCCTCCTGTGCTTTCTCTCAAGGTCGAGGGAAAGCATAAACACCCACCCTATAGCCCTCCCCACTGCCACTTAAGGACTTTCCCAAGTACTCCCCCAAAAA
This sequence comes from Myotis brandtii, assembly GCF_000412655.1. Taxonomy (NCBI): domain Eukaryota; kingdom Metazoa; phylum Chordata; class Mammalia; order Chiroptera; family Vespertilionidae; genus Myotis; species Myotis brandtii. Next base: position 1,626,875 of record NW_005371249.1, read on the forward strand.
AATGACCCCGCCCACACTCAAAGTTAAGCCCAGCAAAGGGCCAACCAAGCATAGAAAGCTTCAGTAACTCTTCTTGATGAAACCGAAGCCAGAGAAGCCCATCACAGCTGCCATTTCATCATCCTCCTCAAATGTCAAGTCCTCCTCAGCCTTCCTTTTCTTCTCCTTCCGTTTCTCTTTCTTGTACGCTTTGGCCTTTTCCTCTTCTTCTCTGAGCTCCTTCATCCTTTCCTCAAAATCATAATCCTTTTGTTTCTCTTCCATCTTCTTCTTATTGACTTCAAAACGTTTCTTCACCTGATCCAAGGTAGAACGTTCCACACGCATAGACATGCCCAGGTTTCGCTGATGTTTCTTTCCATTAATGTGATCCAGGAAGTTGATGGAGTCCTTCACAACACAGTCACAGACATTGCAGTAATATCTAGCAAACAGAAAGAAACAGCATGAGTCAAATCTGTTTGTAAGGATTGTACTGTTTTCAACCAAGACATAATAATTTTAGGTAAAAAGTCTTTTTAGAAGGAGGCACTTCTCATTTCCATAAAGCCTTAGCTCTTGGAAAATTGTGGTAACTAACCTCCAAGATGGCCCCCGTGAGCCTCTCAGCGAGCTTCTCATATTCATCTTTGTCCCACTTGCGGCGAAAGTCCAAGTTTTTTGTCCCACTGCTCGACGCCATCTTCACTGCGAAGTTATACCAGTTGATTTGAATTCTGTCAATTTATACTCCAAAGGTTAGGGTGTTTCTTATCTCCATTCCAGGGAGTAAAGATTATGTAGCTTAAGCGTGATTGTTCATAGTTAAAGTGATTAACTACCCGCCTGGCATTTAGTTAAGGGGTTTTATTCCCTCCCTAACTTCAGGGAAAAACCCCTACCTGGGGAAACAACCTTTCTCGGAGAGGTGACCTTGGTTAAAACACATAGCGCCAAGAAGGGGAGCAAACATACTAAGAACAGTATGCCAGGCGTTTCTTCTCCAAGCCAACGATGCCACCCGAACGGAGGAGCTGAACGAAACCGGAGCTGAGGACCGGATCGAAGCCGAACCGGAAGATCCGAATGAAGCCGGACAGGAAAGCCGGAGCGGGGCCGGGCGGGCCGCCCCGAAAGGCAGCTTATTCATCCCAGCGGAAACCGCCGGCAGCGGCCGCTGCGATCACGATGGAGGCGGCGGAGGAGAGCCGGCTCCAGGAGCTGCACCGCCTGACGCTGGAGGAGGACAAGCCGACCGTGGAGCGGTGCCTGGAGGAGCTGGTTTTCGGTGACACCGCGGACAACGAGGACGCGCTGCTGCGGCGTTGGCGAGGCCCACGGGTTCAAGTACAGGAAGACTCAGGTGACTCAGAAGTGGAGAATGAAGCAAAAGATAACTTTCCACCTCAAAAGAAGCCAGTTTGGGTGGATGAAGAAGATGAAGATGAGGAAATGGTTGACATGATGAACAATCCTTTTCGGAAAGATATGATGAAAAATGACAGTGAAAATAAACTTTCAAAAAATGAGCTTCAGAAGAGACTTAAGGAAGAATTTCAGCATGCCGGGGTGGGGGTGGGGGGGTAAGTACCAGCGGGTAGAGACTAATCAGAAAACATCTTCAGATGATGAAAGTGAAGAGGATGAAGATGATTTATTGCAAAGGACTGGGAATTTCATATTCACATCGACATCTCTTCCTAAAGGAATCTTAAAAGATGAAGAACTGCCTACATGCCAATGCTGAACGTCCTACGACTGCTCGGATCTCGTCTGTGCAGTTCCATCCTGGTGCTCAGGTGGTGATGGTTGCTGCACTAGATAACTCTGTATCACTGTTTCAGGTATGTCATTGCATTTTTAAATGACAACTTGGAGTGAAAAGTTTGCTACCAGGATATAGGGTCTATGGAAATAACCAAAAGGAATATTTTGTACTTCCTTACAGGTTGATGGGAAAACAAATCCTAAAATTCAGAGCATCTATTTGGAAAAGTTTCCAATCTTTAAGGCTCGTTTTAGTGCTAATGGAGAAGAGGTTTTAGCCACAAGTACGCACAGCAAGGTGCTTTATGTCTATGATATGCTGGCTGGAAAGTTAATTCCAGTACTGCAAGTGAGAGGTTTGAAAGAGAAGATAGTAAGGAACTTCGAAGTCTCCTCAGATGGGTCCTTCTTGCTCATAAATGGCGTTGCTGGATATTTTCATTTGCTGTCAATGAAGACTAAAGAATTGATTAGTAGCATGAAAATAAATGGAAGGATTGCAGCATCCACGTTCTCTTCAGATAGTAAGAAAGTGTACGCCTCTTCGGCGGACGGGGAAGTTTACGTTTGGGATGTGAACTCTAGGAAGTGCCTGAACAGGTTTGTTGATGAAGGCAGTTTATATGGATTGAGCATTGCAACATCTAGGAATGGACAGTATGTGGCTTGTGGTTCTAACTGCGGAGTGGTAAACATATACAGTCAAGATTCTTGTCTCCAAGAAACAAACCCAAAGCCGATAAAAGTTATAATGAACTTGGTTACCGGTGTTTCTTCTTTGACCTTCAATCCTACCACAGAAATCTTGGCAATTGCTTCAGAAAAAATGAAAGAAGCAGTCAGATTGGTAATATTTCTTTACCTTTTCCTTTTGTCATTGATAATTTTAAAATTTAAGTTGAAGACATGGAAAAATAACAGGAAAGGAGAGTGTGGATTATTTTAAAGAGTACCTTCTTTTGATGTAGAAATTACTAGTATTGTCGCTTTTGGGTGTGGTTGTAGGAAAGATGCACAGTAGCCACCACATTTGTATTATGTCAGTTGT
>NW_005371249.1:1629797-1645111 GCF_000412655.1 Myotis brandtii
AAACATATGCTGTGCAGATGTTTCTTCCCTGCAGCGACTGTGTCAAGCAGCAAGGATGGACCGGCTTCCGGCAACATTCTTACCATTTGCAAGGTTAGATTTGAGTACTGGCTTATTGCTTGGCTTCTTCATGATGCTAGAGAGCCCCACATGGGCAGATATCAAATTGTTTTATTCACCAAAGTATACCCAGGACCCTGGCACAGCCTGCACATGCAGCTTTTACTGAATGAGTGAATGGAATGAATGAGTGAATGAATGAATGAAAGGCATATGAAAGAATCCTCTTGGATTCTGGCTCTGCTTTCACTAGAAGTGCAGGCCTTCTATGAACTCTTTGAGACCTTAACAGGGTAGAGCCTCCTCTGCTCTCAGTCAAACAGACCAGTTCTTTCTCAAGTTACTGCCTGATCCTCCAGACACTTCCATGGCTTGCTGAAACTTCTCAGTATCAGTCATCCACTCAGGCCACCTGCCCCTTACTCATTGGTCCTTTCAAGCTGCTAACATGGCTTAACTTCCTACTCCCCTCCCATTTTGGGGTCAAAGAATTGATGCTGCAAAGGTACTCTTTGCTCAATGCCATAAATTCTTCTTATCTCCTGGGAGTAAAGGTCGGGAGCTCATCTCTTCCACTTTTACTATTGAGGTGACAGATCAATGGGATATTTACTGCCACGTCACAGGATGGCATCTGTTTGCTAAAATAACCTTGAGGCAATTGTGTTTCCTCCTGGAGAGCAGGCACCACAGCGGCCTTATTGACCACCATATCCCCAGTGTTTAGTACTGGACTTGGAACATAGCAGATGCTCAATAAATATCAGATGAAGAAGGGACAGAGGGAAGGAAGAGGGAGGAAAATCAAGATCAGAGTGGCCCAGTTTCTCACAGAGTGGTTCAGAAAGAAAGAGGGTAACCACTTTATATCCATTAGAATGTGTGTGTTTTTTAAAAAGAAACAGATTTTGGTGAGGATGTGGAGAAATTGGAAAAGTTGTACATTGCTGACAGGAATGTAAAATGGTGCAGCTGCTGTGGAGGACAGTATTGTAGTTCCTCAAAAAGTTAAACATGGAATTACCATATGACCTAGCAGTCCACTTCTAAGTATATACCCAGAAGAATTAAAAGCAGGGACTTAGATATTTGCACGTCAATGTACATAGCAGCATTATTCACAAGGACTGAATAGCCAATAGGGGTGGGGGGAGGACTAAATGTCCATCAATAAATGAATAAATAAAATGTTGCATATACATACAATGGAATATTATTCAGCCTTAAAAAGGAATGAAATTCTAACATGTGCTACAACCTGTATGAACTTGAGGACATTATGCTAAGTGAAATAAGCCACCCAAAAGAACAAATATTGAGTGATTCCCACTTATATAAGGTTCCTAGAATAGTCAAATTCATAAAGACAGAAAATAGAATAGTAGTTACTAGAGGGATAGGGAGGGAGGGGAGTTATTGTTTAATGGGTTCAGAATTTCAATATGAGATGATGAAAAAGTTCTGGAGATGAACTTTTCCATTCATAGAGTGGTGGTTGCACAACACTATGAATGTATTTAGTCCCACTGAACTCTACACTTAAAAATGGTTAAGATGATAAGTTTTATGTTAAGTATATTTTACCACAAAATTAAAGAGAGAAAGGAATAAATGAATGAATACATAGATAAATAAATAAATAAATAATGGTAGCTACACTTTTCCAATTTTCCAGGGACAAGAAAACAGTGATATCTCCGATGTGTATCAGAAATGGTAAGGACTGAATAAATAACTGTTCATTGATTAAATTGTGTGTTTTCCCCCACAGTTGAACTTTTTTTAAAAATTTAGGTATAGTTTACTTATTTGTCTACATACAAAAAAGATTTCTTTTCTGAAAATAACCAAACATAAACACTACTCAATAGAGTTGATGTGATACGGTCAACGCAAGAATGAAAAGAAAACAAACCTTAAGTACAACTGTGCATCTTTTCTGCTAATCCTTACGCTTGCATCAACCATTGCCCAACAAAACTCTGATTTTCACCTCAGAACAGAGAAACACTTCTTGCCGATTCACCCTGGTCCTTATGGTTGTGAGTCGCAGCTCCAGGCTTTTGGCAGCTTTGCCAGGTGTCACCGCTTCTATGGGCTGTCTGTTCATCAAGGCTCAAGTCCTTTCTCAGACAAGCCTTTTCTCTCAACAGACCACATGCTTTGGCCATAGACCCGCCCACTCCCTCTGTCACCCAGAAAAGGAAGAAAGAGCTGCTGTTTATCCACTGGTTGCCAAGAATCTGATTACAGACACAACATGAGCTTCGGCAGCATGAATGCCTGTGGAAGCCTTTTCCAAACAGATGCGACTAAGTTATCTTTCTTCTGGCCGGGGGTTTCTGTCTGCACCGAGATAACTGAGTGTGGTATTCACAGATGAGTTAAAGGACACGACTTCCTTAGCAACCATCAGATACACACTGGTTTCTAACTCTAAACTACTAACAGCTTGCTTTTTCTTTTTCTCCTAAATAGATCACATCCTCTTTCCTGTTCTGGACCCAAACTTTCTAAAATATACATTTGAAAAACACATTAAGTTACAGCAGAGCTTTGCAAGGGAACCATGCGCAACAGTAAGGAAGAATGAGGAAGCCCTTTTTGTACTGACAGGGAACAGTCTCTGCCAATCTGCTGTGTGGAGAAAGCCAGTGCAGATCTGTAAGGGTCTTGCGAGCCCTGATGATAACTCCCCCCAAATCTGTGCTCCTGTCTTAGGCTCAGGCTCTGTCCATCCCCAGGCATTACCCACAGACACCTGGGATGACATAGGGACTATAGTTCTTCTGGGGTTTTCCTCTTTAGGGGTGGGAAGTATGGAGCGACGGGTGAGACGGGTGGTCAGTGATCACGGAAAGCTGAGTCCCGTTCCTGGCTCAGCTGTTGTATTCCGTATCCATACAAACAGCTTTCTCATTCTTCCTTACTGTTGCACGTTATTCCCTTGCCAAGATCTGCTATATACCGTGCGCGGTTCCTGCCTGGGAGCAGGGGCCGTGGAAAGAGCATCGGACTGAGGACAGAAGGTGTAGAGAGGCCTCTCCCCCTTCATGGGGCTCAGTGTCCTCTGCCAAACTCGTGGCATGAAGCCCCACCCCGTCCCCAAATGGTGTTGCAAGGCTTCTGAGCCGAGGACGGGTAGCAACGTTAACCACTCGCTCTGACACATGTCCAATGGCCCGTGAGTCTTGCTCACGGCGGAAGCAGATCCAGACACTATAAAATCAAACGGCTCCTAGACACAGATCTTCATGAGAAGGACTCCAGGTTCTGCCAACACATTTTAATCACTGGAGGAGCCGTTCCTATGCCCTCCCTCATCGATGGAACTGGGTTGCCACAGAGCCATCACTTCTCCCTGCGGGCCCTGGCGGCAGCCCCCTCAGGCCTGAGTGCCCAGGGGAGAAGCATTTCAGCAGATGTTTTGACTCCTGCCCCATAGTCCTGCCCACAGGGTTGCAAGAACTCCTGCCCGAAGGGGTGAGCAGAAAACCACAGGAAACAGTGACTGGTTCTGAGAATATGTCACTTCCTGCTTCTGCAGAACCTCCAGAGGGCAGGAGGCCGTAAGAGGCTCCACCCATGGGTGGGTGGGGAGTAGAGGGATAGGGTGGGTCAAGAATCCCTTTTTCAGTTTTTCTGGTCAGAGAAACTCACAGCCCCTTCCAGCCCCTCCTGGGCCGCCTCAGGTGCACCTGCGGTGGTTCTGAGGAAAGACAGGAGCCGGGTGAGGCCTGGCGAGGGCCCAGAGGGAGCCCGGCGCTCAGAGATGCTGACAGGGCTGGGGTGGGCCTTGAGTGGGTTACATGTTTACCGCGCGCAGTGGAGGCCTACGAGAAAGGCTGGATGGTCCCCCAGTCAGCGGCTCCTGCATCTAAACGCCACCTCCCAGAATGTCCTGTAGAGACCAGCACCTTGCCCCTCTCCCTCTAAGACAGGGAAGGATGGGACGTCGGCCCAAGTTCACACAAATAGCAGGGGTTCTGCAACCCAAGCTCACCTGAACCTCAAACGGCAGCCTGAAGGTGAAAGGAGAATGCCTGGGAGGCCATGAGGCCTGGGGCTGTGGCAGGAAGGAAGCTTGGAGGGAGGAGGGAGTTAAAACCGAGAGAAGAGTGAGCGTGGCCCTTTTCCTGAAGGCCCAGGAAGCTGTTGGCAGTTTACTCAGGAGAGCAACATGGGCAGAGAGGGTTTGGGAACATTCTGGGTGCTCGGGAGCAGGCTGGATGTAGGGAGCAAGACCAGAAGTAGGATGACCGGTTACAAGTGCTGAGGCACCACTTCTGGAAAGCAGCACCTGGCAGCTTTTAAAATGCACAGCCCCTCACGACACACGCCAGTCATCCGGAAACTTGGAGCTGGCGGGGCGGACAGCATTGGCCTGGGAGCTTAGATGGAGGGTGTGTGTGTGTGTGTGTGTGTGTGTATGTATGTGCTGGCGCTGGCGGGGCGGACAGCATCGGCCTGGGAGCTTACATGGAGGGTGTGTGTGTGTGTGTGTGTGTGTGTATGTATGTGTGTGCGCGTGTGTATGTGTGTGCGTGTGTGTATGTGTGTGTGCTGGGGAAACAGGGTTTTACCCTTTGGGCAAAGTCAAATCAGAGAAATATGGGGGAGGTAAAACAGGAGGGAAATGATTGGTTTTCAGAGGGTTAGTTCCTCTCTGACACCCAACAGTCCAGGGCGAGGCCAGCGGTGCCACCCAGTCACTCACCAGTCCCAGAGGTGAAGCCAGGCTGCTGGAAGTTGTAGTTCTTAATTTCACTGTACCACCGATCAGCCACCTCCTGTCCTGTAGGGAAAAGACACTGTTTAAAACTCAGCAGCAAAATCAACCCACTCCTATTCCTTCCATCTACTCCCACCAACCGCAAGCCACTCACCCCACAGTGAGGGGTCCGATAAAGCACCCAGGAGCTGAAACAGGACTCCTGCCCAGGGGCACACCGGAGCTCAAGAGGCGGCCCTGGGGGTTCGGGGAGCCCTGGCCTGGGATCACCCGCATCTGTTCCTCGCCGGCCACGAACTCGCCGTGGCATCCTAGGCAAGGCCTTCCCCTCCCTGGGCCTCCGTAAAGAGGGTTCCATGCAAGGCACTCCAGGGGCTTCTGATGATGTTCCTGGTGTTCCTGAGCCCGCCCTCCTCCCACCCCAAGCCTGGCTCCCGGAATATCCACAGGAGGGAAGGCAATTGGGCTGCCGGGCCCGGGTCTCCGAGGCAGGCAGACGGGGCCTCACTGGGAGCAGCCCCCGGCCTAGATGTGCTGATGGGAGAAGCGCACAGCATTTCCCTGGGAGCTGCGGATCTCAGGGTCAGAGCTAGAAGGAGCCTCGGAGCTCAGAGCAGAATCGCAAGCTTGAACGTGTGCTCACGTCACCTGGGGCTCTTGCTAAAGTGCAGCAGGTCTCGGGGCAGCCTGTGAGTCTGCATTCCTAACAAGTGCCCAGAGGCTGCTGCTGGCCATGCACCACGCTCTGAGCGGCAAGGAGGGCCTTCGAGAGCCGTGGCCACACACCGGCCTCGTCGGGGAACGTGTGAAAGCTGCTGATGCCTGGGACCTGCCTCGAACGGATGGTACATGTATCTCTGGAGGAGAGACCCAGGCCCTGGTGTTTTTAAAAAGCACCGCAAGATCCCATGTGCAGCCAGCGTGGGGACCGCTGCCTTAGCGGCCACTCACCCAGCCCCCCCTCTCTGTCGAGATGGGAAACTGAGGCCAGAGAGGGGAAGGGCTTGCTCAAGGCTCCCCAGGGAGCCAGTGCAAGGCTGGGAGGGAACCTCCTCTCCTGCTGGCTCTTTCCCATCCCTCTCCCTCCTCCCCTGGGCCCGGCAGGCCCAAGCCCAGGCCGGGGAGGCGGCTGCAGGCTGTGGACTCCTGCCTTCCCCGGGAGCATGTGCATCCTCTCCCGGAGGGGCCCGGAGCGGGGGAAGCTGAGAGGACACGCTGGCCTCCCCAGGGAACTCCCAGGAATGTGAGGCCCGGGAGGGAGAAGGCTTCGGGGAGGGAGGCAGTGCTCGCCAACATTTTTCCTAAAAAGCCAGGACAGGGCTGTCCGACCAGGAGGCTCAAGGAGGTCTGGCCCGTGTGGCGGGGTCGCCACTGCAGGCTGAGCCGTCAGATGAAGGGCTGTCTTGCCCATGATGGTGATTTTCTTTCCGACGTGTTAAAAGCTCTGCTGTGCTTTTCTGGTGAGAAAGTTAATACACCAGCTCTGGGAAACAATCTGTTTTAGAAGAATGTGACACAAGTAACATTCTTCTGCAGCTGGGGATGCTGGGGAGCGGGGTCAGGGGGGCCTGCCAGAGAGGCCTGCGGCCGCACCCTGCTCCGCGGCTGGGAGCTCCTCCGAAAGGGGGTGCGGGCAGTCCGGCTCCTCTCTGTGTCCCTGGCAGCAGCACAGGCCTGGCCCCACCAGGGACGCTACCCTCAGCCCCGGAGTGCGGAGCTCGGTTCCTCTCCGGCTCTGCTCTGCCTGTGGTGCCCATGGCTACACGCGGAGGGAGGGCCCCAGGGGCTGGAATGCGGGCTGCCAAGGCCGGGCAGGGGGCAGGGGAGCCGAGAAGGCGACCCACCTGGCTGATCGTAGGATGCCCAGGCCAGGTTCTCCCCGCACTGGCCGCGGCTGGACTCCGGGCTGTGCTTGAGGATCCGCGTGCTGGCCAGCGCCTCCGAATACCTGCGGGGGGGATGGTGTTTCTCAGAGGAGCAGCCCAGGGAGGCCCCGAGGTGAGCCCTGAACCGGCAGCGTGGCCGCACGTCCTTCCGGGGCTCGGGGCTCGGGGCTCGCAGTGCAAACTGGGAGCGTCCCTTCTGAGCAGCTCTCCTGAGCCCCAAACAGCCCATTTTACAGAGGAGCAAACTGAGTTCAGAGGAACAAAGGGGCCTGCGGAGTCGTTATTCAAGCCTGAGTGATCCTGCCCCCGAAACGCATGTCCCTCCAGCCCCCCAGGGCCCCGCTGACTGCAGCCTCCGCACCCGACCGGCCGTCACCCCGGGGCGCAGGGCACTCACTGCTGAGCCTCCTGGTTGAGCTTCTTGCACAGCTTCAGCGGGGGGACGCCATGCTGCTGCCGGTACTCGTTGTGGGCCCGCAGGACCTCGTTGTTAAACTGCTTGGAAGCTGCAATGATTCCGAATGGAGACTCAGTGCAGGGAGAAGACCCACCGGGAGTGTGATGGCACCTTCTCAGCCGATGGCAGGCCCCTCAGCCCCAGCCAAAGGGACAATGTGAGGAGTGCTCCACCCCTCTGCCCCCTGTCTCCCTCCCTCCACCCCTCTGCCACCCTGTCTCCCTCCCTCCACACCTCTGCCACCCTGTCTCCCTCCCTCCACCCCTCTGCCCACCCTGTCTCCCTCCCTCACACCTCTGCCACCCTGTCTCCCTCCCTCCACCCCTCTGCCCACCCTGTCTCCCTCCCTCACACCTCTGCCACCCTGTCTCCCTCCCTCCACCCCTCTGCCCACCCTGTCTCCCTCCCTCACACCTCTGCCACCCTGTCTCCCTCCCTCCACCCCTCTGCCCACCCTGTCTCCCTCCCTCACACCTCTGCCACCCTGTCTCCCTCCCTCCACCCCTCTGCCCACCCTGTCTCCCTCCCTCACACCTCTGCCACCCTGTCTCCCTCCCTCCACCCCTCTGCCCACCCTGTCTCCCTCCCTCACACCTCTGCCACCCTGTCTCCCTCCCTCCACCCCTCTGCCCACCCTGTCTCCCTCCCTCACACCTCTGCCACCCTGTCTCCCTCCCTCCACCCCTCTGCCCACCCTGTCTCCCTCCCTCACACCTCTGCCACCCTGTCTCCCTCCCTCCACCCCTCTGCCCACCCTGTCTCCCTCCCTCACACCTCTGCCACCCTGTCTCCCTCCCTCCACCCCTCTGCCCACCTGTATCCCTCCCTCCACCCCTCTGCCACCCTGTCTCCCTCCCTCACACCTCTGCACATCTGCACCCATGGATTATGCAGGGCCCTGTGGCCCATGTGAGGGATCTGGGTCTTTACCCAAAGCAGTGGGAAGCAACTGATTGGGGGCAGAGGAGTGAGCTGGTGAGATCGGTGTTTCTGAAAGTTCCTGCTGGCTGCTGAGTGGAGGATGGGCCAGGGGTGCAGAGCAGATGTTGTGGTGGGGTGGGGGTCCTGGGCAGTGAGCAATGGGACTTCTGAAAGAAAATGTTTGAGGGAGACTGGCTATCTCAGACTGGACCTATGGTGCCTGGTGGGGACTGGGCAGGACTGGAGGTGGGCGCTCAGAGAGAGGGGCCGGGGTGGAGGGGCCCCACACTGGGCTGGTAAAATCAAGAAGACAGGGACAGATGAAGAAAAAGGACCAGGAAGGACAGCATTGGAAGTGAATGAGGGGAGAGTGTGGAAAAGAATGTGTTGGCGTTGGGTTCAGAGGTGCATTGAGGGATGAAATGGAGCCTGTGGTCAATGGGGTCATGACCTTAGAAAGGGCAAGGTCTGGGCGGCTAGGATTAGGGAAAGAATAAGTGGGTGAAGCCAGGTCAGGCAAGGTCAATAGTGGACAGAAGTCACATCAATTTGGATCTGAAATGGGACCCCATCCATCCAACACCCCCCATTCATCTCTCCACCCTTCATTCATCCATCCATTGATCTGTCCTGTCAGCAGCAGCAGCATCCCAATCCCAGCCCACCCATCGGTTCCTGTGCTCTCTGAGCACCTCCTCCGTGCCAGGTCCCGTATGGTGTGCGAGGTGCCCAGGGACAAAACGGCCACGTCCTGCCTCCAAGAGCTCACACTCGGAAGGGAGACAGCCTGCAAACAGACACTAGCAAACGGGGCGACAGGGCCCCGGTGCACAGGTGCAAGAGGAACTTGACAGGCAACCTAACGCGGTCTGGGGACTCAGGAAGGAGGTGACCCCAGAGAGGAGGCCCCAAAGATGCCTGGACAGCAGCAAGCCAAGCGTGGACTGTGAAGGCCCTGAGTGACAGCTGTAGGGATCTGGGAGTGTCCCTCCGTGGGAATGGGTGAACTGGGTGAGTCAGGAGTGAGGGCTTTAAACTGAGCTCGTTCCATTGGGCAGGAGCCTGTCCCCAAGGCCTGGCTGAGGGCAGGCAGGGAGTAAACTGGAGAATGAGAGAAGCATCAGGAAGCCTCAGTTATTCCTGCCATTACCCCAGGTCACGTTCGTCAGCTGTCCTTCTCCTCGGCTGTCTTTTCTTTCTTTTTTTAAATATATTTTATTGATTTTTTACAGAGAGAAAGGGAGAGGGATAGAGAGCCAGAAACATTGATGAGAAACATTGATCAGCTGCCTCCCGCACACCCCCCCACTGGGGATGTGCCCGCAACCAAGGTACATGCCCTTGACTGGAATTGAACCCGGGACCCTTGAGTCCGCAGGCCGACGCTCCATCCACTGAGCCAAACTGGTTCTGGCATCCTCTGCTGTCTTTTCACCCCAGGCGCTGAGCAGATGAGCCATCAGGGAATCCCTTCCCCTCTCTCAGCCCGATCCCCGTGTCTCCTGGGCCTTCAAATCAAACTCACTGGGCCGGGGAGTGGACTTGAGGGGAAGAAGGCCAGAACTTGCCCTCGGAGCTTTTGGCCGGATGCCAACCCAGGGGAGATGAAGGCACCTGCCAGTGGTGGAGGCAGAGCTGTCCCAGGGGCTTTCTTGAGTTGAAGAATGAGTGGTACTGACCCCGAGGGCTGTGGAGCCCAGCAGGGCAGTCCGGTGAGGCCCAGGCACAGCGATGTGGGCAGGACAGGGACGCGAAGCCTGTGGACAGGCCGCCCCGGGAGCCAGGGCCGGGCTGCACTTGGTCCGCAGGGCTGTGGGCCTGCAGTCTCCTTGGCAGAGGGATATTTATAAGGCTGCTAAAAACTAGGTCACTGCACTCCCAGACTATGGGAAGTTAAGAGAGATAAAAGTGAAAGTTCCTGTGCTCGACCTAAGCTCGCTGCCTAGAAACCAAAGCCAGTCATTGTCCACACCAGGCCCAGTTCCCTGGGGCAGGGTTCCCAGGAAGGGGTCAGGACAACTTCCTGGAAATCATCGAGGGAGCCCTCCCTCCCCACCCTCTGGGAGGCACTCCCACCCCCTCCGAGGAGTCCCCTCCCAGCACAGCAGACAGTCCCAGCCCTGGTGGCTCCACACAGCAGGGCCTCAGCCTCAGGGAGACAAGAGATCACTGGTGACCACACCCAGCAAGAGGCACACCCCACTTCTGTAGAAAAGCCCAAGGACAAAGATAAACATCGGGAAAAGAAGGTCAAAGGAAACCTACCCATCCCTGCACGAGGCAGGGAGAGCCCTCACGGCCAGCCCTCAATGGGGAGAGGGATTATGTCCTCATAGGGGGACCCACGGAGCTCGGGGTGCCGGCCCGGAATGAGGGGGGTCCTTTCTTCTGCACGTTGGCAACCACTGTGGGTGCCGGGCTGGGCCCCTCTCATTTACTTCTCACCACCATCTGTGGGAGCTGTCCATGTTTAAAAGGAGGAAACTGAGGGTCAGGAGGGGCGGTAACCTGTTCACATTCCCCCAACTGGCTCAGGGGCAGGCCCGTGAGGAGGGAAGCACTGTCCTTCACCCCACACCGCCTCCAGGGGATACAAGTCAAAGGACGTCACAGAGACGGAGGGACTGGCCAGACCTGGAGGAGGGTCGGGCTCAGTGAGCTTGGCAGCTGCCTTCAAATCTCTGAGGGGAGAGGGGGGGGGGGGGGGGGGGGGAGAGAGGAGAAAAGAACTGAGGTTTCAGACCTGCCTAAGGGGCCCCAGAGGCGAACCAGGGGCTGCAGGAGTAGAAGCTCCAGGGGCAGGTCTGGGGCTCAAGGTCGGAGCTGCTGGGAGGTGGAAGGGGCTGTCTGGGCTGGCTCCCTGGGGCTGAGGGTGAGGGAAGGGGCAGGGCTAGGCTGCCTTCGGGAGTGGAGGGCACAGGCATCTCAGCGGGGGCTGGCCTGGGGGCTCTCGAAGGTCCTTTGGGGCCTGGGCTTCTAAATGCCAAAGGCTCCAAGGAGGTCTGTGCCCTCCTCCCGCCTGGCTGTGGGCTAACACAGGCTCCCCTCTCAGCATCCGTCCTCCTCTGAGGCCTCCCGGAGCCCAGCCTGACTCATTTCCCTCCCCACTCCCGCCAGAGGCCCAGGACGGTCAGAGGCCGGGGCAGGAATGTAGACAGGCCCCTTCTGCCCCTTGGCAAGAAGCTGGTGTGAAACACTTTTGCCAAGTCCCCTCACCAAACCAAAACCTAGTAACTAACCCAATTGCAGTGACAGCCCCTCCCCGGACTGGAATTTTAAACCAATCAGTCTCGAATTTCCTGATCACTAATGGGACAAACTGCCTGATAAGCCCTGCTGCTTCCCCCTCAGGGGAGAGGACCCTGCCTAGAGGAACACACCCTTTTAAGTTCTTAGTCTCGCCCTCTTTATGCCTATAAAAACCTCCCATTTGTACAACGAACTCATCGGAGCACCCTTCTAGTTGCTAGAAAGCAATGAACCCATGAACTGCTGACTAAAGCCAATTAGATCTTCAGATGTACTCGGTTGAATATTGTTCTTTAACACTGGAAACTGCCCCGGTCCCACCTTTGGGTTAAAACTGGTTTATCAGGAAGGAAGAATACAAAGTTGAGGGGGGAAAAAAGAAAGGAAGAAAGAGCAGCTTCTGTTCCAGGAAATTCAAGAGGCAAATACCAGCTCTGCCTCTGACCAGCTGTGTGATTTTGGTCAAGTTGCTTAATCACTCTATGCCTCATCCCCCCCAACCCCCCACCCCCTCATAGAAAAATAGAGATAGCAGTGTCCACCTCACAGGGCTGTTATGAGAATTAAAAGAATTAATCTAAGTCACCGCTTTAGAACAGTTCTGGAACACAGTGAACAGTTACTCGGTGTCAATTATAACGATATCATTACTAACAAAGCCTCTGGCTTGGGGAGACATTGTCCCATCGGATCCCATCCCTGATTTCCACGGGAGCCGGACTGCTGGTATTTGTATTAATCTTTTCTTAAAAAGCGTATTTTTATTGATTTCAGAGCGGAAGGGAAAGGGAGAGAAAGATGGAAACATCAGTGATGAGCAAGAATCCTTGCTCGGCTGCCTCCTGCACACCCCACACGGAGGATCGAGCTTGCAACCCGGGCATGTGCGAGAATCCTTGCTCGGCTGCCTCCTGCACGCCCCACACGGAGGATCGAGCTTGCAACCCGGGCATGTGCCCTGACCGGGAACTGAACCGTGACCCCCCGGTTCATAGGTTGAGGCTCAACCACGGAGCCAGGCCAGCTAGGCTCTATCCATCTTCGATGACCTCTTTCAGCACCTCTGAGCTCATCAGATGTTTGCTGAGTGAATGAGTAAGCAAATGAATTGGACCATAGTCTTCTCTTTACAGATGAGGAAGCTAGAGTCTTTGGGAGGACATGTGAATTTCACAATTTCACACAGTGAGTCCACATTCGAGCTAGATCTAAGAGCAGCCTCCTCTGTTTCAAATCTCTCCTACTTTCCACTTTGCGTGTACTTCCCTTTCCCTAAGCAAGAATGGTGGTTGATGGTTCCAGGCTGACCCTGTGCAGATAACAGTCACTGAGGGACTGAAGGAGCCAGGGCAGCCCGTGTCCATGCTCCAGCCCTGCCTGTGGCCGGCCACTCAGGCCTGCCTCTCTGGGTTCCACATCCCCAAATGTGCGAGAAGGAAGTATGACACCTGTGGTTTTCAAAATATCTTCAAAGCAGGGAAACCCTTTCTTTGAACTTTCCGCCCCTCCCCCACCCCAGCCCCAGCAAAATCAACAGATGAAAATGGAACAGCTGGAACCGATGTGGCCCACACAGCCACACCCTGCAGAGGTGTCAGGGCCCTGCTCAGTAAAAAATTCCTGGGCCAGTTGGTCCCTAAATGCTTTCTGCCCTGATGGCAGAGGTGGGTGGAGGGGACTTTAAGATTTTTAGAGGGAATTAGAGGGTGTGCAGAAGTCCCTACTGAGCCAGATTCCAGGCTGAGAAGGAGGCAGGAAGCAGGTGGCAAGGGATCAGTGTGGTACGGGAGAAAGCACACATCTGGGAAGTCAGAGAGCTGGCCTCAAATCCCAGTTTGTCCACCTACTGGTCAAGGTCTGAGTTGGGCATGGTACTCAACCTCTATAAATCTACACAATTGATAGTAAGTAGCTCCAAGCCTGGCATGCACCAGGAGCTTAACAATTGGTCGTCACTGTATTAGGGACTAGAGATTCCCACTGAGCCCAAGGCCTGCGCTGAGGGCAGATTGTCTTTCTCTGCCCCCATCACAGTTGCTGCAAACTGAAGCCCAGCAAGGTGGGCGATGGACCTGGAAGTCTGCACACTGGGCTGAGCGTCTCCTGGAATTAAAGCTGTGTTGGCGCAGTCACAGTTTTCCAGCAATGCCTACCAACCCCAAGCAGCTCTGTGGTATCTCTGAGGTTTAAGATTAAAGAGAGACGAGCTCCTATGAGGAAACGAGGGCACAGAAGAGACAGGGACAGCTCCTTACAACGGTCTTTATGAAACCACATCAAGCCCCTTATGGCTACACATTTGTGAGCGCTACGGGCTTTGCAGCGCAGACCTCCGGCTGGTGGCCTGGAGCTACAGGTTGGGCCTGGGCTACCTAGAAAGCTCACTTTCTCTTGGAGACCCTTAGGGGAGCCAGGACTGTCCTGGGGGCTCCCAGTCTTTGGGAGAGACAGATATAATGCATGTGGCTATGAGGGAGAGAGGCCTGAGCCAGCATTCTGGAAGGTCCCTGGTTGTGTGTGGGGGGTGGCACCTGCCTGAACCAGCTCTAACCTGCCCTCTGCCTCTGTCCCCTTCCTCTGAAACCTGCTTGATTCTGTATCTTCAGTCCTAGGAGGTGTCACCACCATCTTGCACCCAGACATACCTGTGGCCCTGTCCTCTCATTTATAAGTTAGTCACCAAAACTGGCTTGAGGGTACCACCTCCCAAACCCATCCTCTCCTCCTCTGCGGTTCCTTAGAGCCCCTGTCATCGGTTGCCTGATAACGGCAGCACCCCCTCCCTGACCCCCACCTCTGCCCTCTTCCCACCTGATCACTCTCCTGCCACCGTCAGTGAACACCTTTCTATGGCATTGCAGGTCTCAGGGATAAAGTCCAAATTCCCAAGCCTCTCTGGAGTTTGACCACCTCCTCCAGGAGCCTCCAATAGCCCTTTGCAAAGGAGACCTCTCCTTCCCCTGAGCTCCCACTGCTCTTCACCTGCTCCTGTCTAGTGGCTTGAGTCACTTCCCACCTCTTACTGAAGCATGTGATGCCTGTCTCTCATCCCCAGATGATTTGATTCATTGATTCATTTCACAATCCAAATAAACACTCCTGAGGACCGGGTCATGCCCTCCACAGCACCGAGTCCACCGTACAGAGCTGACAGATGGTGGAATGGATGGGGGGAAAAAAGGAGGGAGAGAAGGGAGCAAGAAGGCAGGGAGAGATGGATAGATGAGTGAACAGATAGAAGAGCGAGCACTCAGCTGACAGCAGGGCAGGAGAATTGCTTCTCAGGGGAGGAGCTGGAAACCACTGATTAAAATGTGGCTTTAGAAAATTTGTGGATTTTCTCTTAACCTACAGGGAAAGGAATTGATTCCTTAAAGTGCTCACTCACATCTGCCATGCTCTTGCCCCATCACCACCTACCGTCATGAATTTTAGCTTCATGACGACTCCTGTGTCACCTTTCCACACTGTGAAGGACCCAGGGGATCGTTTGGGCCACCTCACTGTACAGTTGGGAAAAGAGCCTTGCTCAGGATCACACAGCAAGTGGTGAGCACAGCCAGGGCTGAAGGCCAGACCTGTCACTACGGGCAAGGCAGTGTAAGGCCAATGTCAGGGGAAGGCATACTCCCAGCGCGTGCCCATGAGGCTGGATCTTGAGGACAGATTCCAGAAGGGACCCAGCTTCACCCCCCTCAGGCTGACACCCCAGCCTCCACGAAGCAGGACTTCTGTTCAAGCTGTTCATTAAGGGCCTCCTGTGAGGCAGTAGCTATGCCCAGATAGTCAGGGCCCCTGTCTGGCGGCCAGGAGTGAGGTGTCTGTGGGAAGCAGGTCTATAGCTGGGCAGTGTCCCAAGCTGACTGTGTAGGGGGAGGGGGGCAGCAGCCAAGAAGAGACCTGCCCTCCTTCTAGGCGGAGGGGAAGCCAGGGGTGGCCTCTCAGCCCCGAAGTTGAGTCTACCAGGATGGGGAAGATTTTACACCTCAGAGAAGTGGAAGAGGCAGAG
>NW_005371249.1:1646209-1647095 GCF_000412655.1 Myotis brandtii
GAGGACCGAGCCTCCCCAACCGGCTCCGGAGGACCGCCCCGCGTAGGGACTCCTGGGCTAGCCCCAGGCTCTCCAGGTGCGCCCCGGGGCCCGGGGCCTTTGGGGTCTCAGCCCCGAACTGCACCCTCTCGGGACTCGGAATCACGCGCCTCCCAGCAGGTTCTCAATAGCTGTTCAGCGGCTGACGGGCTGCAAGGACCCTGGTGCTCACCGTCGTGGCGCTGGAGGAGAATCTGGCGCGGAATTGGAGCTCTCCCCGCCTCCGCCCCGCGTGTGCCGCCTCGCCGTGTCCAGTGACACCGGGCGCGTCCGTCCTCTCCCCGGGACAGACCCTCTGGTGCGAATCCGGGCTGGAGTTGGAGTGCTGGCTCGTCTCTGCCGGTTCAAGTCCTACCCATCCCTCAGGGCCTTCTGTCCCGTCCCCTTCTCTTTTTTTTATCATTAAAAAAAATATGGAACGCGACAAAGGGGCAGCTGAAGGAAAGGGCTGTGTCAGGATGCTGCCTTCTTCCCTTTCTTTTCCCTCTTTTTTCTAAACACTTCCATGCCTTGTAGTTCTTTTGCTTTCTCTTCTTTTTCTCTCTACTACCCTCCATCTTCCATATCAGCTGACCCAGAGGACACAGCTTACTCCTCCTCGGACACCGACACCACCATCAAGCACGGCCCTGATGGACCCTGTGATGCAGCCCTTCAACTCGCTGACGCTTTGGGAAGCCCGTCGCCAATGACGCCGCCCACTAGCCAGATCAACAAGGACAACCAAACCACCGACTTGAGGACAGCTGAAATCCCTTGACTGAAGAGGCCAGCAACCTTCTACAGGAACAAGGCTCTTTGTGCAATCCATCCACTATGTTTATAGCTATGCTCACTATCATTGCTT
>NW_005371249.1:1655415-1712189 GCF_000412655.1 Myotis brandtii
GAGACATTTTTGAAAATCCCCTCCGAGAAGGAGAACTTTCCCACCAAATGCAACATTCAAATTCATAATTTCTCTTAGTAATCTGCCTCTGGGCGCTCCAGGCGCTCTGAGGGCGGGGTCCTCCCGCAGGCCTCGCCCTTCCCAGAAACAGCTCGGGGAGGGCGCCTCAGGGCCGGTGGGACTAATGGAAGTGGGGGGGTGGCATGGAGGTGGTGCCTGCGCTCTGGTCACTTGCACACTGTGTTTTATACCACAGCATGTGGCAGCGGCTGTGACGGTCACCACGGCAACCCAGCACTGACTGCAGGACTGACTTCTGGTTGGTTGAGCCTCCAGTCGTTATGGTCGTTACGGACCCAGGGTTTTTATATATTAGGATAGCTGGACCCAGCTAGGTTTGCAAGCAAGTTCTATCAAACTTTTGAGAGACAGATGATTCTGATACCATTTTCATGTTCTAAAGCAGTCATTTTCCACCAGTGTGCCATGAATATTTTTTCCTTTTCACTTTTTGCCATGAATATTTTTAAAACATGCAATACCTGACTAGTCAGGGGCACTGACCTCTTTTTCCTCAGATTGTCAAATTAAAAAATGACAACAGCTAACAGAACAATAACTGTCTGGTTTGAATGAATCAAAATTATACCTTTTTGTTGTTGTTGTTGGATTGGCAAAAAACACATTTTTTGGTGTGCTGCAGAATTTTAGTAATTAGTTTATGTGTGCCAGGAGATGGAAAAGGTTGACTATCACTGTTCTAAAACATAGATAACCTCCCCTGTTCAATTCATGAAGCTAGAATTATCCTGATTCCAGAACCTGAAAAATATAGCAAGTACAACAAATCATAGTGAATATAAATACCAAATCCTAGATAAAATACCAACAAGTTGAATCTAACAGCATACATCATGGCCAAATAAAGTTTATTTTAAGGGTGTAGGGATGGCTTAATATTAAGAAATATATCCAGAATTTATAATAAGACAAAGAAAAAATATAAGGTAAATGCATGCTGAAAATATCTTTGATACAATTCAATATCCATAACTGAGCTGAACAACTTTTTTACTTTCCCTTAGCAGAATAAAAAGAAGCTTCCTGAAACAAACAGTAAAACACATCAGACTGCTTAACAGTAAAACCATGGGACATGCCCATTCAAAGCAAGAGCATAACGAAGTTTTTTGCTGTCACCACTATTATTCAACATTGTTCTGGGAGTTTTAGCCAATACCAGGACAACAAAAAAGAGAGAAGAAGAGTAAATATTGGGAAAGGAAGAGCATAGTTTTCATTATGACTCCTCCCTGGAAAAACCTAAGAAAATCTATTAAATTAATATTAAAAATTTTTAATGATAGCCAGACCCAAGAATATTTTTAAAAAATCAATAGCTTTTCCCACATAGCATCAATAATCAGTTAGAATATATCATTGGGGAAATACTGACAATAGCAACAACAACAAACCATTTTAAAAGCAACCAAGTACAGATTCATTTCTCTAGACCAGTGGTTCTCAACCTTCCTAATGCCACGACCCTTTAATACAGTTCCTCATGTTGTGGTGACCCCCAACCATAACATTATTTTCGTTGCTACTTCATAACTGTAATTTTGCTACTGTTACGAATCATAATGTAAATATCTGATATGCAGGATGTATTTTCATTGTTACAAATTGAACATAATTAAAGCATAGTGATTAATCACTAAAACAATATGTAATTATATATGTGTTTTCCGATGGTCTTAGGCGACCCCTGTGAAAGGGTCGTTCGACCCCCAAAGGGGTCACGACCCACAGGTTGAGAACCACTGCTCTAGACACATAGCCAAATGGATTCTATTCTAAGCATGATCTCCCGTCCTCACGAGTGACAGCCTGAGCTGCTTAGGAAGAAAAGGAACACTCACCGTGATGAGGGGCGCTGTCCTGGCTGATGGGGAAGGTGGTCTGGACTCACACGTGGGCCAGAGGCTGGTCCGCCATTTCAGAGCCAGCAAAGCCTGAACAGAAGAGGTTCCTGCCACGGCCTCAGCTGGGCAGCCTGGAGTTCTGCTCTGGGCTGACGCACTGGCCACGTTTGTGTGACTCAAGAACGGGAGGGCTCCTTTTCTGGGTTTGGAGGGTGAGGATTCTCAGGGAGCTGGGGAGAGACTCTGGAAATGTGGGCCTGAAGAAGGCCTGGGAGAGAAGATGGAGAGGAACTAAGGAGGCTGAGTGGGGTCCGGAAGGAAGGAGCGTTCAGTGGAGCGCCTCCAAAAGTTTAAAGCAAGAGGCCTTCCCCACCTTGGGCCGTGCGCGGGGATGACTGGCGCATACCGTCACCTCTCCCGGTCCTCTTGGCACTGCCCTGGCCTGCTGTGCTGGCTGCTTTGTGCTCCACTTCCTTCCCTAAATTGACTCTCCACCCTGCTCTCTGCCCGGAAGGCTGACCTGCAAGGTTACTGCAACAGGTTCCCCTTTCCTCTGGTTTCCGACTGGGTTCGGCAGGGGGACGAGGCCGAGGGAGGGAGGACATGCCAGCTCCACGCAGCGCCTCGCCTCACCCCTTTGGACTTAGGGGAACTCATACCCGGCACACTCCCTGTGCTTTCTTACACCTGCTCACACCCGTGTAATTAGTCTCATTAGTTAGCCTCCCTCGAATGATCCTCATTTGGGTGGCCCGCCTATTTTCCTGCCGGACCCTGACCAAAATAAACACTTGCCTGACTGCTCGGTAAAGCGACTGTCCAGCAGAGTTCGGAGGGAGAGTGGTCTGGGGATAACAGGTGAGGTTGAGCTTCGCCTGATTACCTGGTGAGATTCTGGCCGAGATGGGGCTTCCACCTGTGAATCATCAGGCAGGCACGTGCCAACCAGCAGACGCCATCCCAAACATGAAACCATGTTCCCGAACTTCCCTCACAGGGCACGAGGTAAGTACCGCTCCCACGCGGACAGCGGAGGGGCCCTGTCCCCATTAATGCAGCGATTAACGCACAGGGACGGCTCTCGTAGGATTCTGCACCCACTGGTAGAGTCAGGTGCACTGCGGGTGACTTTATTCTTTGCTTATATTTCTAGGTACTTTGGGGAATGCACATGTTATTTTTATAATGAGAAAACAATACTAGTAGTTTTGGAAAAAATGAGAGAGGGTGGAGGCGTGGCAAGGGTGTTAACAAACTTCCCGTGTGGTATGAAGGACCCCTGCCTTATCCTTACCCTCACCAGCCTACCTCCCTGAGAACTCAGCTCGGCCTTAGACTTGGCATTTGTTCTCTCTGTGCACCATTTTGCTCTGGGCCAGTGAGAGGACGAGGTGAAAAGCACCATGGAAACGAAAGTGCTGGAGAGCTCAGCAGTGACTTTTATGATTCCTGCTGCTCTTTGGTCCTGCCCGATAGTCAGACCCACCCAGCAAGCCTGCCTGTTCCCCTCAGCTGACCTGTGTCCACCTTCGTGGAGCTCTCCGCAGGGCTCGCCCTGCCCAGCTGCCGGAGCCAGGGAAAGTCCAGACCTGGCTGCAGGTGTTGGCTCTGCCCTACTCCCTGCGGGAACTGGACCAGTACTTCTGCTCTCTGGGCCTGTTTCCCTCGAGGGACAAAGTGGAACCTAGCCCTCCAGCTTCAGGATTTTTGGGTTGGGAAAGGGATTTCCCTCTGCTTCCCTTCCCCTTCCCTCACGCCCCTTCAGCAGCTGAGAGAGGGGGAAGGCTCAGGGGCAGAGCCTCAGGTCCCTTTGAGAAATACACTGAGTGGCCAGATTGTTATGACCACCCCATCAGTACAATGAAGTGAATTAGTTATGCAAATAATAATAAAACCTTGAGAGTATTTGCTTAGGAAGTTTTCAATATTCAGTATTTTTGGAAGTGTCAATGAAGTCCTCTTGTTGGGGTGGTCATAATAATCTGGCCACTCAGTATAGAGCGTCCCCTGTGGGAGTGTGGGAGGGTGACCCCCAGGAGCCTGTGGCTGAAGGAAAATCATTAATTAAATCAAACGAAGGAACTTATGTTTTCTGTGGATTTTGTGTCAAGGTCATTAGTGTTGCTGGCAGGTGTGACTTTCTTCCCACAGTGGAGCTGAAACAGACCCCAGCCACCCCTGAGGCAGGGGCCCAGGCCCAGGGGAGGCCAGCACTCAGCCTGGCTCAGTTAACATGTCCTCAGTAGAGTCCAGAGCAAGCGACACAGCTCACCCCAGAGTGAGAAATGGCTTCATTTTAAATGTCCACATTGCCCGGAAGTGCACACATAACCATATAAAAATCATTTTTATTAAAATATAAAAGTTTTCCAATATATTGCATTGAAGATATTTATATAAAAAAAGCAATTGCAACGAACATGCTACATTGGCATTGAGATATTCTGAAAGCTTAAGTGCCCACGTTTAAACAACATTTTGGTATAATAAGCATATCCTTATATATTTCAGAGGGTACATATAATACTGAAAAAATACTTCATGTAAAATCTAAGTTTATGTGCATACAAAAAAGTATTACACTGAATAGCTTATTTCAAACTGTGAAACATTCAAAGTATTCAATTTCTTAGACAACATGCAAACATTTTAACATTTAGATTGACATTTTAAATATATAAACCATAATTCTTTATAATTTTATATCAGAAAAGAAAGTCAGACAGAACACATATCTACATTGTGCATGCCACAAACGCAAATGTGTCTTCAAAACGGAAAGTACTGGGTTAGTACACATGATTGTCACTTTACAAATATGGCTATTCACCTTCTTCATAATAAAATAGGAAAATCATGTATTATTTACATGAGCTACTAATTATTTCATTTTTTGGCAATTATTTAAGTAGCAGCAATTGGTTTAAAGATTGATGTTTAAAAATTCTAAATTTACCTTGATGAATACTGAAGAATATACATCTGGTTAACATAAAGATGCACAATGCAAGATGCTTTGATACGATAGATCTCCTCCCTTTCACCAAAGTCACAGACACATGCTTGTAACCACTGAGACTGTGATTCCATTTAGTTAGCTTGCTTTTGCTTGTCACAATAGATGGGTTCCTAAATTAAATGCTGTAAGTTAAGGCTGCCTGATGATCTACATGATAGTTCCAAAGATGCTTTATCTCCATCCCATGCGTTAATGCAGGGGCTCTTCACTGTGCCCCCAGCTTCTACACAGAGTAGGTTATTGTCTGTAAACACACACACAAACACTAGGGGCCCCTTAACACTTACAGGAACTCTAAAATGAAGTTCCTGTGACACAAAGCCCACAGTCGAGCGAGTTATCTTTCTAAAAAGTGACAATGTCATTCATCAGTGACGTTGAACATATTTTAGTGAGGGACCCACCTAATGAGCAACCTGTAAATTGGAAGGCAGTGATCCACCAGAAGAAACATCCTCTTTTCATTAGTATTTGGAGGAAAATTTTTGAACATTTATAAAAACAAAACAAAACCCCTACTAATATTGGCAGATTAAAAAAAAATACTGTGTGGTGAACAGAGGTGATGAATGCTTTGACCTGGCCACTCTCCAACTTGGAACCTGCATGCAGGAAATTAGACTGAGGAACATTCTGCACGTCTCATGGGCAGTCAGTTATGTCCTAGACTATGTGCAAGGCGAAGCCCAGAGTGAGGAGGAAGAGGCCGGAGTGGCAGGGAGCCCCGGCCCGGACACCAGCCGATGGCATGCTGCTGGAGACCTGCACCTGAGAAATGATGAGGGCAGAGAGAGGGACGTGGGACGCCAGGGTAGGGCTGTCGGCGTTGATAAGGGATTCGATCTTCTCGGCTTCTCTATTGCAGGCCTCAATCTGGGAGAGGAAAATCATATTCTCTTACTATAAAACCACAGAACCCACGAAAAGGTCAAGTCAAATTCCACATCTACTCCAACACAGGGAATGCGCTTTCACTTTGTCTTTTTCTTAGCAAAGTAACATTTAATTATGGTCTTAATTCATTACATAAATAATAACAGCATCAATGGAAATCAAATCAGAAATGAAAGGATCCACAATGCCACTCCCTTCTTTTTCCACAATCTTGTCACTGCTTATCCACATTCAGACATTAGCTTTCATGGTTAAACACAGTCACAGGGAATGGACTTTCATGCCTGTTCACACATCTAATTGCTGAAGGAGCAATTAGAGGCAAGTACAGTGGGGCCTTGACTTACGAGTTTAATTCGTTCCGAGACCGAGCTCGTTAACTCAAATTACTCTATCAACTCAATGCAAAAAATCAGCCGAGAGACAGCTGGTATCTCAAAAAACTCGTTAGTCGGGACACTCGTAAATCAAGGCCCCACTGTAATTAGGCTGAACGAACTTTCTAATGATGGCAGTTAGAGGCCGCTTGTATTCCCCCCTTCGCTTGGGCCCTCACGATTTTGATGCTGAAACTTGGGGGTCTATGTGAGTGAGGTTCACCTTGATATTGTGGGGAAGAAAAACTGGGGCCCACAAGACCAGCTCCTCCTCCC
Source organism: Myotis brandtii (assembly GCF_000412655.1). Lineage (NCBI taxonomy): Eukaryota > Metazoa > Chordata > Mammalia > Chiroptera > Vespertilionidae > Myotis > Myotis brandtii. Next base: position 1,661,907 of record NW_005371249.1, read on the forward strand.
CAGTGGGAGCACAGACTCAGGAGACAGGAGTCTGTTCTGCTTTGTCACTGTGCGACCTGCCACTCCCTTGCCTCCCTGGGCCCAGCTGCCTTGTCTGTAGGATGAGCAGATGCATTCCATCTGCCCACACTTAGAGTGACAGCATCTCAAGCTCTCCCCTCCCCGACTCAGCATTCTGCTGTCAAATGTGTACCTGGCCCGTCACCTGGCAAAGTGCTCGCCGGTGCAGCTCTGTCCCTCAGACACCGCCAGCTTCTCCTTCCTGCCCTGCCGAAATGCCTCCTTTCCTCTCCTCACCACCTGATCCTCCCCATGCTGGTCTGTGCCCACCCCCTGCCAAGTCCACCAAACTTGAAGTTGACAAGATGCCACACAACTGTATGCTGAACCCCACCTGCAGAGCTTTGGGATAATGATCGACCGGAATGATCAGGATCACTATTTCGGATTCAATGCTGAAGTATCCAAATACGTCACACTGTGGGACGGACACGTGCGTGCGGATTTTCTGAAGTATGTCCAGAACCGTTATTGGCTTTTTGTTTGTTACCTAGAAAGAGAAAATAAATTTCTATTATCAGAAAAAAATAATTCCTCATTACTGCCTAAGCCAAGGGGCTGTTTTGGCCAAGGAACCCGTCAGTGCAGGGCCCTGCAGCTGGATTTGAAGTTGATGCCGATGAGGTTTTGCCTGACATGGAGCTCTGTAGCTAAAATAAGCACTCGCACCAGAAGCGCCAAGGGGCTGTTTTGGCCAAGGAACCCTGCAAGGCCCTGCAGCTGGATTTAAAGTTGATGCCAATGAGGTTTTGCCTGACTTGGAGCTCTGTAGCTAAAATAAGCACTCGCACCAGAAGCACTGTTTCAAAGTGACTGTTCTGAGGACAATGGGGAGATGGGGGTAATTTTCGAGGAGTGACAGGTACTGGCTGCTACGTGTCTGGGAGCCCTGTTCCCACCTGCTTTGTGTACCTGTACTTCAATGACTCATTCGTTAACAGTGGGCAGTATAAGCGACGGCACAGAAAAAGAAAAGAGGCAGAACTCTCACGGGATGGTGGCTGGCTCTGGAAGCAGCCCATAGGGGAACGGGGCCGTGAGAGGCAGGCAACCCCCAGACCATCTGGCAGCTACCAGTCTCTGGCCGCCTGGTTTTGCCTCTACCCCTAACCTGCTTCCTGTGCCAGGAGGGGACCTTTCCCAGAAAGGCTCGCTGTGCTGCCCGGAGCAAGGTCGCCACCCAGCCAGGGTGTAGGAAGGGAGCCCAGGATCGGGAGCCAGACAGCTGGAGTTCAAACCCTCGTTTCACCGCTTACGAGCTGAATGGCCTCGGGCAAGCTGCTTCTCTGCAAATCAGTCTCTTCATCTATAACTGGGACAACACACTCTACTCTGAAGGGTTACAGCGGTTTACCAATAAGGTTTCCACCCAGCATATAAAGCAACTTACCTTGGCAATTGTATCCAGTTTTTCTTTGTCAAATAAAACTCTTAACATCCCAGCACATAATGGGCAACAAGCACCTGTGCAACAGAAACCATGTCATCTGTGGTCAGAATTAGAACCAAGAACACAAAACAGTTGGTGACAGGACCAACCCTTCGCTTTGTGCTAGGAGAGTTGCAGCTGGCCTCCCTGATGACTACACTTTAGGTCCCCTGACCAACCCGGGGTCTTACAATCTATACATTTACCCAAATCCTTCCTCCATCCCCGCTTCACCCTTTACCACTTCTCAGGGTGAGGTGCTGTGGTGTGAGGCAGCACAGAGAGACACGAAGCCTAGACCTGCCTCGCCTCAACCTCACTGTGACCCTGGGCAAGTGCTCTCCTGGGCTTTTGATTTCTACCTGCAAAACAAGGGAGCAGGTACTTCAGGGATTCCATGGGTGTTTAACTCTAATATAACTTTAAAAATTATTTTAAACTGTTAAAAAACCAACAGAATATCAGAACAAGGTCTCCAGGAGGAAGGGGGCTTCGGTTTACTCACTGCTGAGCCCCCAGTGCCTAGAAGAGTATCTGGCACATAGTGGAAGCTCAAAAAACAATTGATGAATTCATGGGTGGAGGAATGGACTTGCTGGTCTGCGCACTAATCTGTTCTGGGATAAAGTCTCTTCTGCCTGCTCTGTTTAACTGAAGAGTAAGAGACTGTAAGGGAAGTTGTTTAAGAAAACTGTTATCGCTTATAATAGTCTTTTTACAAGACTTCCTCCATTATATGCAACTAAAACAACTAAATTGGATCCTAAGGCCAATCAAAGACAACAACTGTCTTTTGTTTTTCTCCTGGACCATGTGGGTTAGGCCTTCTCTCAATTTCAAATGTTTGTGTTCATCAAAACTACTTCAATTATTCATTCGTTAATTACTAATTCTTTGTTCATTAACTTTATGGTAATATATATTTTAAAAAGTAAACATTATGCATTTGAACAAATAATCATAATTTTAGTAATTAAATATTGCTTTATCTGTTTACATATAGGTGTTTGGTATGAGATTTTGCTTGAAAAAAGTTGGCCGTATTGTTTTAAAACCACTGGACCAGATGATGTCTAAGGTAATCCACAGCTTTTTAAGGTCAACCCAGAGTTATGTACCTAATCAGTATCAGGTAGAGTTAAGATTTTTTTTGAAATTTTTAAATAAGCTCGTAACTCTCCCCTCAGGGACTCACTGTCTGGAGGCAGATAATCAAGGCTTCCCAATCCCGCCCCTGCCCCACCCCACCCCACATACCGGGTGGGACGATGGGTTTGCACTCAGCTGCCGAGAGCGAAGGACACTTCACAGCAGCACACTCCGTGACAGAACTGTGCTCTGAGAGGACCCCGACGGCCTGGCAGGGCCCATAGTAATCGACTGCCACGCGGTCCGAGTAGGCTGCGCACACGCTACTGTAGGTCTCCCCATTGTGCCCACAGACGGGCTCCGTGGCTCTGCAGAAGGGCTGAGGGCGAATAACCACACTTAGCCTGGAAACCTGTATGGTGCACTTTTCCTAACCGAGGCCACACAGTAGGTCTCCCTACTTTCAGGAAGGAGAAAAGATGCAGATATAAGCTCTGGGGACCCTCTTAATTAAGCTCCTGAGGTGGGCTCCACATGGTGGAGGGGGACAAGCGGGCTGTCCCAAAATGAACTGAGGAGATGACTGTTCTCAGCCGTTCTGGGACTTGGTGCTCACTCGTGTGAACTGATAGGAGATAAAACTCCCACTCCCTCAGACTTCCATCATTCCAGAAGTGCCCGTTTGAAGAAAACAAAATCAATCTTCATGCAAATATGGAGGCTTTATCATTTCACACTTGGGTACGGGATAAGGAGAAGGAAGAGTGGAGAGATCCATGGGGCAGAGAGACTCTAGATCAGCGGTTCTCAACCTGTGGGTCGTGACCCCTTTGGGGGTCGAACAACCCTTTCACAGGGGTCACCTAAGACCATTGGAAAACACATATTGAATATATAATTACATATTGTTTTTGTGATTAATCACTATGCTTTAATTATGTTCAATTTGTAACAATGAAAATACATCCTGCATATCAGATATTTACATTACGATTCATAACAGCAGCAAAATTACAGTTATGAAGTAGCAACGAAAATAATGTTATGGTTGGGGGTCACCACAACATGAGGAACTGTATTAAAGGGTCGCGGCATTAGGAAGGTTGAGTACCACTGGTATAGATCCATTAGCAGGTAAGGACTCTGTGAGAGAAAAATAGCCAGGAAGAGGGCACAAGAGAAGAGAAGACTGGGAACTCAATGTAGCAGGTATCAGAACACAAGCTCCCTGGGGAGACAAACTGAGGAAGGGATTTTCCTGACAATGAAGACCAGGAAATGAGAAGCAATCATGCCAGGTGTTAGCTGGCTGTGGGCAGAGGATTCCCGGGGAGAGGGGCCAGCACACAGATCAGTGGTGTGTGGGAAGCCTCAGTGGGGTTGTCCTTGAGGTTATTCTCAAAACATGAAAACATGAATACAGATTCTACAACCTTACAAGACACAAAGATAAACTGATATAAAAAGACACTGTCTTAGAGAAATTTCTGATTGATTTCAGTGATGTGATAGGGACTTCATTGGAAGAGTGTTTGGAAAAGAACGCTTTTCTTGGTTGTTTTAATGCCCATTCTTCCTCATTTGTTTTCCAGTGAGGGCCCACAGAACTACGGAAAGTGGAAATGTGCCGACTCATGCCGAGGGGGGAAACTTTAAATTCTTTTCCTATAAGAAGCCACTCTCTTTCCTTGCTGGTACACTAGATGGGCAAAGGCACACACACTAGCAAGGAAGTCCTCCGGAGTTGGGAGGAAAAGGCCGCCTGGGGATGGTTCCTTTTAGTAGAGGGCCGAGTTCTCTGGATGGGACAGGGTTCATAGAAGACCCTCGAGTGGTCTTCCTGCTGATTCATCTGTAAAAGCAATTTTATCTCTGTGACTTGGGCTTGTCAGCTATACAACTGTACCTGGCACGGGCCTTTGTACAAGAGGCTCTTCCCTCGCTGGTACAAAGTGCAGAGATTGCTGTGCTCCATGTGGTTCGTGTCACAAACAGGATCTCGGACCTGGTCGCAGGTGAGCTGTCGTGGCAAACACTCGAACTGGCTACACCCAAATTTGTCAAAAGTCGTCAGGCAGACTTGTGGTCTGGGTATGCACCTGAAAAACACAAAGGTGCACCAGGAGCCAGGAAGGACTATGGGGAGGGGCGGCAAAGCACTGACAAGGACAGGAGGTCGAGAGCACGAGAGAAACGGAAAACACTTCCTATCCCCAAGAGCTTACGTAGAGCAGGAGAGTCGGGCACACACAGAGCAGGCTATCAGGTAGAAGAGCACACACAAAATGCTCATGGGAATCAGTCATCCTGACGAGGAGCCTGGAGAAAGCACGGGGTGGCGTGGTCCCTGGCTGGAACCTGGAGGTTAAGGAGGGCTGCACTGGCCTGAAGGCTGAGGAAGCAGCATATGCAAAGGTGTGATGCTCAAGACTCTGTGGTGCTGGGAGGGGCAGGTGATCCTGAGGGCAGGAGCAAAGAATGCACAGGTAGGAATGGCATGACATGAGGCCATCAAGTGGGGCTGATGCGAGAAGCCCTGTAGTCAATAATAAATGAAACATTTTCAGGGACTTAGTTTTTAGCTTGGCTAATATCAGTCTATCTTAAGAGGAGGCTTCACAACATGTGCTGAAAAATTCAGGTTTCTGTGCTTACGAGGCTGGGGACCTGATGCTGGCTGGTTGCGAGTCCCTGAGAGAATGTCACTCCATGAAGCCGAGTTTTCCTAGAAACATCTGGACCTTGCTTCATTCTCAACTCCTGAACTAAGAGGGATTAGGGATGATGATTCTTTTCTTCTTTAGACTTTTCTGCTTCCCTCATTTGTATAAAGAGTATTTATAACTTTCTACAGGAAGATAAAATGTTTAGCTTTCACTGGGTCTTTGAAGTAACAGATATACAAATATTAGTCTGTAAAACAAAAGAAGATAGTAGCCAGCATTATTTAATTTCAAAGGAAATTACTTCCATCCTTTTAGGGATAAGCCTCCTGCACTGAAACCACCACCACCACCATCACTACTGCTATGTATGGTTGTCTTTTCTTGTGGGATTGAAAATTAGATTGTGTGCAGTTATGGAAATTGAAGATATTTGAAGGGAAATAATGGAAAAGAATATTTAGAACTTAATCAGTTATTAACATGGAAGGAATGAGAACCAAGACCATCAGGAGAAACTTGGTAATTTTACAAAGAAAAACTTTTCAATTTGAGTATCTATAACAATAAAAGTGTAATATGCTAATTAGACCAGACAGCTGAACGACCTTCCGGACGACCTTCCGGACAAAGCCGGGGCTGCAAGGGCTGAGCCCCTTGCATGAATTTCGTGCATCGGGCCTCTAGTATAGAAATAAGAGGACCAATAGGAAAAGTTGAGAACTGGGGGGTAAATTAAACATGGGTTACTGTCTAGCTTACTGTTGTGACCTACCATTTAGGAATATGCCTGGTACATACTTTATGAAGGAATACTTTTTATTTTTTTAAACAATTATTTTTGAACAGATAATACAAGCCCATGGTGAAACTGAAAAAGTGTGAAATGGTATATAGTGAAAAATAAGTCTCTCTCCTATTTTTGTGTCCCAGTCACTGAGTTCCCTTCACCAGCAGCAAACACTATTACTAAATTTCCATAGAGGACATACCAATCCTCCTTCTAACCCACTCTTGTATGGGAGTGCCTATTTCTCTATATTGTGTTATCAAACGGTTTTTTTTTTTCCAGAGTGGAAATCTTTTTTTTTTCTTTTCATTTTTTTAATGGTTTAAAGTATTACATATAGTATTACATATGTCTCCTTGTTATCAAACTTTTTATCTTTGTCAATCTGGTAGATGGAAAATGGTACACCTTGGAGTTTTAATTTAATTTACATTTTGCTTAATATGAGGAAGGTTAAGCATTTTGGTAGATTAGTAGACATTCATCAAATTCATTTAATTTTCCTCCTGGGCACACATCTAGATTACGTTTTCTCCCTTGCAGGCAGTTGTGGCCAAGTGACTAAGTTCTAGACAATGGAATGTGCTGGAAGTGGAGATGAATGCCACTTTTAAACCTGGCCCATAAAAGCTTCTCAGGAACAATCTCCATCACCTCCCTTCTCTCATCGGCTGACCTGATGCAGAAGATATAGAGGAGGGCTAGGAGGCTGGAGGTCAGAGCTGGCAGAGTCACTAGACGGAAGGATCCTAAGTCTCTGAGTCACCACGTGGAAAGCCACCTGCTGAACATCCAAATGGACTGTATTTGAACTTCTGTTATGTTAAAGTGATGATACTTTGGGGTTTATATACAGTAGCTAGAGTTACTCACCCTAACTATTAAAAGCATCTTTTATTTTTATTTATTGATGAGAGAGAAAGAGAGAGAGAGAGAGAGAGAGAGAGAGAGAGAGAGAGAGACAGATTGAGATTTCTTGTTCCACTTATTTACACATTCACTGGTTGATTCTTGTATGTGCCCTGATCGGGGATCAAACCCGCAACCTTGGTGTATCGAGAAAATGCTGATTCAAAGAGCATGTGTATTTCAAACCTTGGACAACACTAAGCAACTGAGCTACCTGTCCAGGGGTAAAAGCACCTTTTCAAGTGTTCAAGAACTATTTGTTACTTCTTTTTCTATGTTTATGTCCTCGGTCCATTTTTCTATTAGGTTATCACTCTTTGCCCATTTTTATATTAGACTGTTGATCTTTTTCACATTGATTTGTAAGGACTCTTACATTATAAGGACATCGGCCTATTCTCTGTGATATTCTTCCCAGTTTGTTATTTGTCTGTGACCATGAAGAACATTTTCATTTTCATATTGGTGCATTTTCCAATCTTTTATGTTGATTTTGTATTATACTCAGAAAGGACATCCCACTTTTGAGATTTTATACATTTTTTAATTATAAAACCAAGACAATCTATTAGAAAGATTAGCAAATAGAGGAAAACAAACAAGCAGATACTAAACAACCCTCAATTCTACCTCCCAACACAACTATATTATCCTTTTGGCTTACTTCTTTATCTTTTTTTTTTTAATGCATAGCACTCTGTCTTCGTTCCATTGTAACTTTATGGCCTTAGATTTCATGATATAAACTTTGCCAGATGGGCAACCAATTCCCTTTGCTATTTCTTTTAACACATCAGAAACTCTTCCTCTCCCTCCATACTGCACAGAGTTTTAAGGATGGAGAGAGGCAACTGCTTATTTCCCACAAAGTCCTTCCTAAGGAAAGAACCGTGGCACTGGGATGTGCCCTGCTCGGGTCCATGTGGCGGCCAGTGAAGCCCAGTTCGAGAGGCTGCAACCTCAGAGCCAGCAGGACACTTGCCCTGTGGCCACCACATGCAGAAATCCACGAAGGGCAGGTCACCTATACCCTGAACTCATGAGAAAACTGCAGAGAAAGGGCCCCTAAACAAATAATTTCAAATAATACTGAAGTTGCATTTTCCAGAGATTTCTCACATTCAGTTCCTAAAATGGAGGTAGGTAAGTAAAAGAAAATTTCCCATTATTATTGGGCATAAATAGTTAATAATTAGAATACATTCATTTCTCTCATCTCATGTTACTCCTCCTTGCCTCTCACTTTCTGTTTCAGTTTTTACAAAACTGTTGCTATAGCTGCCAGCATAGACTGTGCTATCTCATGGCCAGCAGTCAGGATCTTTGCTCTCTCTGCCTTGACTGCAACACCATCTTTCCTCCAGTGTAAACCTTGCCTGCAATGTCCCACTCATCTTTCCAGATGAATGTCACATCGTAGAGGCTTTCTTGGCCTCCCCCAGGCTGCACCAGCTGCTCCACTCCCAGGCCCCCAATCACACAGCAAGTTACCAACCAGCTTTCCATGGCTCTTGCCCTCTAGACTCCAACCAGGGCAGAGACCTTCTGAATTCATCTTTGTATTTTCATTGTCTGTACATACTAGATCAGCCGTGGGCAAACTACGGCCCGCGGGCCAAATCCGGCCCGTTTGAAATGAATAAAAATAAAAAAAAAAAAAAAAGACCGTACCCTTTTATGTAATGATGTTTACTTTGAATTTATATTAATTCACACAAACACTCCATCCATGCTTTTGTTCCGGCCCTCGGTCCAGTTTAAGAACCCATTGTGGCCCTCGAGTCAAAAAGTTTGCCCACCCCTGTACTAGATGCTCATCTTCAGTTAAAAGGATGAGGAGCCATTTGACTTACCTTTGGTTTTTTGGGCAGGGGTTAGGATTACATGGGTCTTTTGAGATGCACGATCCGAACTCAAACTGCTGGTCCTGGAGGCCCACACAGCGAGCAATGCACGCACTGGGGTAGGTGCGTCCATTCTGCCCACACACGGGGACAAACTGGTCTGCACAGTTACAGGGCAGTCCTGAAGAGAGGAAACAGTCTCAAGATGTGGACTTGTATATGCCCCTTTCCCGGATATTTCCTTAGGAAGGCACACCACTAACAATCAGTAGAGGTCTCATGTTAAGATAGATTGAAAATTAAGTTTAAAAAAACTTGCCCTACAATCTCTGAAAGGCAGCAGGCTCTGAAAAGCCATTTGCTGAATAATGGCTTTCCTTTGTACCATTTATTGCCAGATAATTGAGGGCCCCCTTGATGCTAGGGTTAGAGACACCTATAAACAAAGGTATAGGTAGAAAAAGTAAAGAATGTTCCTCCCAATCTGGAGTATAAAATCTAGAATTTAGAAGTTTAAAGTTTGGCTTGGGGGATTTCTAGAAGGTACCCACCTTGGATTTTAGGTAAGCAGAATATGGACCAACAAGTACAAAAAACAAGACAAAGTAGAGAAGGTTATAACTCCTCACATAGGTTCTTCCCGTCTCCTTCTGGAAGGGGGAGAACAAGGTAAGTCGGGAAATTATTGTAGTTTTGAGGCTTAAGAATTTTTATGACTGTCTCTCTCTCTCTCTGAGTCATGTTTGTACTGGAACACTATCTGGGTACCAAGAAATGTGCATTTTGGGGCCAGTAAAATCTCCTGAGAGTCTGCTAGCTAAATAGTCATGAACTTAATTTATCCCAGGACATGAGGGGCTGCAGGGAAAGGGGTCCTGCTAATTGTAAAGTCCATCTTTCAAAACCATTTAGATGTAAGCAAATACATAAATAAATAAATGTCTCCCGGCTACATCTTTAGTTCACTCTTCATTCCTATGGAAGTTTCATGGTTTTTCTAAGCAGAATTATTGTCCTTAGCAGAGCAGAGCAGAGCAGAGTAGATAAAGGATAATAATAAATAAAGAACAACAATTAGCAATGAGGGCTGGTGCTTATTAGGGTTCATAGAGGATGGGGTGGAGTTCATCTTGCCTATACTTCCCCATCAGTCTGCTGTTCAATTCTTATTTCTAATGTGCTGGAGATACAATGTAGGTAAACCCTATCCTGTCCTCCCCAACCCCACTCCAGGGAAAGAAAAATCAAATAGCTGTAGCAGTATGAAACAAGACAAGGGCAACCACCTGGTTCCTCTTTACCCAGAACCAGCGGTATTTCAGATCTGGGAAAAAGCAGAGGCCAATAGATGCCAGTAGACTGTGCTGCTGCTGTTGACAACTGCAGCTTCATCTCAAGAAAAGAGCATCTCATCTCACCAACATTTTCACCTACTGTAGCTGGTGTGAGCATTCCAGTAGCAGAAAGCACAGGAAAGTCAAGAAAGTAGTATTCTTAATTGTGTTTGTTCAGAAAAATTCTTGTCTCAAAATTAAAACAATTTTCCAGGTTAACTTTTTGGAGAAATCCCTAAGGAAACCAGTGGAAAGAACCCATGTGAGGAGTTTACAGCCTTCTGTCTTGCTTTTGGTATTACCCTTTAACTTCCCAGAAATCCCCCAAGCCAGATTTCAAACATCTAAATTCTAGATTTTATACACCAGACTGGGAGAAACAGTCTTTACTTTTTCTACCTATAGCTTAGTTTATAGGAGTCTCTACCTTGTATGAACCAGTGGGCTAAACTAAGGTAAGTCAAGGAATAAAGTGGTGAGCTTGGCTGGTGTTGCTCAGTGGTTGAGCAACGACCTATGAACCAGGAGGTCATGGTTTGATTCCTGGTCAGGGTACATGCCCGGGTTTCGGGCTCGATCCCCAGTGGGGGGCAGCTGATCAATGATTTTCTCTCCTAATTGATGTTTCTATCGCTCCCTCTCCCTTCCTCTCTGAAATCAATAAAAATATATTTTTAAAAAAGAAAGTGGTGAGAAAAGCATCAGAACAGAAACAAACATAGAAAATACACAGACATTTTAGATCATGACCATACTTGCAGGGGTAAATGGGGTATTTTAGCAGGTAGAAAAGTTCCATTTAACTAAAACCATCCCAATCACTGACTGACCCTGTTCTTTTTGCACAAAATTCCAGAATATTAGTGCTGGAAGGGCCCTAAGAAACCATTTTGTTTAATGCCTTCAATCCATAGAGGAGGAAACAGATCCAGAGAGGAAAAGTATCTTGCTCTCATAAATACAGATTATGCACTCATTTTACTGTGTATTTTTGCAATTGAGGCAAGACCAGAGAAGCTGCCCGGAAGGAAAAATGGGTACAAAGGGAGGCTGGCCTGCCGAGGACCGCTCTCCGTGACCACGGTTACCTGTGAAGGTGCGCCGGTCATCTTCTGAACTGTGTTCACTGAGGCACAGGCGGGTAGAGCACACCAAATTGCCAGCAAAACAAGAACAAACATTGCAGTCGATATTAAAGGATGTTCCATGACCTGAGAGAAATAAAATGTTGTTCCATATCATGCATTTATAAATAATCATAAATTTAAAGTTTAATAGTTTTAAAATAGAAGTTCTTGAAAATTGACTTCTGAATATACAATTTTGGAGTTAAATCTGTATATTTATATTTATATTTGTGTATTTCTCCCCCTCCCTCTCCCCCAAAGCCCTAACGGGCTGGTCTCACCAGACTGCTCCCTATTCTCTGAGAATGTTTCTGGCTGCTCTTCTGCCTCAAATGCTCTCCTCCTTCTGGACCAGCTCATCTCTCCAGGACCAGCCCTGATGCCACCTTTGGACCACAGATTCTCCCAATGCCCTTGCAGAAATAACTGGCTTCTTGAAGAGTGCTTGGTTTGCTACTTTTTGTGGCTCAAATTCTCTCCCCTCTTATCAAGGAAAGCATGACCTCAATCCCTCATCTCAGTCTCAGCTCCACAAGGCACTAGTATGCTCTTTTGTATAGAATAGATATTAATCAGTGAAAGTTTATGGAAGGAAGGAATTTGTTTATCCTTAGATATTTTCTGTGATACAAAGTACCTACTTGACATTTTTTTTTTAGCTAAGCAGAATATGAACTAAATGCTCTAGGGCAGAAATTTGCAAGCCAAGAGCACTCTTTTTTCAAATAAGATCTCATACATAACACTTAGCATAGTGCATGGCATACAGTTAAGAGTTCAGTAAGTGTTAATTATTATTAGCTTTTAGTCCTTTCTTGAGGAGGCTTCTAAGAGAACTCCTCAGAAGTCCTGGTGTCCTTGTATAGTTTGAAAAATACTGCCCTGGAGTATCTGATTTGTAGACTTTGGTGAGAATCCATTCAATGTTCTTCCTACAAAGTTAAGATAACTAATCTCATATTAAAAACAAAAAACAAATAAATACAGTTCAAGACTCACTTTTTCTTTTTCCTCCAACAATACAAGACTTCTGAAGGTCTATACAGTGCATCTCCATGCAGTTTTCTAAGAGTCCACTATGTCCACATGAACAAATTTTATAACAACCAACTTCCGAACCTGCGGACGATGGCACCTGGATTAGTGTCCCTTGACGGACGATGAAATCAGAGGCTTCTCCCAATTTGCAACCTGTATAAACAAAAATTAGCTGAGAGAGATGGTATTGTTCTATGATACTATTTTATGCATTAGATACATTTCACATAAGTCTTATAGGTTCTGTGTGTCTATTAAAGATTAAGAGACTTTTTCACCTAAGCAAGTAATTGTTTTGATTCACTGGCCAAAAACATATTCTCGCAAACAAAAATTCCATGTTCTGTGAGATGGTGGTGATTAAGGACCTATATCCCAAAGTTGCTATATTCTGTTTAAAATTGCTCCAAGAGCCCTAGCTGGTTTGGCTCAATGGATAGAGCATCGGCCTGCAGACTGAAAGGTCCCGGGTTCGATTCCAGCCAAGGGCACATGCCTGGGTTGCGGGCTTGATCCCCAGTAGGGGGTGTGCAAGAGGCAGCCAATCAATGATTCTCTCTCATCATTGATGTTTCTATCTCTCTCTCCCTCTCCCTTCCTCTCTAAAATCAATAAAATATATTTAAAAAAAAATAAAAAAATAAAATTGCTACAAGATATGTAGTTTTTTTATTTTGGGAGGCTTATCAAAGATATTTTAAAATCACAGATATTTTTAAAATAGAGTATAAAAACTGATAGTATTTTTATTTTTATTTATTTATTTATTTATTTTTTAAAAATATATTTTATTGATTTTTTACAGAGAGGAAGGGAGAGAGATAGAGAGTTAGAAACATCGATGAGAGAGAAACATCGATCAGCTGCCTCCTGCACACCTCCCACCGGGGATGTGCCCGCAACCCAGGTACATGCCCTTGACCAGAATCGAACCTGGGACCCTTTAGTCCGCAGGCCGACGCTCTGCGCCAAACCGGTTTCGGCTGATAGTATTTTTAGAATAATCTTGGTCACAAAACTTTTAGTGATGGAATGTAAGTATACCTTAACTTTTAAAAGAAGTTGAATATTTGATTGGGCTTAAGGGAAACCCATTAATTTCAAATTTTAACAAGATTTGTTATGACTCTATAGTTGGCATAATATGGTATTATACAAATATTATAGATGATCCTTTGAGACATCATGCTTATTTAATTTTATCTTTTGTTCCTTTTTATTTTACAAACATTTAAAAATGTTAAGTCTAACATGATATAGAAACATTTTCAATTGGGAAATAAATAAAAGAAAGCACAATGTTGCCCCAACTATATTCTAAAGGAACCGACAAAGAGCTAAAGACTACCAAAATTCTATGGGATAAAAAATGTTCTGCCTTAAAGTCATATACATTTCTATACAACATTAAATTTATGGAGTTGCCCTAGACGGTTTTGCTCAGTGGATAGAACATCGGCCTGCGGACCCAAGGGTCCCGGGTTTGATTCCGGTCAAGGTCATGTACCTCAGGTGCAGGCTCCTCCCTGGCCCAGGCCCTGGTGCAGAAGGCAACCAATTGATGTGTTTCTCTCACATCAATATTTCTCTCTGTCTTTCCCTCTCTCTTCCACTCTCTCTAAAAATCAATGGAAAAATATCCTCGGGTGAGGATTAAAAAAATAAATAAATAAAATAAAAATTTATGGAGTAATTACACATCCCACTGAGAATGCCTTTTCTCTAAATATTAAAAAAAGGAAGAAAAACCACAAACAATATTCAGTACATATTCTCAAACATTACAACACGAAGTACAAAGTATAAAAAACTGGTCCAAAGTTCTTTTTCCTTCTGTTGTCAAGAACCATATAATCATTATGAGAGCCTAGTTTTGGATCAATATTAGTTTATAATCTAAATGACTATTGATAATTACATTTGTCTTTGTCCTTTTCTGCTTACATAAATGACATGTTTACTAGGAAAACCACAAACATTATAGAAAAACATAATTTAGAAAATAAAGTCCCTTGTGATCTTATAGGATAACTCCTATAAAGAAACGCCAGCAACACATCCATAGTCATCCCACCCCCATCTACCTCTCACCTTGCACACAAGAGTATGGAAGGCAGGGATCTCCAGATGGACACCCTTTCCGGTTTACCTCACAGAGCTCATTAGCAGGGCAAGGATTGGGGTTACAGGGATGAGTCACCTCTTCTACAATGTTACCTAAAGTACTTGGCCCTGAAAACAAAAACACAGGTCAGTTTAACCTAACCAAAAGAGTAGCAAAGGTCTGTAAATTCTCTGAATTAATTATGTCTGAAATAAATGGACAGCTGATAAGCATAAAGCAAGGCCCGATTCTAGTAAGCTATTAAAACACCCAGATTTTCTGGTCATTTGTGAATTTAGTACAAACATATATTCATTCATTTATTGGGTATATATAATTCTAGAGGCCCGGTGCAATTCATGCACTGGCGCACAAGGGCGGGGGGGGGGGGGGGCCCTTGGTGGATGTCCGACTGACAGCTTAGGCCTGCTTCCCCCAGGGGCTATGGGCCTAAGCCAGCAGTCGGACATCCTTAACACCACCACAGAGGTAGGAGAGGCTCCCACCACCGCTGCTGCACTTGCCAGCTGTAAGCCTGGCTTCTGGCTGAGTGGCGCTCCCCCTATGGGAGCACACTGACTACCAGGGGGCAGCTCCTGCATTGAGCATCTGCCCCCTGGTGGTCAGTGCATGTCATAGCGACCGATCGTTCCACTGTTTGGTCAATTTGCATATTAGCCTTTTATTATGTAGGATGCCCAGCAAGGTTCTAGGTACTGGAGATATAGTAGTGAATAAAACAGACACACCTGAACAGAGTTTATATTCTGATCTGGTCAGGAAATAGACAATAAGGAGCAGAGGAGGGGGAGGAGAGAGGGAGAGGGAGAGGGAGAGGGAGAGAAAGAGAGAGAATGTTGTGAATACATTCGTTTTATTTACTTGATTTTAGGCCAGACTCAGACTTTAAGTCTAATAGAGGCAGAAGGGCTCTTGGAGTTTATCTCATCCAGCCCAATCATTTTATAAATAGGGAATCTGAGGCTCAAAGATGTAGTCTGCTCAAAGTCACAGAGGCCTATGATTCTAGTCTAATGCTTTCATTTTTTGCTATACTAGTCACAAAGGCTAAGGGAAATAGTTTGTGGTCTTGAGAAAATATGGCAGATATTTTACTAGAACTCTGATTTTACTTAGGATAGCAATGGGCCCACAGCTAAAGATAACCTTTCCCAGTTTCCCTTACAATTAGGGGTGGTTTTCCCTTACACTAGGATATGGTGGCGAGAATTCCAGTAGCCAAGTTGTGATGATGAGGTCCAGGAAGTAATTTTGATGATGGAAGCCAAGCACTAAAGATGATGGAGAAAGAAAAAGGAACCTGGATTCCTGATGACGGAACCATCATAACAGCCCTGGACTATTTCTTTCTGGGCTTTCTTTTACTTCTATCTGTTGTTCTGTTATTTGCAGTGGAACTTAATCCTATCTGACACAGGAAAACAAAGCAGGCGCTAAATTTACTCTTTCTGGCCAGTTCATGGACTAACGCCCCCTGGTGGCAGCCTACACCCTCCTTGGTGTGCAGGCATTCTACTTGTTACCCCTACAGTCACCTCCTGCCAGGAAGCTCAGATCCAGGATCCCTCGATGGGATACCAACATCTTCTTCCAGCTCTCAGCACGAGTATTGGGCAGAGAAAAAACTTCCATTTTCACATGCTAACTCCAACCATCATTCGTTACTCCCTATTCAGTGGGTGAGTCAAGCCAATGCCTGGCTTAGGGAAATTCCACTTCCTAGTAAATCATGGCAAGGAGACAGCAATGATATGGAGCTGGTTATATGAGAATGTTGGCCCCTGATTCACTGCTTAGAATTCCTGATTGCAACAGCTCACTACCTCCTCAGTCTGATATGATAATTGCTTCTGTTTATATATTTTAAGATGACAATTATTTCCAAAAAGGCCAAGCAAGTAAGATAAGAGTCACCAATTGAGAAAGTAACATTAAACCACATGTTCATCCAAAGCAAACATTAAGGGCAGAGATGGAAGGGAGAAGTGTTTGGAAGTTTAAAAATCTTACTGAGGTATGTATCCAAAGGTATACAACTTTCCAGGTCATCTGTAGGTGATAGAAGCTCACAAATACTTTCAGCTGTATGGTCTTCAGGGAATTTGTTCTGGTCCCCACATTTCTTGAGAATCTCCACACAGTCTGATCTTAAAAAGGAAAATACATACAAATTTAGGGTTCAAAGAACCTCCTCATATTGTCTAATCCAGCGGTCGCCAACCGGAGGTCCGCAGACCACTGGTGGTCCGTGAGGTTGGCGACCACTGGTCTAGTCAATATCAATTTTGTTTCTGAAGCTTTCTAGAAAGTGAGTTTTAAGAACAATGTTTCACACTTGGTTAGGTGTAAGTATGGCAAAAAAGAACAGGAATCATAGCAGACTTTAGGTTGAACAGTAAGCAATGTATTACACTATGGAAGCATCCCTAACTTTCTCTTAAGAACCTGAGATCAAAGGCCTTGCTCAAATTTTGTAATTATACTTACTGTTACTACCATCAATGTGGCGTTTCACTCACTGAAAGAAAATTAACTTAGGCTAGTTGATTTGCTCTTTGCGAAATTATACATCCTTTCTCTCAGGACCTTATGCATGCTTACTTTTTCCCTCCCTTTCTTCTTTTAAAAAATATTCTTTTAGTTATAAACATTAAGGTGTTTGGTCTATAACAATTAGAAAGTATACTACTTTAAAATTTTCTCAGTCTTCATTAGGGATTTGACTCCTGTAAGTTTTCTATGCTAAGAGTCTATAAATTTCCCACCTGTTGACGCTTGCTTGTCATCCAATAGTTACCCTCATCTCTCCCCTAATCAGGTCATCCCCAAATCATGTCAGAGGACAGATCTAGACCCTGTTTAAGATTGAAATAATTGGCAATCAGTCATTAAGTGCTCAGCAGCACCAGCCACACAATGATTTAGGGGATGGATATTAATTTGGTTTTGGAAAAGCTTTTAAAAAAAGTGTCTGAAGAGCAGCTGACATTGAATACAATGTAGTTAATGCTTTTGGCTTCACCCACTATAGCAGCTTTCATCTTTATTTTGTCCTAGATCTCCTAAGCAAACCACTCATAAGTGTTTACTAGGAACAGGCCCTAATGACTATATGCACTAACTCCTTCACTTATCAAACATGTGTCAGGATTATGCTAATCCCCAAAGAAGAGAAAGAGGATACAAGAAAAAAGCAGGCAAGAAGAATAAACTCAAGGAGAGCCATGCTGAACAGAATATAAGTACACAATTGAAATATAAAAATAGAATTGTGCATTGAAGATACTCAATAAATGTTTGTTGAATCAAGTTCCTTAAGATAAGTAAAAATAAGAAATCTGTAGTAAGGATTAACTACCAGCTGGAGAAAAGTGGGAAGAATCCATGGGAAAGACAGGTATTTGAGAGGGGTTAGGAAGGACAGGCTGTGGGCAAATGGAGATGTAGGAAGAAATTTCAAGCAGAGGAAGAAAAAGTGGGAAAGCCTGTGACCTGTGGGGGTGATGGGCAAAGGGAAGCGGTGGGAGAGAAAACTCCAATAGGCTACGGGTGAAGATCATGGAGGGTCTGAAGAGTCTTTATGATGAAAGAAACTTACTTGCAAATAATACTCCCCCGGGATTTACTATGACAAGGTTTAATCTGCAGTGAACAAGCTATTGCTTTCCACATTTCTGGCTGGCACTTTTTAATGTCAAGAACAGGTATGTTGATAAATGGCATCTTTATGCTTCCTTTTTCCCATAGCTTCATGTCATTCATGGCTCCTTGATCTGACTGAGCATTACAACTTCTGAAAAGCTCTGTTGGCCTGAAGAGAAAAAAAGGCCAGATGGAATCAAGAGGCAATTACTTTATAGAGAGAAGCGATGCGTAAAATTCTAATCAGGAAATCCTCCTAGATTAGAAGGAACTCTGTTACAGTGCTTCCTTTCCCAGAGAGGATTTACCACATGGAGTATAGCATTGAAAGATGAAATCATAAAGAAAGACTACTGCCTTTTAACTTAACAAAATCAGAATATAGTGGTCTTTTCACTAATTTAAAAACAAGAAAACCAAGGACAAAATACTTCCATTCCATGTACAGTAATTTGCTCCTACCTGTTGTTAAAATTAGTACAGTAAGTAAGGTTTCTACAGCCCAACTGGCAAGGTTCCCGAACATCTGCTAAGCAGGTCAACATGGACACTTCCACTGGATTATATTCACAAAAGCGATCAAACTCTTGCCAACTCTGCGTATTGCCCCAGCTCATACTATAAAGTTTAGTGCACAGTTCCCTGAAATGAAAGCACAAATGCGGAAACATATAGGTAAACCAAATGAATAAATATTTGATTTGCATAAAATTCAAACTCTATGAATTGCATTTTAGAATATGTGAGAAAAAATACAAAAACCAAAAGACCAAGATCTATCTCCTAGAATTTAGAGCCATAAAAAGTGATCTTTTTCATGAAAGAATTAGCCTTCTTTTATCACCCATCTCTTTCCTTTTTGCTATAGTTGCTAGAAAGCTCAGTGCTAAATTTAACGTTTAATTTATAGTACTTGTACATCCTCATTCTTGGCAAAATTCTTGCCCTCCAAATTTCTGGTTTCTCTTTTACCTTTATGTAAAGTTAAAGCATACAATTTTGCCTCCACAAAGATATATTTCATTATATTTATGTTCCAATCACAGAAGGCAAACTGTTACATGGTCCTCAGACATCTTTTAATAAGCACTACAGATTTAGGGTTCACCAGTTTCTCCCTGAAAAACTATCCCCAAACCACTTATATTTCTGAAGAAATATTAAGACATTCTCTATGTAAAGGCTTATGAATTCCAAAACTTCTATCTACTATTGTAGTTAATACATGACATTCTAATTTTCAGTAGTCAATGATTACAGTGCAACTTAAATACATGTATATAGTTAAAATAATATCATTACTATTTCTAAAGTGCTTTTACATGTTATATTCATTTGTTTAATTTTTAAAATTTATAAATACAATAAAAATGTAAATACATGTAGTACAGACCTTTAATACTACAAAAATATGCAAATTCACAAGTAAAAATTCTCCACTCCTGTAACATTTTATTTGATTTTCATAATTACTCCTATGAGGAGGGTATCTTTAATTTTATGTTTGTTCATTCACTCTATTAATGTTTATTGAGTGCCTAATTTGTGTGAAGCCCTAGGTATGCAGTGGTGAATAAAAGAGACGAAGTCTCTGCTCTCAAGGACTTATATATCATGAGGATGAGGAAGGTGAGATCATGTTACATTGGGTACCTTGATCTGGAAATCAGTCCTTTCTCTAGGACCAACTTAACTACTCTTTAAGCCCTTTTGTTAACATTCTGTACAACATCTCAGAGTTAGTTTTCTATATATAAACAGAAATTATACAAATTGAGATACCAATCAATCATCTTACAAAGTTTAACCTATTTACCAGGTATACCTTAGTTTTCTATATATAAACAGAAACTACACAAATTGAGATACCAATCAATCATCTTACAAAGTTTAATGAGGACAAAATAAGATGGAAGTTAAAGCATTAGTTGACAGAAAACCTTACATCAAAGTAAGAGAGGGCAAACAGTGTTTTTTACCGAATTTCTTTGAGACAACACAGCCATTCCAATCTCCAGCGACTTTAGGGCATAAACTCTTTTGTGGACATTCAAAGAATTACTCAGCATCCCTCCCATAAATACATTTATCAGTTCCTTCCAGCAACCCAATCTCCTTAATTACAGGACCAACTTCACTTCTCTTTAAGTCCTTCTATTAATTTTCTTTGGATATTTTCCATCTCTTTGGTAAAGTTTGATGAGCTATTCGAGGCACACTTTTTTGCTAAAGGCCCATCCAATTTAGAAACCACAGGAAAGATGGTTTTACTCCTGTTATGTCAGATTCACTTCAGGATATTCTAGTAATATTTGGTCCCTTCTCACCCAAAATATCTCTAATAAAGTAAACTTCTTTTTCACCTGTGTTCCACCAGGACCTTAGTTATCTCCATTTATTCTTTTTTAAAAAAAATATATTTTACTGATTTTTTACAGAGAGGAAGGGAGAGGGATAGAGAGTTAGAAACATCGATCAGCTACCTCCTGCACACCTCCCACTGGGGATGTGCCTGCAACCAAAGTACATGCCCTTGACTGGAATCGAACCCGGGACCTTTCAGTCCGCAGGCTGACGCTCTATCCACTGAGCCAAACCGGTTAGAGCTCCATTTATTCTTGTCTCTAGCTTGTGTCTCCTCCATCCTGTATCTGTACTGTCAGTTTTTATCCTTAAGTGTATCTATCACCCAAATGAATGTCTATACACTGCTACCTAATTTTGGGTATAAGTGTCAACCCAGGCTATTTACTAATATATATAAAAAGTTGGTTAAGTTCAAAGTGTCATAATTTAACAAAGAGAATATCCCTTAGATGACAGACATATTAAAATATATTCTAAATTATAAGCTTACTTAATATCCTCAAGTGTGGAATCCATATTGTATTACTTAAAAATATTTATTAGCCCTGCCAAGACTAATCCTCTATACCCCAAAACACAGTGCTTTCACCACTCAATGTACAAAAACAATGTTGTGTATATAGTAGTCCCCCTTTATCTGCAGGGGATACATTCCAATCCACCAGGACCTTAGTTATCTCCATTTATTCTTGTCTCTAGCTTGTGTCTCCTCCATCCTGTATCTGTACTGTCAGTTTTTATCCTTAAGTGTATCTATCACCCAAATGAATGTCTATACACTGCTACCTAATTTTGGGTATAAGTGTCAACCCAGGCTATTTACTAATATATATAAAAAGTTGGTTAAGTTCAAAGTGTCATAATTTAACAAAGAGAATATCCCTTAGATGACAGACATATTAAAATATATTCTAAATTATAAGCTTACTTAATATCCTCAAGTGTGGAATCCATATTGTATTACTTAAAAATATTTATTAGCCCTGCCAATACTAATCCTCTATACCCCAAAACACAGTGCTTTCACCACTCAATGTACAAAAACAATGTTGTGTATATAGTAGTCCCCCTTTATCTGCAGGGGATACATTCCAAGACCCCCAGTGGATACCAAACCCTATAATATCCTATGTTTTTGCCTGTGCATACATACCTATGATGAAGTTTAATTTATATATTAGGCACAGTAAGAGACAGACAAAAACTAATAATAAAATAATAATATACTATAATAAAGGTTATGTGAATGTGGTTTTTTTCTCTCAGCAAATTAGCATGAATTTCTTTTTTCTTCTTCATAATTTCACTGATGATTCATTTTTATCGTAGTTCTTAGCAACCTCAGATTTTTTTCCTTCCTTATTGAGTCAAGAACTTCCACCTTTTCACTTAAAGGAAGCACTTTCTGGCTTTTCTTTGACATATCTGAATTGCCAGCATCACCACTCTTGCTTAAGCTTTGGGGCCATTCAGTAAAATAAAGGCTATTTGAACACAAACACTGCAATACCTTGACAGCTGATCTGATCACCTAGAAGGTTACTAAGTGGCTAATGGGCAGGGAGCGTATACAGCCTGGAGCTGTTGGACAAAGGCATGATTCACATCCTGGGAAGGACAAAGCAGGGATGGATGAGGTGGATGGTGTGAGATATCACACTACTCAGAACAGCATGCAATTTAAAACATGAATTATTTATTTCTGGAATTTTCCATTTAATATTTTCCGACCATGGTTGATCCAGGGTAACTTGAAACCATGGGAAGCGAAACTGCAAATAAGGGGGGATTACTGTATATATGATACTCAATAAATATTTGCTGGATAAAAGAATGAAAAATTGTATATCTTCTAAACTCAAGTCTACAGTCTACACGATGCAAGAGTATAACAGATATTTGTTAGACTTAAAAATCATTAGTTAAAGTGCCATTTTCTACTGGTTTTAATCAAGGAAAACGAGATACTGACCTACATGTTGAAGTGTTTGCTTTAGAACAACAATGCAATTTAGCCCCATCAAGGCCTGTAGAGGGAGGAGGGTGCAGAGTGACTCCAGGGTGAACAGACTGTGAGCTTTCAAGAAAACACTGCCAAAGAGGATCCTGAGGCAAGGGCTGGGTCTTACAACCCTCAATGAGGCCGTCAACAATCTCCATTTCCGTTTTCTTAGACATTAGAATTCTCTTGCAGGCACTTTGGCAAGCATGGTCTTCAGCTCTGTCACAGCAATATAAACCTACATTTTCAGGATATAAGTAGCTTAATTAGCTGGTTTTATGTCATGTACTACTCAGAAAAAAAGAACATGGTGCTGTACTGGAAACCATTACTTCTCTGAGTCATATATCAATATCTGCAGTATACAGGGCCCACCAAATTCTCTCTCCATTACTTTGCAATATAGTAAATAAAGCTATTTACCAGGTATACCTATAGACTAGGTATCTATTACCAGAACTCACCATTATTGGAAAACAAGTCTTTCAATATTCCAGTATAAATCAAAACAATGGCATCTGGCTTATAAATCCTATCAGTTTTTTGTCATTTGGTTAATTAGTCAGCTTTTAAAACTTTGATAACCTGAAAAAAATTGATTATAGGATATACAAGCTGACATTTTAAAAAATAGCAGGATCTCATCTCATTTAATGATGTTTCTATAATAAAAAGTAATAACTGTTTATTAGTAAAAATCCAAACATTACAGATATATATATATAATATGGAACAAATAGTTATATACTAAAAATGTATCATACTATACATTTAGTTCTGCAACTTTATTATATATTGAACTTCTTTCTATGTAAATATATAGTTGTTGTTATTATATAGCTATATGATTTAGTTATCTAGTTATCACTTTTAATCAATACCCTATTGATGGATGTTTAGGTTTTTCTAATTTTTCTCTATTATCACCAATATTGTAGCAAATATCCTTTACATGTGTAGATAAAATTTTGCCAATCCGTAAGTGTTGTTGAAGGACAAAGTCTGATAAGTGGAATTGCTAGATTAAAAGGTATAATTATTTGAAATTCTCATGGTTGTAACCCCAAATCTGTACTAACAAATTCTCCCACCTCAGAATAGAGTGCCTGTTTCTTCATACCCTTGCCAGCTCCGTTGTTCTGGCATATTTTAGCTGTGACAATAATGTCCAATCTGTAAAATCTAAACACCAAAGGAAGTCTGGTATCTCCCAAATGCCCCAGACTGCAGATATCTACAAAATTTTACTTCTATTTTACAAGTTATTTTACCAAAGATTGAAATGAGAGAAATATGTCCCTTTTACTTACTATCTGTTGGGTTCCTCATTGGGTAAGATTGGGTATAATTGTTCACACAGTGTATTAATTGTGGACTAATAGAGGCACAATAATTTTCCACTGCTTTGATCTGAGATGGGCCAGGAGAAGAGTCTGTTCGAAAAATGGCTTGACAGTATTCTCGGCAGTTTGTGTGATGGCCTGCATAGCTGCAACACACTGAGCCCACTGAGGGGGAAAAGGAGAGGACATTGAAATGGATCAGCTATTTGCTAACAATAAATCATCATCATGACAGAGCAACATGTGTCGTTTTGAATTTTGGAAATAAAACCATGCCACAGAAGACAAGTACTTAAAATCAGCACTAATGTAGGCATAGCCATTAGGACATTCAGGTGCCCACCAGTATAAGAAAGTCACTATTGGTCAACTTATAGTCCAATGGCTTTCAGCAGGAGTAATACCATCCCCCTGGGAGAACGTGAATGCGTATGTTAATGTTTCTGGTTTTCGTGACGTGGGGAACATTGATGCAATTTAGTGCATGGGGGTCAGGACTAGTAAATGTTCTGCAACATACAGGGCAGTCTCACACAGCCAATGTTTCCCGAAATGCCAATAGAACAGCTTTCCACATTAGATTTGTGGAGATTTATAAACAAAGCAAAGCAAAGCAAAACAAAACAAAATAAAACAAAACCCCAAATGTCTCACATTTATAAAATAGGACCATTAAAAACTAAGAGAGAGCCCAGCTGGTGTGGCTCAGTGGCTGAGCATCGACCTATAAACCAGGAGGTCACAGTCCAATTCCCTGTCAGGGTACATGGCTAGGTTGTGGACTCAATCCCCTGTGTGGGGTGTGCAGGAGGCAGCCGATCAATGATTCTCTCTCATCATTGATGTTTCTATCTCTCTCTCCCTCTCCATTCCTCTCTAAAATCATTAAAAAATTTATTTTGAAAAAACTAAGAGATATCAGGATCATTTCATAAGTTTGACTATTATATAATTGTATATTTTGAAACAAAAGCCCCAAAGTTCTACAATGTTTGAACATCTGCAAGAATATGCCTAAATTAAAATAGTCTTCACTTTACAACTGATATAACCTTTTCAATTTTGAAAAGTAAAACCCACATTTGACTCTGGATTTATGTATTTTTAAAAATCAAGAGGACCATTTAAAGTATCTTGGAAGAGCTAGATGAGTGACTGGGTAGTGCAAATGTGGAATTTATAATGGAAAGAGCAAGAAATATTCAGAGAGGCTAAGCAATCTGTGGGAAGCTGAAGGAAGACAAGATAGAGGTATGGCAGGAAAAGGGTAAGAGAAAGGCAGGTAGGAAATCTCTGATAATTATTAGAGATGGTTATGGAGGAACCAGAATCAGATTTCTGGTGAATGTGCAGGCAACTTCCAGAAATAATAATGGTAGTGATAAGAGCATATATAAATTAATTAAACTAGGACTGAACTAATGCAGGACAGGCCTCAGTTCCCTGGGCAAGGACACTGTTTCATAACTATTGTGCCACAGAAGTTTTCGACTTGTAATTACTACCAAATTTATTGTGTTCACTGATGCATTGTTCATTTGCATCACAAAGAACAATTATTAATGGCTACATTTATCACATTTGTCAATGTCAAGGAGGAAAAAGTGGGTGGGGGTCTTGGGGGGATGCTGAGGACAGAAGAGAAACGTGAGAACAGGATAAGGATGCCTATCTTCTGATTCCCCATTATGCTGGCTTCCTCACCACTGTGGGAGGACATAAGATTATGTGTCAGAGAGTATCTGGAAGAAAGGGTAGAAGATAAAGTATAGACAGCTAATGTTTTTTATTATTCTTTGATATATCCCACTGCCAAGCTAACCTAGACAACTCTTCGTTCCTCAGATGTGTTTCCTATTTCTCACTATTCCCTTCATTTGGAATGCCCTTCCTCCAACTCCACTGTTCACAACTTGCCCATCCTTTAAGGCCTAGCTCAGTCACCAACTCATGAAGTCACCTCTAAACATCCCTGCAGGATATGATCCCTCCTTCCTCTGAAGTCCCACAGCATTTTTATCAGTGATACCATCCAAAAGCCACATGTCCCAGAGTTGTTTGTCTACAGGGTTTGCCCCTATAGATGTGTATTTGCTCTACACAGAGCACGTAGTGAAAGTCTGCTGACTGATCAGTCACTGAGCCACACCAGTGGGGCATTACCCAAAATATTTTATTAGAGGCTAGTCACATATGCATCTTCTGCCTAACACATACCTAAATCCCAGATTCCCCAAAGGAAAGCAGGTGTTCAGCAAAAATCATAGTGTTTACACAAATAGCTTAGGCATAATGAGGCACTCTTATCATATAATGAACATTTTCTATAATTGTAGGAAATTGATTACCTTGCCCATCCTTTAAGGCCTAGCTCAGTCACCAACTCATGAAGTCACCTCTAAACATCCCTGCAGGATATGATCCCTCCTTCCTCTGAAGTCCCACAGCATTTTTATCAGTGATACCATCCAAAAGTCACATGTCCCAGAGTTGTTTGTCTACAGGGTTTGCCCCTATAGATGTGTATTTGCTCTACACAGAGCACGTAGTGAAAGTCTGCTGACTGAACTGAATGGCAGCCCTCAGCAAGTGCAGCATTGTGTCACGTGGGAGTGCTTAACTTCTGAAAGTGATCCTATTTACTCAGATGGGGTAAATACGTGATCTTCCTCTAATACATCTAGCACTAGTATAGGACATGGGAAGGAATGGCCTAAGCACTCCAGAAGAAGGTGCCTATCAGAATCCTGCGGGGCACAGTCCTTCAGATGGTTTACTAAGAGCCTAAGTTATAATGCAGGGTCTTGGCAGTGTTTATAACAGCTAAATCATAATCTGTAAACTGTGCTTTGCTCTTTGGACTGTTTGTATAACCGTCAATAAAATACTTACTTTCATTTCTGCTAATGCAACTGAAAAGAGCATTCTGTAAATTAAAAACAAACAGAAATTAACAACCACACTGAATTTCTAATTTTGTTTCACTTTATGGTTATATGGAAATCAGGATATCACAAACATTTAATTCTTTCTAAATCCAAGACTGAAAACAAAAAAGCTATACGATGGCATTCTGGTGAAAAGGGAAACCGTCTTCTAATACACATTAGGGACCAAGATTGTCATCTGAGCCATAAACTGACCATGTTATGGCAAACCAAGTTTATGTAAAGCTATACCAATGTGTGTATGTGGGGGAAACTACAATATATTAATCTCAATTATTTCTTGCAGGAATATATAGAAGTTCCAGAAAATGATATATAATAAAGGACCTCCAGGGAAATACATATATTTCATATAACCACTGCATTTTAGAGTTGCCAGAACCTTAGAGGTCATCTTTAATTGTTATCAAACTTGGCCATGCACTAGTATCACCTGAGCTTCCTAGGCCTTATCCTAGACAAAGAAACAGACTCAGGAGTAAAGCACAAAAATTTAAACAAGGCTTCAAAGGTGTTTCTTACATAGCCATCCTGTGGACAGATGGGAATCTCTCTATCATTTTACAGATGAAGGACTGGTTTTCTCAGGAGGGGATAAACTGCTCAAAGTCACAGAGCAAGTCAAAAGCAGAGCCTGAGACTCAAATTAGTGTTTATAGAGCTCTTAGATTACTCTTAGATAATATCACACTGTGTTAAAGTCATTGTAAGGAAAAGAAGAAGTACAGAAAGACAAAAACAAAATATTCCTATACATGGCCATTTGGATATTCAGGGCTTGTCCGCTATGATTATTATCACTCACAATTGGAAAAGGATGAATTCTTAAAAGAAATGATATGGGCATAAATAAAAGGTAAATGGAAATCAAGTGCACCCTATTGTTGAATAGAGATGATTTGGGCTTTTAAGTTCAGCTAAATCACAAGCCAGCCATGTAATCTGGACTTGTTAAAGGACCAGCTTTACTGATTATTTAAAACCTAGCTTCAAGCCCGGCCGGCGTGGCTCAGCGGTTGAGCATCGACTTATGAACCAGGAGGTTGTGGTTTGATTTCCAGTCAGGGCACATGCCAGGGTTTCGAGCTTCATCCCCAATAGTGGTGGGTGAGCAGGCAGCCAATCAATGACTCTCTTTCATCATTGATGTTTCTATCTCTCTTTCCCTCTCCTTCCTCTCTGAAATCAATAAAAATATATTTTAAAAAAATAAAAATTTGACCTTACAAATAAAAGAAATATCACTCTGGGTCAGCCTGTGGGATCACTTTGCTTGAGAGATGTACAAAAGGACACAAAATCTGAAAAATGTCAGAGATGATCTAATCTAACTCCTTATTTGACAGATGCCAGAGACAGGCCTAGAAAAGAAAATACTTATAGACCCTAGCTTTTACCCACACTAAGATGGTAGAATTGGGTAGAAAGAAATCATACGGCCTGCAAGCTTCAAGTATTTGCTGTATGGCTCTTTACAGAAAAAGTTTGCTGACCCCTGATTTAGAAGAAGGGCACAGCTGTCTCCCTTGACATCATATCCAGAGTTCAGAAATATTCCCTAAGTATCTTTCATTTCTCGTAATGTCTATTGATAGACCCTTCACAAATAGATTTACTCTAATTTGTTGAACCATAAACATTTATATTTCCTCAGTGTTAATACTGTTTTTATATCTCTATCTTTACCAATTTTAATGTTTAAAAGAATGGGCCTTCAACCCTTCTTTTGATTACTTTACAGTCATCATGATTACATAGACTCTAATCATGTCACCTTTTGTGATAAAAGATATCTAATCTTAAGTAACTATATTTAGGTAAGTTACTAATCTTAAGTAACTATAAATTATTTCTTAGGTAACTAAACCATAGATAACTCCACTTTTCACTGTTTAATTACTACTGATTAGTTTGACAGGGCTTAAGATATACACATAATGAGTCACAGCATTAACTTATATTTCCTCATTTCTTTTATTTATTTATTATATATGTTTATTGATTTCAAAGAGAAAGGGAGAGGGAGAGATAGAAACATCAATGAGGAGAGAGAATCATTGATTGGCTGCCTCCTGCACGCCCCCCACTGGGGATTGAGCCCACAACCTGGGCATGTGCCCTGACTGGGAATCGAACCGTGACCTCCTGGTTCATAGGTCGAATCTCAATCACTGAGCCATGCCAGCCAGGCTTTCCTCATTTCTTAAGATAGCCAATCTTGAGTTCTTAGTCAATTGTCCTTCAAATACCTGATCGCCATCTGGTGGCAAAAACAGGAAGTAACTGAGAGTTTATAATTATTGGTATATAATAAAAATATATTATTAAATGGAGCCTCTTTTGACATTCTGCCACCAATATTATACCCAATGTGCCTTCCTATAACAGCGCCCTCACCACTCATTTTACCCTAGACTAGATCAAAGTTACAGTGTTACTGAAGTGAAGATCTACCACAACATCAGAGACCCAAAGAACATGTCAGTATACTGGAGTTGACAGGGTCTCAAGAGATCTTCAACTTCACTATACAGCTGGACAACATTATTGTGATAACAGATACAATACAGTAAGTCCGCACTTAACATCGTTGATAGGTTCTGTGACTTTCACAAAAGAATATATAATGCTATTTTACCATTGGCTAATTGATATAAACAAGAGTTAAGTTCCTACAGCATCTCTCACCAACATCATTACTAAACAATGTTGAACAAAATGATGTTTTTCAATGACGTGCTATATTAAGTGCTTTCTCTACTCATCCAAAGAATGCCTAATTTATAGACTTTATACAAGTGTTATTTATTCTGAAACAAAGAACCTGTGCAAGTCAGCTGTCCAGAGTGAAAAAAAATTCCTGTTAAAAATCCTATATAATAAAAGGCTAATATGCAAATCAATAGAACGGCAGAATGACTGGTCGCTATGATGCACACTGATCACCAGGGGGCAGATGCTCAACGCAGGAGCTGCCCCCTGGTGGTCAGTGCACTCCCACAGGGGGAAGCGCCACTCAGCCAGAAGCCAGGCTCACGCTGGCAAAAACCTTTCCTGCCTCCGCGGCAGTTGGACATCCCCCGAGGGCTCCTTGGACTGTGAGAGGGCTCAGGCTGGGCTGAGTGACCCCCGCCCCACCCAGTGCATGAATTTTGTGCTCCGGGCCTCTAGTTCTATCTATAAAAATACTAATTGTAGCACCTTTTTACAAGGCAAAAAATTTTTGTTCATCCTTTAATTCTTACCTGTTCTGTAGATATTTCCCCATTACCCTGAACAGGGATTTTTGTTCCTCCAGGCACCAATGTGTCTTGTACAGACTTCTAGCAATGTACTTGTCTCACTGTATTGTAATGAACTATTTGAATTTCTCTCTTCTCATGAACTAGACTATGAGCTTCTAGTAGGTAGTGGCTAAATCCTTTCATCTTTGTACCCTGAGAACAGTGTCTGACACCAATTAAGTCTCTCATTTTGGAGTGTATAAATTCAATGAATGCTGAGTGAATAAATGAATGACAGATGCAAAGACAAAAGAGACATAGACTCTGCCTCCAGGAACTCAGAGTGTAGTATTAAAAAGTGACATGTGAACAGAATTATCCTATAAGATGACAAATGCTATAATAAAGCATGTAAAGGACTTTAGAAGTAGCAATCAATTTTATGTGTGTGGAGGCAAGAGAACTTGGCAGGAAAGTTTTTAAATAGAAACTAAGTCAAAATTTGAAGCAAAGTTGCCAGTTGGATAGGGGTAGTGGTGTGTTGGGATCAGCTTTCAAGGGAGTTTGGGGATCAGGGGAAGAGTCCAGATTTTGCCGTATTTGCTGATGTCCATTAATACCCTAATCATAGCTGCTTTCAAACTTAAAACTGGTTTACAAAACTCCTGAATATTTAATAATCGGTTATTCCTAGCTAGTAAGATCCCAGCTTCATCATATCACTGAATGGGGAGTGATAGGATAGATTCAGAAAGAGGGACTTTCAGGTAGTACAAACAGGTTGTACAACTACAATTAACAAAACTCCTCAATGGCTTACCTATAGGATAAAGTTCATGTTCCTCAGTCTGACATACCAAGCTCTTCTCTATCTAGCCTCTGACTCTTCCCTCCCTTATGCAACTTATAATTTCTGCTATTAACCATGTATTTTATTTAAGGGAGTGATATGACTATATTTGGTCTTTCAAGAAACCATTCTAAGAAAGTAGTAGATAAAAGAAGAAATTAGAGATAGGAAAGCTAGTTGGGCAGCTGTTGTCCAGAAAGTAGTTTAAAGGCCTCAGCTAAGACAGTAATTGAGGATCTGGAAAGCAGACTGATTTAAGATATATTTCGAAGGCAAATTTTTAGAGCTTGATAGCCAATTATTTGTGGGAGATGATGAAAGACATGTAAGAAAAAGGTTTAGTTCATGTGTGTGTGTGGGGGGGGGGGGGGGGAGGGCGGTATGCAGCAGAAGGGAAGGAGGGAAGAAGGGGTAGGGAAGGTAGGAAGGGTAACAATCAGTTTGCCTGATTTGAAATGCCAATTGAATATCAAAAGTACACATTCAAGAGTGATTCAGGAGTACTTAAACGAAGCTAGCAAAGAAGATTCTGGGTTTGTCATCATATAGGGGCAATGACGTTATGGGGGAGTAGATGAGATTGCCTAGTGGGGAAAAACTGGCCATGGAGATTAGACCAGGTCATAATATAATCTGAACGATTAAATTTCCCTTTTGGTATGATCTCATTCAGGTGACTTCTCGGAAAAATGGACTAGAGAGGAAATATACTAGCACTGGGAGACTAAATAGGAGTTATTATCTTCCCCAAACTATAATATAAAGTATGACAAAATGAAACAATATACAAATGGAACATAATCACGGTTTTATACTATCTTAAGCCAGTACTGCAGGACCTAATAGGTTTCGCTCTTTTTGGAGCTCATCAGCTGCAGGTAACGGCTCAACTCTACTCAGATACAGTACACCTATATAGCATTTTACCATTTACCAAGCCTCCCATTCAGTTTTCTACTTACTATATCACGACAATTTTCGGAGTTTCCTTATCTTTACATTTAGGTCCCCTGAAGGCTTTGCTGGGGCAAAGTACCACAAGATTCTTTTTACTAAAACCCTCCACAGCTGACTGTCTCTATTCTTAGAACCACTGCAGCACAGATCCAATCACACTGAGGTGTAGGAGGCCTCCAGCCATCCAGACAATCCTGCTGGTGCTGATATCCTGGTAATCCTATCTCTAAATGGGGATATTTTTTCATCCCTTTTCTTTATGCTTCTGGTAGTAAATCTAGAATCAAGGTTAATTTGAGAGAAAATGAAGCAAAATAAAATACATTTAATTTTGAATTTCCTGAGGATATACTGTATAGCCCATGTAGACATACATAAATATGCACCAAACACTGGCATCCAGGGGTAGGTCAAAGTGTATGGCAGGCTACCATTTGTGTTACAGGGGGGCAGAGGAGGAATATATGCACATATTTGCTTTTATATGCATAAGATATCTCTGGTAACGTAAGGAACTGAGTGGTTGCAGTACAAGAGGTGAAAAAAAGACTTTTTATTGTATAACATTTTAAATTTTGAACCGTGTGAATATTCAAAAAATAAAATTTAACACATACCTGCACCCTTCTCTTATGCATTTAGCAGCATGTTGATAGAATGATGCTGAAAGAACTGAGCCTAAAACTCACAAGGCCAACCATCTTTGTTATTGAGCTTCTTAGAGCCTCTTTTTAACACCCTGACTCTTAATTTTATTTTAGTATTTTTATAGGACCAGAGCTCCAGGACAGAATATTATTTTAGTTTTGTTTAGCAACTGTTGAGTTTACAACTTAAATGCCTAAAGATTTTTAAAAAGTGAGTCCTCACAAAAATATCTTTTACAGACTTTCCTTCACAGTTTCTCATCTTCCTTATAAAGTAACATCAAATAACTGGACTGAACAAAGCTAGGAAAGAAAGGAGAGAAATGAAGATGACATTTCTGAAAATATAAAGAAAGCATAAAGAAGAATCTGTGGACGAAGTAAGTCTGATGACAAATTTGTAGCATTATACTTCAGTGGGTCATGCAGCAAGTGGAAAGGTATTTATATTTATGGCCATTATGTTAAGAGAATGGCAGGTAAGGACTGACATAAAGGTACAAAATGGATTTATCAGCTTGAAACTAAAATTTGTGTCATTAACCATTGCCAGGTCCCTGGAAATTTACCAGCCTCAGATCATCTTGATGTTTATTATGACGTTCAAGGAAGAAAATAACTATCATCAGACAATTTTTAAAAATTACACTTGTATCACAACTCATGGAAAACATGGGTTCGTTTTTACTTTAGTTCTAATCAGCCAATGTGCACTAGTATGGCTACACTGATGGTTTATAGCCCGCATTTGTTCTGACTGTTGGTGCCTATGGGGTTCCAGTTATTAAATATTTTAAGTATCATCTCTGGTTCTAGCATCATATATTCATGAATCCGGTGGCCTGACCAATACTTCTAGGTGGGCTAAGGACCAAGCCTGTGAAAATGCATGGAGAACCTGGAAGTGAGCATTCTCATGACACTTGAACATGTCCATGCCAGAGTTTCAAGCCACTGGTTGATGTTGGTGGCCCCGACCAAACAGATGTGATTCTGAAAGAAGTACTCTTAACTACTGAAGGAAGCACTCTTTCTTAAGTGTTGGTCAGAATAAGAGAACTGTAGAGTTGAGAGATCTTTAGTCAAATCTCCTGTCCACTACAGAAATCCCCTTCACAACAGGTGAATCCAATAAGCCTTTGCTTGAACGCTGCCAGTGATAGGAAGTTCTTTTTCTTGGAATATCTCATTTCATTTTGAACATAGGTCTGGTCCTCTCAGATTAGTATCTGGCTCCTTCTCTTCTAGTTCCCTAAAGAAGCAACTTTCAAAGCCCAGCTCTCTCCCTTTTTCTATGCTTTTTCTTTCATTGTTTTCTTTTACTCTTGAAGTTCAAGGTTTACTTCACAGTTATCTTTGGGCATGATTTCTCTTCTCTTCTTTAGTCCTGCATTCCTAACTACCTCTGAGATATAGGTATTAACATTTAAAAAGACCTAACACTCAACTTACTTCAATTTCTTTAAACAACCTTCCCAATGTATATGCTATTGTTGTGTATTTTCTTTTTAAAAAAACTAAAAAATACATTATTGTTTTAAACAATGTGTATGTTGTGACTTACTCACTTTGTATTGTCATCATTCTTTTTTTTCTTTTGCATTTCAATAATTATAGCTATTTTAGAACTTCCTTTAGAGAGGAATTCTTTCTATAAAGGGTCCAGTAATGGCAATTCTCTGCTTTTGTTGTCTGGAAATATCTTAATTATGAAAAAATTTTTTTGCTAGACATGGGATTCTAGATTAATAGTTATTTTCTTTCAGAGAAGTTTAGGTATCATTCTGTCTCTGGCCTCCTCTGTTGCTATTGAGAAATCAGCTGATGGTCTCCTTTAAAGGTGATGTCCTTTTTTTCTGACTGCTTTTAAGATCTTTGGCTATGAGGTGTGTCTATAAATATACATTTTAAAAATCCTGCTGGGGATTTGTTGGGCTTCTTTAAACATTGAATCTACTCCATATTCTTTCTTCTCTTCTAGTATTCCAATTAGATGACTTTCTCTATCCACCATTTCCCTTAAACTCTTTCAGCCTGTCCCTATATGCAGCTATGCCAAATAATTTCTTCAGTTCTTTTTTCTTTTTTAAATATATTTTATTGATTTTTTACAGAGAGGAAGGGAGAGGGATAGAGAGTTAGAAACATGGATGAGAGAGAAACATCCATCAGCTGCCTCCTGCACACCCCCTACTGGGGATGTGCCCGCAACCAAGGCACATGCCCTTGATCGGAATCGAACCCGGGACCCTTCAGTCCGAAGGTCAACGCTCTATCCACTGAGCCAAACCGGTTAGGGCAATTTCTTCAGTTCTATCTCCCAATTCACTGATTCACTAATAATTATTTTTTATTTCCCTGAATATCATCTCCTATATTGAATCCATCAATAAATTCTGTGGATGGATTCTGCCTTCAAGTCTCTCATTTATTCCTGAATACTCGACTCTGTTGCTATCAGCCTAGTTTGGGGCCTCATCTGTTTTGGTTCAGTGTTTGATGTCGACCTATGAGCCAGAAGGTCACGGTTCAATTCCTGGTCAAGGTACATGCCTGGGTTGCGGCTTGATCCCTGGCGTGGGGTGTGCAGGAGGCCAATCAATGACTCTCTCATTGATGTTTCTATCTCTCTCTCCCTCTCGCTTCCTCTCTGAAATCAGTAAAAAAAAATACACACACACACACACACAAAACAAAACAAAACAAAACAACCCTGCCTCTCGGTATACAATAAATATTTATTAGTATTGATTTGTGTAAGAAACCAGATGTTATAAAATCAGACATAATAATGTCTTACATTTAACTGATTTATCTTAGCTTCATTGAAAACAAACTCAGAATCTTAAATGTTATTAAAATGTTTTAACTTTATTCAAGTAAGTAAATTCTTAGGAAATCCCCTCAAAAGCGATTCTGCATCAGCTCACCAAGAAAGAGAAACATTAGCTCCTTTGAATATATTATTCACTCTCTGAATCTCTAATCAAACTATAAAAAACCATCCTTCAGGATAAATGCTAACCCCTAATATCGTAAGCCTAAAGGAAAACTTACACAACTAGAAGTTCACCCCAGGGACCACTCTAGTGTTAAGAAAAAGATACTAAAAGCCTAATTTTATAAATTATTCTAATGTTGATAAACAACCAATCCAGTTAAAATAGGTTCCACAATACCAAACTTACCCAATTCACTTTAGCCATTATCTTTAAACTAAATTTCAACAATCATGACAGTGATTGTTATTTGGGGTTTATAATGCAGAATCCTCTTTCTGTATTAAAGTGTTCTTGTCTCTCTTTTTATTTCTAAATACATATAAGAAATCAAACTGAGTTTTGAACTATCTTGAATTATTAGGAGGTTCAACTTTTTTATATATACAAATGAACTCTCTTGGCATGTAGCTTTTTGGAAAATAGGTTCTTAATTCTAAACCAAGTAAGAGAAATAAACTACTAAAAGTAAACTACTCTTAGTATTTCTCTCATAGGACAGTGTTTATCTCTCTTACCTTTCCTGTCCCGTCCTTCATCAACACATACTGGCAGACTTCCTAGGGCAATGCGGAAATCCAGACAAGAGAGGGAAGCACACTAAAATAATGGAGGACAGGCTACAGGAGATGGACAATGTCAGACATCATGTGGGAGAAAAGAAGGAATTATAGTTAGCCACTTTGTTCAAGAGAAACTAAAACTAGTTATTTCAAAGGTAGAGAGATAAGAAGAAAAAAAAAGGTATTTTACTTCTTTATAGCAAGGCTCTCTTCAATAAGAAGAGAGGAAAGTTACAGTTAATTTGGAAATTTGTCTTCAGAGGAACAGAGGTAAGTTAGCAAATAGTACAAAGAGACAAAAGATAAATAAGATTCTCCAATTTAAAAATATTAATCAAGAGGCAGAATTATAAGCTTTGAGAAAAGAAAAAAAGCAAATCAGAACTATAATCTAGAAGCAGTTAAGAAAGTTGTCCTGTCTTTCTTCTCCAAGAGCACACCGACTATTAAAAGCAATAGAACCCTGTCCAGGTGGCTCAGTTGGTTAGAGCATCGTCCCATATGCTTTGAGGCTTTGGATTTGACTCCTGCTAAGGGTACATACCTAGGTTGCGGGTTCAAACCCTGGTAGGGGCTTGCACAGGAGGCAACTGACTGATGTTTCTCTTCCCCCTCCCCACCTTTCTCTCTCCAAAATCAATGAACATATCCTTGGGAGAGGATGGGGAAAAAAAAGCAATAAGAATTCCAATGTTTATATATAAAAACTAGAGGCCCGATGCATGAAATTCATGCAAGAGTAGGCCTTCCTTCCCCCCCAGCTGCTGGCACCAGTTTCCCTCTGGCACCCGGGACCCAGGCTTCCCTCCAGCCGCTGGCAGGCAATCAGGACACGGGCTTCCCTCGCAGCCCCGCTTTGTCTGGAAGGATGTCCGGTCTAATTAGCATATTATGCTTTTATTATTATAGATGATGAATGAGGTATATGCACTTAAGTATCCTTAATTACATGGTCTTATACTATGAAAAAACAATAATGCTGCCACATTTAACCATGAAATTCTAGAAACAAAACAAAGTAGTCCCAATAAGGAACCTTTTCACATCAGGGACACTTCTGTACATATTTGCATGATATGAAACACCTTACCTACTTCTGCCCTAATAACTCTCCCATCTCGATATCACAGTGCTTGAAATACCACCATTGGGAGACAAGACTCCTTCAAATTTAATACAGCCTTTGTAAGTTAGTACTTTCACCTCACCCCACCCCACCCAAATGCAAGATCCTAGGAAAAATTGAAGCTATTCACAATAGCAATATGGGTTTGTTTCTTTTCTTTTCTTTTTTTTGGGGTCAAGGGATAGGAAAAGGGGAAAAGAGAATATGGATCCTAAGAAAAATTATTTTACAACTTTGGATACAACCAATTGCTTTGTTAAGAAAACATTATAGGTTAAATCCTCTGTATATGTGATTTAGGCATTTATTTAAAATTAATGCTTAATTTCAACAAAAGTCAACTAAAGTCTTAAGATTTCTAAACAAGACAAATGATATTTTTGTCAAGGCTATATTTTCTGAAAAGTAAAAGGCAATTTATGTAAGAATGAATTCATTTTAAAATTTAAGTGATTCTATCCATTTTTATAATATCTGAATAGTCTATCCAAATTTGTTAAATAATATACATACCTCATATTCTTTTCTGCAAACTTTGGAAATATCATTTTTTGAAGATGCCTAAATGAGACAACAAATTTCTCCATTAATTTTATTATACATTGCTATTCAGCACAGAATAAAAAAGAACAGGAAAACCTTATGCTCAAATATTTTAAAATTCCTTATATACAACAAACACATTTCATGCAATTTCTCTTAAACAAACATCAGTCCCAGAACCTATCGGATATGCTAGAACTTCACTCTAACCTTTTATGGCTTTAATCTCACATAATAACACAGTCTTTTTGTTATTTCAGAAACTAGATAACTTTGAAGGAAATGTAAATCAGAAGACTTTTTTTTTTTTAGCTGAATTCCACTCTGCAGCAAATTTTCTTGTGAAGCTCTGCCAGGATATTTATATTTTGCTTCTTCTTTAACCCTTCATATTATAAGTTCTCATACTAACTTTTCCTCAGAAAAGATCCATATATAACAAAAAGGGCAATTAAAGAGGGAAAGGCTATACCTAGAAATTAACAAGTTATTTTTATGTAATTCTCTTAACAAGTTAATGGAGATATTTTCTCTTCTACAGATGAAGAAACTGATGCTCAGAGAAATATTAAGTTTTTACATAGAAAGTATGTACTTTCTATATAAAACAAGCCATAACAAATCTGCTGAGGGCTTGTTATTAAAAGGCATGGTTATTCTTCCACATGATATCAGTCCCTATTTAGAGATGTTTTAGAGCCATGGCCTCTGGTCCCTTGTTCTATTTCCTCTATTCTATCACCTAAGCTCATGTAATTTTGAATAGGCCAGCTGAAGAGGATGGGGACTAGATCCATTATAGTTCCAATCTTCTGCAACTCAGCTTCATCCCAATGCCTGGAGGAGAGCAGCAGATAGCTAGGCTGTATACTGCCCAAAGGATGTTGCAGTGGTATGTATGAAAGTGAAGGTGACACTATGTCTCACATACCCCTGTCCAGAGGACAGTAATTAGAAGAAGAAAATCAAAGAGGCTTTCCAGCTGTGGTTTCAGGTCCACCTAAACTTCCCAGTTAAGTCTACTCCCACCACTTGGAGTATGAGGAACCAGACTAGTTTTCTGACAACACTCTGAGGAGCCATATGAAAATGAGCGTAATGAGGAGTAACTCTGGGGCCTAACCTGAACTGGACTAGAGATATATCAAATAAAAAAGAAGTCATAATTCACTGTAGGAGTCATGCTCACCTTAGGAGCCGAGAAGGGATATAAGAACATACTCAGGGAAAACCCAGGATGAAAGACAGAAGGGAAAATGAAAGCAAAATAAGCCAACTGTATCAACTGCTCTTACTTAGGCATGGCCCAAATTCACATGACCATTTGGAGTCATTCAGCACTGACTAAGCATGACCACAGGCAAAGTACAAAAGGCCTCAATTCCTACAATATTCATGATTTTTCTTTAATAATTTTTATTTTTCAATTACAGTTGACATGCAATAGTATATTAGTTTCAAGTATACAACACAGTGATTAGACATTTATATAATTTATGAATATTCTTTCTTTGTGTGGCAGAGAGGTTGAGAAAGAATAAGAGCGGGCTCGGGGTCTTATATGCAGCAGCCATAACTGAAAAAGCAGCGAGTCTAAAAGGAAGTGGTCTCTGCAAGAAATAATAAATTTTCAGCTTTATAGGTCACCTCTCCAAAGGTATGAGGTGGCCAAGGTTCAAGACATATGCACAACTAAAACCCAAACTGCACTTCATGCTTTTCAAGAGCCTGATTGTTCAGTATTACCTGCTTGCAAGCCTGTCGACACTCCAAGGTAATAGCCAGTTCACAGCAGCCTAAGCCAACCCAGCCGTCAGATTTCTTAAACACACCTTAAAAACAAAACGTTCAAATATTTGGTCATAAACAGTGACAAATACAAACAGCATGTCAAACTGGTTTGTGGATACCACTAAGAATCAAAGTGTTTACAGAAAAACTAGCTCAGACAAAAGGGCCTCAAAATTAGTAAGCCTCTCCCCTCAGCCTTATTCCCAATGCTATTATCAGGTCCTTTGTTTTTTTCTCTCATCTCCCTGCCCACCCTAAACCCTCTAGGTCAGTGGTTCTCAACCTTCCTAATGCCGCCACCCTTTAATACAGTTCCTCATGTTGTGGTGACCCCCAATTTCATTGTTACAAATTGAACATAATTAAAGCATAGTGATTAATCACAAAAACAATATGTAATTATATATGTGTTTTCCGATGGTCTTAGGCGACCCCTGTGAAAGGGTCGTTTGACCCCCAAAGGGGTCGCGACCCACAGGTTGAGAACCGCTGCTCTAGGTCATTCTCATTCTTGGGTAGGTAGCATCTTTAGAGGACGTACAGGTTCAGGAAAGCAAGGAGAGGCCTTCCTCACCTTTAGACTGTGAAGCAGAGGCAAAGATTCCAATTTAACTTAACAAAGAGGTACTGAATTCAAACATATTAAATACCTACAGTAGTGTGAAGCCCATGACACCATTTAAAATCAATACTTGGTAAACAGACAGGAACATCTCCTATGAGCCAGGACTAATTTTGATGGGCAAAATAACTCTTCTGGTTCAGTTTATGTACAGCAGCTAATTCTCCAACCAAATCACTGATAACAAGATGTATCATAATATCACCTTTTTATAAAATTATAAAAAATAATTTAGTGTATTTTTAGAGCCCTTTTTGTAATCAAATGTCAATGAATGACTCATAGAATAAAATTAGGAGATATAATAATTATGAAGAGGAAAAAGATTTATGCTTGTAGGGATGCTGCAAATTCCTTATATCTTTTAAAAAATGTTTTATGGCCCTGCTGGTGTTGCTCAGTGGTTGAACATCAGCCCATGAACCAGGACAAGAGGTCACAGTTTGATTCCCACTCAGGGTATATGCTCGGGTTGCGGGTTGGATCTGGGGGCGTGCAGGAGGCAGGCAATAGATGATCCTCTCTCATCATTGATGTTTCTCTCTATATATACCTCTCCCTTCCTCTTTCTAAAAATGAATAAAATGGTATTTTAAAAAATGGTTTATGTTGCTTCCATGTAATACATGGGTCTTCAAACCCACATATACAATAAATTAGATTATTATTTACATCTGAAAAAAATGTCAGGGTTTCAAAAGCTATAAGTAGCATAGTTCTCCAAATCAAAGTAGGACTTAACACAACAAACAGAAGCATTCTGCTAAAAAACAAAACAAACAAAAGCAAAAACGTGGCCCACAGATAAAGCTCTAAAAATATAGGGTGGGGCAAAAAAAGGTTTATAGTTGTGAGGATACAAAATACAGCTTATTGTTGTATTATTATTTATTAATTATTGTAGTATTTTCCATACAAACAACTATAAACCTACTTTTGCCCAACCCTGTATAATATAAACCATCCCAACTGTTACAATTGGCTAAAAATACTGAATATCATAAGCCTCTATATCCCTACATGTTTTAAGAGTAAAAAGGGCAACAGACTCTTTTCTAGCCCCATTGCCTATAATTTCCTTTAAATCTTTGCTATTGAGAATCACTCACATTTTAGATATAATTTTGAATGGAATCACTGTAGGTCATAAATTCTGTGAACTTTTATACCATCATGCCATATATTGCTGCTTCCACATACCCAGTGGCCTCTTAGAAAATATTAAATTATTCGACAAGCATTTATATTTGCTGAGCCTCTACTATGTACAAGACACTCTATTAGATATTCTGTGGACTATGAAATAGATAAAATATATGATTTATTCCATTATAGAAATCAGTTTGGTAAAAATAATGTGTATGTATATGTATGTGCATATATATCTATAATAATAAAAGGGTAATATGCTAATTAGACCAGGTTGCTGGTTGTCTGGTCCTCCTTCCGGACAAAGCCACAGTGGCGGCGGCTGAGGCAGAGATGGCTAGGGGCAATTGGGCTGGCAGAGGAGCAGTTAGGGGTGATCAGGCTGGCAGGGGAGGGCAGTTAGGGGCGAACAGGCTGGCAGGGGAGGGCAGTTAGGGGCAATCAGGCTGGCAGGGAAAGGCGGTTAGGAGTAATCAGCAGGCAGGCAGAGGGGTAAGGGGCGATCAGGCAGAGGCAGTTAGAGGCGATCAGGAAGAGTGGTTAGGGGCGATCAGGCAGGCAGGCGAGCGGTTAGGAGCCAGCAGTCCTGGATTGCGAGAGGATGTCCAACAGCCCACAGGGACCAGGCCTAAACCGGCAGTCAGACATTCCCTGAGGGGTCCCGGATTGGAGAGGGTGCAGGCTGGGCTGAGGGAACCCTCCCCCGCTTGCACAAATTTCATGCACCGGGCCTCTAGTATATAAATAAAATTCCAGGACATTAGAGGGATAATTAGGAAGACAGGTAAGAATGTGGACAATGCCAGGAAGACAAATGTTTGAAATGCAAATTTCACACTGTATGACAGCCTTTAAGGTTCAGAGATATGTAAGGTTTATTCCCATTTTTCAAGGCACCGGCTTTAACTAAGACTGGAAAGTAAGCTTTACCAGTAATCCTAGGAGACCATGAATGCAAGGCTAGGGAGTTTGGCTTTTATTTCAACAGAAATGGATACCCTTGAGGGATTTTTTTTGAAAGGCTGGGGAGGACAGCTGTGATATGTTGAAATACTGGTACCAGTTCCAAGTTTTTTACAATATTCTATCCCAAGAATGTAATAAGAAAGGCTTGCGCGGCCGATGTGGCTCAATGGTTGAGCTTCGATCTATGAACCAGGAGATCCCTGGTTTAATTCCCAGTCAGGGTATGTGCCCAGTTGTGGACTCGATCCCAGTGTGGAGCCTGCAAGAGGCAAGCCAATCAATGATTCTCTCTCATCGTCGATGTTTCTATCTCTCTCTCTCTCCTTCCTCTCTGAAATGAATAAAAATGCATTATATATATA
Organism: Myotis brandtii; assembly: GCF_000412655.1. Taxonomy (NCBI): domain Eukaryota; kingdom Metazoa; phylum Chordata; class Mammalia; order Chiroptera; family Vespertilionidae; genus Myotis; species Myotis brandtii. The sequence goes on from NW_005371249.1 coordinate 1,704,416, forward strand.
AAAAAGGCTTGAACTAGGAGTAGTGAAGACAGATGCAATATTTTATAAGTGGAGAGTCAAAGGAGTTAGAAAGAAAAAGCAGCCAAAGATAACTTGATCTCCAATAGTATCATTCACAAGAGTGACAATCATAAAATGAGTTTGGTTTTGGATTTGCACTTCAGATACCACTTAGATGCAGTGATTCAGGTAGAGATGTCTAGAAGTCACAAACAATTGACTAGGGCCCTAACTGGTTTGGCTCAGTGGATAGAGCATCAGCCTGCGGACTGAAGGGTCCCAGGTTCGATTCCGGTCAAGGGCATGTACCTTGGTTGCGGGCACATCCACAGCAGGGGGTGTGCAGGAGGCAGCTGATTGATGTTTTTCTCTATTGATGTTTCTAACTCTCTATCCCTCTCCCTTCCTCTCTGTAAAAAATCAATAAAATATATTTGAAAACCAAAAAAAAAAACACCCAATTGACTAGGATTTGAAAGTTACCTTCCCAGAGCTGATTAGTTAGCAGAGTGAGTGTGGAGAAAGAATGGAAGAGGATTGTACTCAGGAATAACCACAGTCCTGGGGCAGTGGTTGGCAGTGGGAAGTGGGGGATGTTAAGAGGAAAAAGGTAAGAAAGGCCAAGGTACAGCCACAAGGAGGTAAGTGGTCAATATCATCAAATGTCACAGAGAAATCAAAGAGAGTAAGTACTGAGAAAAAGCTGTAAGATTTACAAACTAAGATCCTGGTGAAGTGGAGACAAGAATACAGTTAACACATTAAGCGCCCTGTCAGTCACCGGTGACTGACATTATACTTTCCGTCCAGAAGACAAAACAGGCTGGGCACTTAACATGTTAAGTATTGAGTAAATGAGGATAAAGTATACATTTGAAAATTTGAGTGCCTACGGAAAAGAGAGGATAGAAACTCAAGGGCATACATTAAGTTATAGGGCTATGACACAGATTTTACAATCACAGTAAGTTTTTAAAAATAAAAGTGCTAAATGTTATACTTCTATTACTTACCTGGCAAAGACGAATTCATACAACTCCAAATTTCAACCTAAAATTGTAATCACCAAAAGGCTTTTATGTAGATAATCAGTTCCTAAATACAACACTTAATTTCTACAGAAATTATGTACAGTTGTTTTTATTATGTTTGTGTCTATAACAGTCAATGTTCTAGTACTATATGAGTATCAACCAGCTATATTTATGGGGAAAAAAATCAAACAAATGCAAAATATTGCTTGCTCTTTTCCCATCTTCCCATCTAAGAGCACTGAAGATTAGTCTGGTTACTCAAGCTGCTTACTGGAATCACTGTTTCTAAGTACAAAGACAAAAGTATAGAGTGACTAAAGGAAAATGAATCACTCAGAATTGTGTGATCTCCATCTCCCCCGCCCTCACATAACCCAAGCTACTGTATCATATCTAAAGAGACTCACTCATAGCAAGCTCAGATTTTTTTAGCTTGGTTTATGAGCACCTCAAACACTGAGGATGATGACCCAAACATTAGAGACATTTTAAGTTACATGATTCAGACAGGCAAGCAATACATCTACTGTATACCAGAAAATGGGAAGACAGGAATAATGAAAAATCATACATTTTCCCTTATCACAAATACAACTTTTCAAAGTCAAAGTAAATATAAAATTTAGTTAATATAGCTTTCATAAAATTGTCAAAATATAGTAAGTACAATTCCAAATTCCAGATAAACTATTATAATGAAATTTAAAGACTACATTTGTATTTAATATTATTTTTCCTATGTCAGAGAATAAACAATAAAAATGAAAGATATTTTATCTAGCAATTTATGTGAAGATCTCTTTAAAGTACCTAGATAAATCTAACATTTTACTTTGACCACAAACCTCCTTCACATTGAAAATTTTGCTAAATCTAAAGGGAACTCATTAGATGACTTCATTTAGACAAAACCTTCCATAGTTAAGTTAAACAAGACCTACCATTGTTTCGGGGCAATAATCTGGGGCTCGCTGCAACAGATGTTTTAGTCGGGATTCACTTTTTGAGGAGAATATCTATTTGACAAAAGAAAAAAGTTTTTGTGGCATTTTTTCATAAGAAATAAAAAGAGGTAAAATGTATTATCTTCTGAATTTATCAGTTGTCTAGAATATCTTCCTCTTATAAATGGAAACCTTAGAAAGTATCTACATTAAAATGACATTTTTAAAAAGGTTGGTTAATCTGGCAAATAATCAAGAAAATGTAAATATAGCAAGTCTCTAGACCCTATTTCCTAATGACCAAAAATAGAGAAATCCAGGCTACCAAACTTTAGCCTGGGAGAAAAAAAAAAAAAGAGAGAGAGAGAGAGAAAAAAAAAATCCCAGTAAATTTATCCTAAACTGTTCTACAAAACTGCTTAAGTCAACTGACCACAATAAAAAAATACACTACGTTATACATTGATATTGGTGAAGAATAAATTTGTGAATAGCATTATGGCATAAACTTCTCTGCAAAGTGCCATAAAATAGAAACAAAACTGTTTTTTAATATAGATGCTGAGGAGCTGACAGTTCACTCACAAGGCTACCTGGCTCACTTCCAAACAGAACTTTAGTTAATGAAATTAACTATTTGATGTCTCAGTAAATTATAAATCTTCATGTATATCAGACAGACCTTCATGGTTAAAGCTATAAAATCCATAAATGCTAAGGACAGTGAAAAAAGATTTATCTACAGTTAGTTTTAGTAGCCTTTTCCTTCCAAACTACCAACAATCCATCCATCTATCTATCTATCTATCTATCTATCTATCTATCTATCTATCTATCTATCTAAAAGGCTAATATGCTAAGTGTCCATCCGTCCATCCAAGTCACTATGATGTGCACTGACCACCAGGGGCAGATGCTCAACACAGGAGCTGCTGTGATGTGCACTGGCCATTTACAGAGAAACGGCACCGTGGACCTGGCGCCCACAAAGCAACATTCAGCTTCCCCCAAGTGGGACACAGGCCCTGCTACCACCCCGAGCGACAGCCCATCAAATTGCAGCTGATGCTGCCGAGATCCCATGGTGCAAAATGGGGCCCACAGCCCAGCCCAGCCCGGAAACAGTGGCGGTGGGCACCGGGTAATGATGTCATGTAGCAACGCCTGGCTGCCTCTCCCTAGCAACTAGCCTCCTTGGAGTTTCGTCAGCCCAGGAATACGACTTGCTTTATAGCCAGGTGGAAACATTTACACTTTAACCAAATGTCGGTGAAGTGTTTTCTCATGCCTCATCTCATTTGATCCTCACAGAAGTCCTGGAGTAGGTAGATAGGAGACTCGGTGGAATCCTATTTTCTTTTCATTAGCCAGAAAATGGAGATTTAGAAAGCTTAGAAACTTGACCTGACTGAAAAGAAGAAATGGTGGACCTTGAAAATGACTTCAGGTTTTCTCACTGAGTCAAACACTGCTGAAGTTAAATATTTTACCCTTTGTTCTCCCTGTGTGATCTACAATAATAATCTGCTTCGTGTTGATATTTACTGCTGTGTTGCTGATAATTACCTAAAAGAGAAGTTAGGGTGCTTCATTGGGCTGGAAAAAGTTAAGCTAAATCAGAACGCAGGTCTAATTAAGCAAGTTAATTTTATATCTATAAAAGGCTAAGTTGATTTGTGCATGAGCGATACATATAAAGCTTTTGCGGGCGTCATTCGCACAAGTGTGTTTCGATCTGTCATTGTCAATCGTGAATTTGGTTGACGCTTCTATTATAGAGAAAGGGCGAATAGTGATATTAAAATATTTCTTCTAATTAATTTCCTTTCAATGTGCATGAATTCATGCACTGGGCCACTAGTAATTAATAAGTGAAGAGACCTAGAATATTGCCATTTTGCAACCCCTAGTGACTTAATGCATTTAGGCGATTATCAATGATGACTGATAATATTATAAAAAGAGACAACCAGATACAATACTATTTATGAGGAAGACTTAAACAAAACCTAACGTGAATCTGGTCAAGTCTCTGGATGTGTTTCATAAGGTAGCTGATAGCCATGTGTGGTTATTTAAATTTAAACTAAAATCATTACAACTAAATAAAATTAAAAATTCAGTTCCTCAGTCTCTTTAATCATATTTCAAGTGTTCACTTGGCACACGTGACTAGAGGCTACTGAACTGGATCACAGATATAGAATATTTTCATTACTGTATAAATTTCTATTGAACAGCTCTGCTTTAAACCTACCTACTAATTGCTAAGAAATAAAGAGGAAAGAGAAACACATTAAAACCATGGGGATGTGAACAACATGATTCAGACCGTGGGAAACACTACAGAATAAATTACCAGGTTTGTTCATCAAATTGTAAGAAGAAACCCATATATCAAAAGAAAAGATATATATAACCAAAAGATATATAACCAATATATTTCTTGGATTCTGATCCAAATTAAAAATAAACTTATCCTATATAATAAAGATGTAATATGCAAATGGTCGTTATGCCAGGAAGCGTAACAACCAACCGTGTAATGACCAGAACACAGATCAGCAGGAGGGTGGGGCAGTGAGCTACAAGTGGGCAGTGGAGCGCTACAGGAAGGGGCAGGGCAGCAAGCTATGAAGGGGAGGCAGAGGGAGATATAGGGGGGTGGGGCAGCAGGCAGAGAGCTACAGGAGGGCAGCAGCAAGCTACTGGCTACAAGCGGGTGGCTACAGGAGGGGGCAGGGCAGCAAGCTATGAGGGGGAGAGGGAGTGTGGGAAGCTACAGGAGGGCAGGGTAGCGAGTGGAGAGCTACTGGAGGGTGGCAGCGAGCTACTGGCAAGCTACTGGCGCACGGATTCGTGTGCGGGGCTACTAGTGAAACAATAAATTTGAAAAATAATTAGATATTTGAATATTACATTGTAAAAGAAGTGATAATGATGTTTTTATTTTTAGACTACTTTAATGAGTATTTATATAAATTGAAAATTTATAGATCAAATTATATGACAACTGGGATTTGTTTCAATATAAACTTGTCTCAATATAATTGGGGGTGGAGGAGTGGATGGGTGTATAAATGAAACACAACTAGCCTTGACTTAATAATGCTAAAGCTGAATATGGGAGTTTGGTGTGTGTGTGTGTGTGTGTGTGTGTGTGTGTGTGTGTGTATAAAATTTTTTATTGATTTTAGAGAGGAAGGGAGAGGGAGAGAGAGATAGAAACATCAACTATGAGAATCGTTGATCAGCTGCCTCCTGCATGTCCCACACTGGGAATTGAGCCCACAACCCTGGCATGTGCCATGACATGACCTCCTGGTTCATAGGTCGACACTCAACCACTGAGCCACACCAGCTTGGGGGGGGTTATTATATTTTTATTTACCTTTGTGTGTGTGTGTGTGTGTGTGTGTGTGTGTGTGTGTGTGTATGATAATTCCCATGATAAAAAGATAAAAAAGAAGAAAAGGAAAATAAATGGAAAAGGAAAGACAATGAAAGGCAAGAAGAATAAAAACAAGTAGAAAGAAAGAAGTAAGCATATGACATTGGTAGTGGAATGGGAAGAAGTACAGAGAAAGCTATGCTTTCACTCATCCTCTTTTGCCTCAACTTTATCTCCTCACAAAAAAGAAACAAATAAACAAGCAAACAAAGCAAAGAACCTACAATACTTGAAACAGTTTAGAACAGCAGGAAGAACAATGTACTGAGCGACCTACTTGGCCTCAACCTGGTGGCTAAGAGCATGGACTTGGTAATCAAACACTTGGGTTTGAGTCCCTGGTCCTGTAGTTATTTCCTTCGAGACCTTGGCAAGTAATTGAACTTTGCCATACCTCCGTTTCCTCATCTATAAAATGCAGACAATAATATTATCTCCTTCAAGGACTTAGTGTTAGCATTAAATGAAATAATGCATGTAAAGAACCTGGTACACAGAAAAAAATATTTTTTAAAAAATGTGTTCCCTGGGTTTCAGTTTTTTGAATATCTAACAAACAAAATTAAGAAGTTAGACAATCGTTCTAGTCAGTGTGGCTCAGTTGGTTGAAGCGTTGTCCTACCCATTGAAAGGGGGCGGATTCGATTCCTGGTCAGGGCACATACCCAGATTGTGGGTTTGATCCCTGGTTGACAACCGATGTGTGTTTCTCTCTCTCCCTTCCACTCTCTAAAATCAATAAAAAACATATTCTTTGGTGAGGATTAATAAAATAAAAAAAAGTTAGATAATCTATCAGGTCACTCTGCCTCCAAAATTATAATTCTATAAAGTAGATTAAATTAACCAAGAAAGATAGTTATTAGGAATATCAATAACTGAGATAACTTATTAGAAATGTAAATAACTAATAATAATATTAGGAATATAAATAAGTTAAATAACTAATTTAGCTTACAGAGGCAGCATGTACATTTTTAGATAAGAAAGACTTGAACAGAAGCAGTTACTTTTCTCACTAAACTGATAATCACACTTAAGAAAGATGCATACTTACCCAGTATATCAGAATATGTACTATGTTACACAAATCATCTAAGAGCAAAAAACTTAATAACCAAAACTGTACCCCATTCAAGGCAGAAATAATCAGATCGCAGAGCTTACACTCCTGATCTTGAGAGGTTTTTAACTCATACTTATCTCTTCTTTCTGTCATAACTCATTTAGTTTTGTCTTCAAACAAGCAAAGACTCTCTTTTTGAAACAAATCTTAATTTCCTGCACTGACTTACTGACTTCCCCAAATAATATCCTACATTTTCCTTTCATTGCATCCATGTCTTCACCAAACAACTTGTACACATTCATTGACCAACTTCCTTAAGCAATGGTATGATATGAGTACAACAAAGATGAATAAAACAGATTACAATCTCTATATTCAAAGAATTTATAACAGTTGGAAAGATATTGATATCTACACTAATAAAAGAGAAAGATGTAAACTGACCATCCCTTCGCGATGCCCACCAATCAGGAGTGAGTATGCAAATTAACCCAACAAAGATGGCAGGCCTGGGGGCAGCGTCCCCCCACTGAGCAGCTGGCGCCCCGCCCCGCCCCAGCCGCTCCAGGCCTCTGGGCAGTGTGGGAAGGTGGAAAGGCGGCTCCGGGCCTGAGTAAAGGCGGAAAGGCGGCTCTGGCCAGAGCAAAGGCAGTGCCAGCAGCCAGGGGAAGGCAGAAAGGCGGCTCTGGCCAGAGCAAAGGCAATGCCAGCAGCCAGGGGAAGGAAGGCCTATTCTCGGGCAGCAGGCCTCTAGTTATATATAAAAACAATACATTTTTGCAAACTTGAAATAGCGGCAGGCCTCTAGTATATATATAAAAACAATACATTTTTGCAAACTTGAAATATTACATAATAAATTTAAATGTAAAAAAAGATTTTAAATCTCTGCACTATGACTTTTGAGCCCCACCACCCCAGTCAGTCAATCTAGAAATATTTATTGAGAGTTTTCATGTGAGGCACTAGTCTAAGCAGTGAGTGAGGGATTCAGCATAAACAAAGCAAACAAAATCCCTTCTCTAGAGTATCTCTCCTAATTTTTCTTTTAAAAATTAAGGGCCTTTTCTCAGATCACAAACTCCTTGACATCTGATACCTTCTTTCGTTGACTATTATAAAACACCAGCCCTGACTTATCGAAATTCAAATTCTAAAGTTTTAATTCCAAATTTCCAAATGTCTTCACACAGTGGTTTTCACTGATGATTCAGCAACTCACCTTCCCCTCTCCCCCCCCCCCCCCCCCAAAAAAAAATCCCACCCCCCCCCCACC
>NW_005371249.1:1712205-1724692 GCF_000412655.1 Myotis brandtii
TCCCATAACCGTCAGGGATACTACTATTCATTCCAACTTAAAACCTAAATGTCATCAAGACTCCATACTTTCTTTATTCTCTACTGAAGAAATAATTATTCCTTACTCCAGGTATTTCCTTTCATTTTGAGTGAGCTCTGCTAGTTTTAGCAGCCTGGCTTCTCTCCACATGGCTCACTCACTCACGCCTCCAAGTGACTGTGAAGAATGACTAGCTGACTGACTTACCCAACTGCTGAGTTTGGTAGGAGAAAGTGAACATATGTAACCCAGACCTTACTTCTCTCCTCATCTGGGAATAAATCTAATTCTGCAGTTTAGTGTGTACCTGGAGATAAAAGTTACATTCAACATTTGTGTAACTAGTAATAAGAGCAATATCTAGGGTCCAATTTGCCTTATTTCTTTGCCTAATTTCTCAATTAAAGTGAAACTAGGTCAGGGAAGAATGTTCTATATTAGGGTAACTACAGTATTCATTTAATTTACTAAGCGATAGAATTTCCAACATTTCTGAGTTTAAGAAATTAGAATTTGCCTGTTGGAAGTGGCTCATAAAAATCATTCACCCAATTAGAACAACTAGTGGAAAAAAACAAGAAGAAACAAAGCAAAAAGTCAGGAAAGCAATGTTTCCAAAAGTAGCAGAGCTTTTAAAAACTTCCTTATGGTGACAGCATCAAAGGGCCATTTTTGCTTTTAAAAGCTATTTTTCTGGCAATAAATTTGTAGAAAACTTAATCTGCTATAGTGTTTCGACATGAATTCTGAGGCAAGCCAAGTCACTGTCTTGTTTTATAATTAGAAAGTATTTTGCAAAAATCTTTCTAAATTCATATTGCTTGAGAGTACTTTTAATCCCAGTTAGATAGCTTTCTTGGTTTTAGGCAGTGACAAAATCCAGGTAATTACTTGAGAACTACAAAAGATGATTGAGGCCATTACTTCTCAAGCACTAAGGCTAGAACTACACAACCAAGATGATGAAAGAAAGGGAAGACTTTAAGACTTTAGGTATTGTCTCAGTAAAACTTGCCTGAAAAGGCTCAACAAGAAAAATTAAAACCTACAGAAAAGTTTCAAAAGTTGTACAGTGAACATCCAGTCTTCATGTAGATCGGCCCACTATTTTGCAACATATGGTTTAACTTTCTGCATAAACACATATATTACTATTATTTTGATGAAACATTTTAGAATTCATTGCAGACACAATATTCATTCTTAAATTCCAGCATGCATCTCTTAAGAATAAGGTGGAAAGGCGGCTCCACCTACCTGGCCACAATACAATCACCAAATTCTGGGTCAGAGCAAGCACTGATCCAATATTATTATAGTCTATATTCAAATTTCACCAATTTATCCCAATAATGTTCTTTTTATAGCAATCTTTTAATTCCAGGATCCAATCCAGGATCATGCATTGCATCCAGTTATGTAACTATAAACAATTACATAACTAATACCCTCTAGAATTATTATGTACGCTTACCTGTTCACATACATCATGGCACATTTGGTTATCCTTGGAATGATCACAACACAATGCACCTAGGAAGAAAAAACAAATACCCAAAGTTGCCCACTTTAAATAAACAAGATAGTTAAGCTAAATTGAATGGTTACAACAAACAATTTATTCAACAGATTATTATTATTCATTTTAATTCAACAAAACTTTACTGTGTATCTAGTAGAAGCCAAGGACAATGCTCGGTTGGTTCTTGCCCTCAAAAAGCTTGTAGTCTCATAGGAGAGATTGTCATGTAATAATAGCTAATGCACTGTGTACTTTCCATGTGCCAGAATTTTACTAAGTTTGCTTTATGCATTATCTTATTCAATGCTTACAATTGCCCTATGGACTCTATTCTATTACTATACTTATAATGTAAGGTTAAATTAAAAAGAAAAAAAGAGTGAATTTTGTTTTGGACATGTTAAATTTAGGGTTCCTACAGGACATCCAGATAGAAATTCCAGTGAAGTCAGAAATCCAAGTCTGGATTGCAGGTAAAGCCAAGTCTAAAGATCCAAATTTGGAAACATCAGCATAAAGAAGGTATATGGAAATCAGTGACATTGCCTAAGGAGAGTTTCTAGTGAGAAGTGAACACAGCATCAAATTCTAAAGAACAGCAATATCTGAGACATAGAAGAAACAAAGACAGAGATTGAAATGGAATGGTCAGAAAGGTAGCAAGAAAGTGGCATCACAGAAGAGGGAGTAGCTAGTGTCATACACCAGAACAGTCAGGTTAGGTTGAAGACAAAAAAAGAAATGGGTTTACTAATTACGAGGCCACTTAGTGACCACAATGTACTTTCTGTGGACTTGGTAGAAGTGAATGATATTAAGAAGTAAACCAGAGATGAGGAAGTATTTGTTTATAGCAAATAAAGTTAGCTCTAGAGAAGTCTAGCAGTAATGGAAGGGAAACAGAGAGTGGTAGTTATAGGAGGATACAGGATCAAGGGAAGATTTTTCCAATTTTTTAGACTGGCCTTTGTCCATGGTTCTGGGGAAACTCTAAACCCCTGGAATTTCCTGAGTAATAGGAATGCCTCTGTTATGTTTATGAAGTGGCCCAAGGTCTCACCTAGATATCATCAGGTACAGAAAGGTCACCCACATGATAAGAGAGTTGCTTTGATCCTCAGGATATCACCTCGATCTCTCAACCTCCAGCAGGACAGGGGAAATGAAGATTGAGTTCAACCACATGGCCAATAATTCAATTAATCATCTACGTGACAGAATCCTAATAAAATCTCTAGATACCAAAGCTCAGTGAACCTCTCCTGGCTGGTGAAGACACTGATGTGCCAGGAGGATGATGCACACTGATTCCATGAGGAAAGGACACAGAAGCTCTGCATTTCCTCCCAGACCTGACCATGTTTCTTCTTTTGACTGGTCCTCCTGATTTGTATCCTTTATAATAAAACTGTAATCATAATTATAGTACTTCCTCAAGATCTACAAATCATTGCAGTGAATTATTCATTCTGAGGGTGTCATGGTAAATCTGGATTTATAGCCAGCTGGTCGGAAGTGTGGGTGGCCTGAGGACCCCCAAAGTGTGGCTGGTGTCTGAAGTAAGGACAGTCTTGTTAAGGCTCATGCCCTTCAACTTGTATGGTCTGTTCTAACTCTGGTGGTCAGTGCAGAATTGAATTGCTGTATACCCAGTTGCTGTATACCCAGAATATAGGATGTGGGTTGTATTTGGGACTAGGGATATAATAATGAATAAATGTTATGCTCTCTGACTTCATCCAGGTTACAGTCTGATGGTAGAACAAAGTCTAGACAAGAGGAAAGGATGAAAGGGCACTCATAAGTCAAGCGGGAAATTGACAGCCTACATTTTCTCAGTGAAATAGTGATTAGGTCTGAAAACAAAAAGGGTTGAGATGGGGTTGGAGGCTTGGACTGAAATTGTAGAGGTCTGGAACAGCCACTCTGAAGAACAGAGAAAGAAGGTATCCTATCTAATAAAAGAGTAATATGTAAATTAACCATCACTCCGCGACAAATATGGCGGCGCCCATAGTGGCCAGGGCGGGACACTGGTGGCGTCACCCTGGCAATGCAAGCCCAGCATCCGCGCCCCAGCCATGCGGAAGGAGGGAAGGGGCCTTGGGTCGGAGGCTAGGGTGAGGGGCGCTGGGCTTGCGGTGATGTGAGCCCAGCGTCCGCACCCCGGCTGCATGGAGGGAGGAGAGGGGAGGGGCCCCAGCCACGTGGAGGGCAGGGAGGGGAGGGGCCTTGGGCCGGAGGCCAGGGTGAGGAATGCTGGCATCGTTGTAGGCTGGGCTGAGGGCACCCCGCCCCCTGTGCATGAATTTCGTGCACCAGGCCTCTAGTATAAATATGTTTCTCAAACTTGTGTTCTATTAAACACTGTTTCATGAGTTGTTATTATCTATCCCTCAAGAGAAAAAGTTCCATATACAAATAAATATGGAAATGATAAAGAGAATTCTTCACTGCAGGACTTCATGAATACTTTAAAATGCTAATATTCATTATTAATCTCCTATAAAGGGATCTAAGTAGACTGATTTCTCACAGCACAGAAAACTTTTTTGATGCCACTTATTAACATTTTCAGAGTGTCAGTTTGCCAAATATCAAATTAGAGAAAAGAAAAAATGTTGCCGAACATCATTATGGGCCCAGAAAAATTCATAAATTGGCTATAGAGATAATCAGGAGGGGTGTGTTACTATTCTAGAGCAGTGATTTTCAACCCTCTTCATCTAATGGCACACATAAACTAATTACTAAAATCCTGTGGCACACCAAAAATATATATATATATATATTGCTGATCTGAAAAAAAAATGGCACAATTTTTAAAAGATTTTAAAAAATTGATTATTAGAGAGAGAGGAAGGAAGAGGGAAAGAGAAACATCAATGTGAGAGGAAAACATCAATCAGCTGCCTCCCACATGCCCCCTACCAAGAACGGAGCCCACAACTCAGATATGTGCTCTGACCAAGGAATCTAACCGGCAACCCTTCTGGCAACCCTTCCGTACACAGGATAATGCCCAACCACCTGAATCACACAAGCCAGGGTGGCAAAATTTTGATTCATTCACAGCAGACAACTATTGTGTTGGCTGTTGTCATTTTTTAATTTGACAATCTAAGGGAAGAGAGGTCAGTGCCCTGACTAAATAGTCAGGTATTGCATTTTTTTAAAAAATATATTTTTATTGATTTCAGAGAGGAAGGGAGAGGGAGAGATAGAAACATCAATGATGAGAGGGAATCATTGATTGGCTGCTTCCTACATGCTCCCCTACTGGGGATTGAGCCCATAATCCGGGCATGGGCCCTTGACCAGAATCGAACCCTGAACTCCTGGTTCACGGTCAACGCTCAACTACTGAGCCACACCGGCCAGGCAGGTATTGCATATTTTAAAAATTCTTGTGGCACGCCAGCGTGCCTGCTGTGGAACACCAAACTGAACATCAATGCTCTAGTCTAACATAAAGGTCACATGAGGGCAGAAAATCCAGCTGATCATGAGCAATGATACATAGCTCAGGATAACATATGGTCCCAATAAGCAGAGGCTTAGCAAAAAGTAAACAATCAGGCAGACAAGAGTCTGATTTGGGCCTAGGGATTTCTGAAAAAGTTTCTTAGAGGAAACGTCTAAAGAACAGAGACACAAAATGTGTTATAATTAAAACTTCAATAACAATGGAAGGTTTTATTTAAAATATAAATATAAAAAGCCTATTTTTTCCTACTTAAAGGTGAAGGTGAAATTTATAGTGGAGTGACTCCCCCAAGTTAAAATTTTGAAATAACTTTTTTTTCTTTTCATTAAGAAAATAAGGCCTGACCAGGTGGCTCAGTTGGTTGCAGCGTCGTCCTGTACACCAAAAGGTTTCGGGTTTGATTATCAGTTAGGACAATACCTAGGTTGCTGGTTCAGTCCCTGGTCGGGGTGTAGATGGGAAATAACTGATGAATGTTTGTCTCTCACATCCCCCCTCTTTCTCTCTCTCTAAAATCAATAAAATATTTCCTCAGGTGAGGATTTAAAAAAATGACCTATGCTCTCACTGTCCTGCTGGAACCTATGTTAACATTTTGACATATTTTCTTTTAGTCTTTCCAAATGCCTGATATTTCTCACAAAATGGGATTAAAGAGGTCAGCCTGAAGTTTTCTGGCAATAACTCCCTTCCCCCTCACAACCAAGCATTCCTCTATAATAGTACATTTCCTCCCTGGAGAAAACTGCCACCCTCCCTTGAACAGTCTAGGGAACCTATGCTCCATCACATTTTCCACACTCTATTCTTAACTTTAACCATTATTATGTTGATACACATGTTTCTTCCTCTGGGACAACAAAAAGTTATTAGAATCTTTAATAACGCATATTTTTCAAGAAATAAATGTCTACAAATAGGCATCAATTCATATGTCTTCATTAAGAATGGGGAGAAGGGTTTCAAATGCAATTAATGTGGCAATTAAAGTTCTTTGTGCTTTTTAGAGCTATTAAATGGATTAATTGGGTCAGTCAACTATTATAGTACAAAAAACTCTCCAAGGCCTAATGTTTTATACAAAAGACAATGAATTCCAGAAATTTGTGTTTATAATTTGATTCTAATCTAATTTCTTATTCTTTAAGAAAAACTCTTATTCTCACAAAATGGAATTGAACAAATAAAGGTAAATCAAAATAAAAATTGATATTGATATAATGAAAATAGTGTTATTCTCATTAAAGACATAAGAATGAATGTCTTATTTTGCATTCTTATTCCAAGAGTCTGTAATTATAAAATTAATAGACAAAAAACTGATACTAAAGGCCATGTATCTTGCGTTTAAGAAGGTATTAGTGTAACCCAGAACTATGCAAGCCAAATTATCCAATAATTAGAAACATCAAGGTTTGGCCGCTGGTTTGGGCCACATGTGTACTAAAGATAGGCAAGTAAGCAGGAAGCACATGCTTCAGCCACAAGGGAAAAATGCAACTTCTAAGACCAACCAGCATTTAAAAAAATAAATACACACCCTAATTTAAACTAAAATATTCATAGAATTATAGGATTTTTGAAGTTAAAAGAGAATTTGCCACAGAAGCCTCTCAAAAGCTATAATTCAATTTGGTTAATGAAAAACCATTCTTGTTTTCTTTTCTAAAGAAAATAAAGATTTTCTCTAATTAATGCCTTCCTAAAAAATTACTAAAACAGAACATATGTATCCCAAACTATTGATGGGGAAAAACTAAATCTGAGCTGATACTGGTAAAAGGTCATTCTAAATAAAAAAGACATGTTAATAAAAAATCTGTTCTTACTTTTAGTCAAATTTTTATTTCCAAAACAGTCTGGAAATGGACAATTACTTTAAAAATGTTTAAATGACAACTGCAACTTTAATTTATAAATGCATTATTGCAATTGTTGCATTTATCCCTTTAATATACGTGTGTGTGTATATATATATGTATATAGATAGATAGATAGATATAGATATATAGATATATATCAACAGCCAATGAAGAACCAAACAGTAAAATGATTATCCATATACCCAACCACCTGGATTCAATATTACTAACATCTTATCATCTTGTTGTACTGCTTTACCTATCTGGACAGATATATATTTTCTATTTCTTTCTGAATCACTTGCAAGTTACAGATAACCTTCTCCATTGCTTGCCTCATATTGCACTGCTGCAAAAACCAATTACAGACAGTCCTTGGGTTACATTGGACTCGACATGTCGTTTTATGGTTACATTGCCATCTCCCATTTATTAATAAAAAAAAAAAATTCCGTCATTTTGACGTATGTACATATGTGCTTTATGTTTTTTGTTATTTATTTACCACAAGTAAAGGTCAGGAATTGTTATCTTTCTTTTAAATTTTTTTTATTGTTTCACTTCATTACTGCTGTGTATGTGCTCCATGTGAGTGACGTAGGTGCTTATGTAGGTGGGTTCCGACTTACGGCAAAAATCGCATTACGTCGCGCTGTAGGAACAGATCTCCCACGTAACCCGAGGACCTACTGTATATTCATTTAATTCTATTACCGATATGACTGCCAGATTATTATTATTTTTTTGTTAATCCTCACCTAAGGATATTTTTCCATTGATTTTTTAGGGACAGTTGAAGAGAGAGGGAAAGACAGAGAGAAACATTGATGAGAGAAATACATCGATTGGTTGACTCCTGCATGAGCCCCAACAAGGGCCCGGCTGGGGAGGAGCCTGCAACCAAGGTACATGCCCTTGACCAGAATCAAACCCGGGACCCTTTGGTCCACAGGCCGATGCTCTATCCACTGAACCAAACCAGCTAGGGCCAGATTAATTTTTTAATAGCCCTTTCATTTTATTACTCTTCTAATCAAGAGCCTATAATGGCTTCCTGCTTTTCTAATTCTAAATTTTGCAAATCTTCTAACCTTTCCTGCCCTGACATTCTATTATTTTTTAACAAGGAAAGTCTACATTTACCTTGAACACAGCTTTCTGCCTGAAATGCTCAAGTGCCCTCTCCTGCTGACCTAACTTAGTGAGCCTTTCTTTCCAACAAATCCAAGCCATGTTGTTGTTTTTTTTTGTGTTTTTTTTTTCTTGGCTATTTAAAGCCCTACTATTCTAGTCAGGACTAGAAACTTTAACTTAACTCTTCTCTCATCATTTCATGTTTGTACTTATGGTATCCCCAGACTGGCTGTAAACTTCTTGTACCCATTTAGCACAGTGCTCAGCTCAAAAATTTGTATTCATTGGTTACTGAGTAATACTTTTCTACTTATAAAATGCCTTTGTATTAGGAATAAAAATACAAAAAGTTGTATTTCTCTCACTGTACCACTTCAGTACCACATTTCATATGGTCACCAACCCATAATTTAACAAACATCTTATGAGTTTGGCCTAGGTCAAAAGATAAATTGATCCCAATCATATACTTAGGCACAGAGGTATGCAACCAGTTGGTGGTGGGCTCTGCAGCTATAAGGTCAAGAAGAGATGGGTGGGAAAAATTGAAGTTTCATGGTGGTGCAGTTAAAAGAGGAAGCTGGTTGGTGGAGAGTAGGGAATACAAGAGATGCATGAGACAGAGCCAATCAGAAGTACAGAGAGACTGTCTCCAAAAGGAGTCTTGACTCCTGGCAGTCTTCTAGTTTCCAAAATAGTCTCTGAGGTTGTGTTGTGCTGAATTTCCTACCCTTGGATTTCTATGTGCTCCCCTCTTAGAGGCCACATAACTAACCCCCTAATCCTGAGCCACCTTGGTTTCTGTTCCTAAGGACAGCACCTTCATGTCTTCAGATCTTGGTTCTGAACTTTACCTTCTAAAAGAGGCCTCTCGTCATCACTATGTAAAGAACCACTCTCCCTTTACTCACAGAATTCTCTATGTTATCATCTGGTTTCCTTCATAGCATCCTTATCACTACTAGAAATCATCTTATTTATCTGTTTATTGTCTATCTCTCCGCTCCTAGAATGTAAACTCCTCAAGAACATCAACCCCACACCTAGAAGAGTACCTGACATATAGTGAGCAGTAAGCACTCAATAAATAAATATATTTTGAATAAACACCTGTAGTATCTGTTTTGCTCTTTTAAAACCCACATTTTTTATATATAAAAAAACACCTCTTGATATTATTCTACTTTTTTCCATAAGTGGCACATGGTGGAAAGTATGATTAATGAAAGGTTGCTTAAATCTATGGATATAAGACAGGAACTTTTAGCAGTATACCAGAATAAACTGTCATATCTGGTCTATCACCAACTCTAGCTCTTTCTGCAGTGTGTGGGCCAAGATACTTCTTTGGAAATAAAATCTGCTTCTTATTACTTTCCTCCAGATAGGCGTTTGCTTTTTCTAACTTAAAATTTATTACATTCTTTTTCAGGATTCTGGATTGACTATTATATAATTCCTCAAATGTCAACTTATTGAAACCTAGCCCGTAATTTTACTCTTTGCCTCTTTTGTTCTCTAACAAAACATCTTAAATAGAAACAGAGCTATTATCAGGCGCATGACAGATCCACTGCATTTTAAGGTCCCATCCCATCCTTCAAAGGGAACACTAGAAGTGTGTGTTGGGGTGCAGGAGGCGGGGGGAGGACAGGGGTGGAAGGAAAGTGCACTGGAATAGGAAGTGTGGCATTACTCCAATGTAGAGGGTGTGGCCAAACTTCCCAAGAGATGATAATCATTGAGCAAGTAATATCACTCTCTCACCTCCACACCCTCCCCAGAATAGGAATGAAAATCTGTGTCAGAACAGATAAGACTTGTAAAATCTTATACCAGAGTAAACAGGCGTATCCAATCTTGAACAGGGAAAGAGCAGGAATACAAGCTCAGCCTTCACTGAAATACAATTTAATACTGTGTTCTCAACTTTTGCTTAGGATTGAAGAACATTTTCCACACTTTCTGCAGATACACAGAGGAAGCTTTTGTCCATTGTAGTACTCAATGGCCTTTATGTAAAGAAACAGGTAATAAATGTTTCCTAGAATTTAGTACAAGGGACAAATCTCACATTTAGATCAAACTGAAATTTTTCTTTTTAATCAAACAATGCAAACTCTATGCTGTCATGGACTTTTAGAGCTGGAAGGGCCTTTAGAAATCATCTAGCCCAGGTGCTAGGAAGGGAAAAGAGTTCTAGAAGCAAATGAGTTTTTATATTTCTACTAGAGGCCCGGTGCACGAAATTCATGCACTGTGTGTGTGTGTGTGGGGGGGGCGGGGTCCCCTCATCCCGGCCTGCGCCCTCTCGCAGTCCGGGATCCCTCTCGCAGTCTTGGACCCCTCGGTCCTTATTGCCCACCTGCTCGCTGCTCCTAGCGCTGCCAGGGAGATGGGAGACACTCCCACCGCCACCACCACTGCCAAACGGCTAGCCAGCTGTGAGCTTGGCTCCTGGCCGAGCGGCACTCCACCTGTGGGAGTTCACTGACCACCAGGGGGCAGCTCCTGCATTGAGCGTCTGCCCCCTGGTGGTCAGTGTGCATCATAGCGACCAGTCCTTCTGCGGGTTGTTCCGCTGTTCAGTCGATTTGCATATTAGGGTTTTATTATATAGGAGGATAATAATTTTATTGATATAAATCATGATAAATTGATTAAACAAGGCCATTAGACTGAGGTGGCTTTACTGCTTTCCTTAGTAGCCTACCTAAGCAATCCAAAACCTAACCTTATAATACCTTAAGGCTAAGGAATTGAAACCTAAGGACAATCAATCACAAACAGCCACCTAGGCTTTCCTGAATAAGGTATCCACTTAAACTATCGCCAAACAAATAATTTCTCTGCTTTGCTTCCACCTCTTCTCTATGAAAGTCTTTCCCCTGAACTCCTGTCATGTCCTGTTTGGTGCTGCCCATTTGAATCATTTGTTGTTCAAATGAACTCTTAAATTTTTAATGTCTCACTTTATATATTAACAATCACGTAACACAAAATCCTCCTTTTACAATTAAGTTGTTTTTAGTATATTCATGGAGTTGTGCAACTATCACCACAATCTAACTTTAGAACACTTTCATCACCCTAAAGAAAACCCCATATTCATTAGCACTCATTTCCCCATTCCCCCAGCAAACAAGTTTCTTTACCACAGGAATCCCTGGACCCTACATGGATATATATATATATATACATATATATATATAAAATAAATGTGGATATTAAAGCACAAAAAGACTGAAGCTAAGTAACCTGTTCAAGTATTCTTAACTACTCCACTCTACTACTCTACAATCAACCACAGAACCAACTAGTTGTGAGATGAGAATGAACCATGGGCCATAACTCTGGAAATGCTTTAGTTCAGTATCTTTAACTTAATGAGACAAATGAGGCCCAGAAAGGTAAGCTGATTTAGCAAGAATACAAAGCATTCTCTCTCTCTCTTTCTCATTTGATTTCCATCTAATTGACAGCTAAATTTAGAACCCAATGCAATGAACTAATCCCAGGTTCCTGACTTAATTCTCTCCCTTCTTTAAAGACTTTCTTGCCTAAAAAAAAAAACACAACAACAAAACCACAACCCCTCAAAGCTTTAACACTGTAAGCTGTCGGGGCTGGTGTTGCTCTCTCCCGGTGCAAGCTCTCGCGGTCAGCAATGCACCGCTCCATCACTTTTGCGCGTACAGTGCCTCGTTGGAGGATCGGTCAGTTTTCCTCCACCCGAGGCGGAGGTCAGCTCCCTCCCTCTGTGCACCCACAGCCCTTCATCTGCTCTGGACACTCCTGCCTTGCATTCCACAGCTTGTGTCCTGCTGTATGCACCCCACTTTCTAGCCAGAGAACTACTGGAGGGCAGGCAGGTGTTCGCATCAACTCCTAAAGCCCAGCAAAGGAGGCGCAGCAAGCCCTGACCACCTTCCTCTCCACTTCTGGTTTAATTCCTCCGGAGCAAGAACCGAAAGGAACCGAAGTCCAAAACTCTGCTCCAGCCCACCAGCCCCCAGAGAGCGAGGCTGGCTGATGGTTTGGCGTTTCCAGTTGGAGCCCGGTGCTGGCTCGGACCCGGCGCCCGCAGCGCCATCGGGTCAGAAGGCTTGGCCCCTTCTCCTCTGGGACTTGGGCCCGTCCACGCTCGCCGCCCGAGGTCCGCCTTTCGGAACCCGGCGAGGGTCCAGTCACAATAACGGGTCAGGGCGGCGGTGGGCTGGCTGCACCTCCCAAACCCGTCCAACCCTCGCGACGATCCGCAGCGAAGGCATTTCACGCTTTCGGGACAGACCCCCGAGTCTGGTGAGGAGATAAGGGACGAACTGGGATCCCCGGTCCGGTGGGTGACAGAGCAAGGCCTCGAACCTGGGTCCCTGCTCCCGGCTCAGCAGACCTTTGGGGCGGGGAGAGCGAGGGTGGAGCGGGGTCCGCGCTCGTCCCGCCTCGGCACCCCTCCCCGCC
>NW_005371249.1:1725163-1731790 GCF_000412655.1 Myotis brandtii
GGGTCTCTGCTGATTGGCTGCGGCGTGACCAAGCCCCGCCCCTCGGCCTGAAGGCGTTTCCAAAACCTGCGGGGGGCGGAACGTGCCCGCGACCCCGGCTCTTTGTTACGGCCCAGCTGGGAGTCGGCTTCCGCAGCGGAGACCCCCTGCTGCACCCTCCCGGGGGGAGTCAGAGGATGTCGGAGCTGGAGGCCCTTGGGACACCTCTGCCGCCTCCCGGGGTTTGCAGATAAGGTCGCGGAGGCTCAGAGAGGGGACCGACCTGCCCGAGATCACACCGCAAGCCCTTTTATGAGAACCAAAGCTTGAGAACTAAGACGAAGTCCAAGGCTGAGCCAGAGTAACTTATCCTTCTCGCGGACCCTCCATAATCTCTCTCTCTTTTTTTTAATAAATGTATTTTATTGATTTTTTAGAGAGAGGAAGGGAGAGAGATAGTTAGAAACATCGATTCAGCTGCCTCCTGCACACTCCCTACTGGGGATGTGCCCGCAACCAAGGTGCATGCCCTTGACCGGAATCGAACCTGGGACCCTTCAGTCTGCAGGCCAACGCTCTATCCACTGAGCCAAACTGGTTAGGACCCTCCATAAGCTCTTGATATCCTTTCTGCTCAGACACTGCCTCGAACTCAAAGAAGGCGTGTCACCCAGGACAACTCGGCCTCCCCTACCGTCTGAGGTTCTCTGCCGCAGACACGGCCCGTGACAAGGGCCCAAGGCACAGACTCACCCCCAAAGTTCTTTGACACGTGTGGCTTCCATGTGTCATTGATGCCTCATCCTATCAGGAAAAGGTTGGGGGAGGAATGCTTGTGTATCTAGATGTGGAGAGCCTTGAAGGTCAGGTTTAGACTTTAAGACACAGTTTGGAGGTGGGTCCCCACTTCACCCCTCACCTCTCCTTCCCCACAGTTACTGGCGGGGGGAATGTTTGAAAGGGTACAGTGGCTAGCACAGCACTCACTCTCTCGCTCTGGGTCTTCCTCTCTCAGTTCCCAAGTTAATACCTTTTCCCTCTCCCTTCCCTTAAAAACAACAACAAAACATAACCAGAGTTAAACATTTTAAATCCTTTAATATCTTTAAATATGCAGTGTTTACATTTCCCTTATTGTCTCATAATCTCCTTCCCTAGTTTTTCAAGTTCCAAACAAAGCCCATATATTGAAGTTGGTTTGTATGTCTTTAGGTCTCTTTATACCAATGGTCTCTCTCTCCACGTTTACAAAAGGACAACATGAATAAATTATGATAATCTTCCTAAAGCATCTGCTCTGATGGCAACTCTCTTGCTTCAAACTCTCTGAGAGGCCACCTTTTTTCTTACAGGATAGAATGATGTACGGTTATTGAACGTGGTGCCAGAGGTTCTTAGCAATTGGACCCTGAAACAGCATTTTCCACTTCATCTTCACACCCTCCCTGTACCCCTGCCGTCGTCCTCTCAGAACCTCCTATCTTGTTCCAGACCTCTTCATTGCTTTCACCCCTTTCACAACATGTATCTCCTCTGCCCAGAATTCCCCAATTCTCGTGGTAACCTGGCTCAGCTGAGGGAACTAAGATAGTTGCTCTAGGCCCAGCTGGGCCCTAGAACAGTGGTTCTCAACCGTGGCTGCACATTAGAATCACCTGGGAATCTTTTTAAAATCCTGATTTCTGGGCCTCATCCTCCGGAAATTCTGTTTCTTTGTTAGTAATGTTGTGGCCCCACCCCATAACAAAGAAACAGAATTTCCGGAGGATAAGGCCCCAGAATTTCCGGAGGATGAGGACCAGAAATCAGGATTTTAAAAAGATTCCCAGGCGATCCTAATGTGCAGCCAAGGTTGAGAACCACTGCCCTAGGAGGACCTAAGCAGAAAGAGGGCTCGTGTAAAATGACTGACACATCTTGCTTTCCCTTGAACTGTCCTGGTTTTAAAACTGCAAGTCCTATGTCCCAGGAACTTCATTAGTCCCAGGCAAAATGGGACAGTTGGTCTCCTTACTTCTGTACACCTCAGAAAATGTCATAAGGGAAGCCTATAAGGGGGTTTCCATATAGAAAAATGGGGTCATATAGGTCATTGATACCACTCCCAAGGTAATTCAATAGGTGGACTGATTGCTATAAGCCGTGGAGATGGGTCATTCGACCATTGCTCTCTATATTAGCTTCCTAGGCTGCCGGAACAACGTGACACAATCTGGGTGGCTTAAACAACAGAAATTAATGTCTCAAAGTTCTTGAAATGTATGTCTCTAAGTTCTTGAAACCAGAAGTCAGAGATCAAAGTGTTGGCAGGGTCGGTTCCTTTGAGAGCTGTGAGGAAATATCTGATTCATGCCTCTCCTAGCTTCATTGGTTGCTGGCAGTCTTTGGCATTCCTTGACTTGTGGATGCATCATCTTGGTCTCTGCCTTCATGTTCATGTGGGATCCTCTTGTGCGTACGTGTCCGTCCAAATTCCTGCTTTTATAAGGACACCAGTCATATTGACTTAGAGGGCCCACCCTGCTCCAGTATGACTCATCTTAACTAAATACATCTGCGATAATCCCTATTTCTAAATAGGGTCACGTTCTAAGGAACTGGGGGTTAGGAATTCAGCATATGAATCTGGGGAGGGCAGCACACAATTCAACTCACAGCAGTAGCAAATGAAAGACCATCCACCTACCCCTTCAGAAATCATTGACTCTGAAGGAGAGGCTGAAGAAGGAAGAAAAGGATACAGGATTGGCCAGTTGCTGTTCAAAGATTCTAAGTTCCCCAGTAACAGTAGTTGAGCTCACCTCGGTTGACTCACAGAAGCGATACCTGAAGTCTTATGCACAAAGAGAATGCTTGAATACTTGGAAATCTCATAGCTATAGAATCAGAAATGACTTTATTTCCAGGTAACTCTCATGAGATATGCCAGCAAAGTTGCTCTGGATGAATCAAACAATATAATTAAGCTGAGGGGCTCTGTTAGTAGAGACAATTTCTCTACTACCAAGATGTGTAATTGGGACAGACATGTTAGGAGAATGGCTAAATCTGAGTTGTGGAGACACTAAGTGGAAGCTGCTTACGATCCTCCCACCCAGAATGATGGCTGACCAGCTCCTATAACCTGGGGGAAGTCAGAAAATAGGGAGACGGAGGTACTTCTTGGCCAAGCATTCTGTGGTTCAATATCTGGATCATTAACCCTCCTGTAAAGGGACCCAATAAGCAGATGGGACCTGGAGACTCTATTGACTATTATTGCCCATTGAGGCAAATAGTTGGACACTGGCCTCAGGCATGGTCAATAGGCTTGAACAAATAGCACATCCATTTTAGATTATCTTGCTGTTTTGTGATGAAGCCAATAGCTTATTTCCAGTTTCCTGCCATTAAGACAATCAGAGCAGTTAGCTTTCCCATGAGATAGAAAGCAGCAATGTAATTTACTAGTAGTAAATTACACTAGTGTAATTTACACTAGTTAGCTGTGTGACCATGGGCAAAGTCTTTTGACTTCTCTTTCCTTTCCTTTTATCTTCGACTTCTTGAGAAGATTAAAAAAGACATTATAAATGTGTCTCACATTCCAGTAAAACTAAAATTTGACATACGCACAAGTTTACTCAATGTTCATGCAACTGCACAAAATTTTATATGCAACACATGGACTTTAATAGAAGAGAATTTGGCCTTTATAAACTAGCTTACACATCAAGTCACATTTATAATGTGGCATTATTATTGTGTGGCCAGTTACATGTTCACTTGTTATTGTGCAATTGGTTGTGACACCATGAGGAGAACATGCACCACGCAGATGATTCTGAGCCTCTCCCGACACTTGATTGAGAACAGTGCACATGTGTACTGCCTGGTACAATTATAAGCAAGCAGATGTGCATGGGCCTGGTTTAAAGAAAAGATCGGCACAGAACTACACGTTTTCTAATCAAGGACACATTTAAAGAAGATAAAATAAATGCACGGAAAATGGCATGAAAAAATTTATTCTGAAGACTATTCAAGAGGCAGTCACTTCACCCCACCAGTGTGGCTCAGTGGTTGAGCCTCAATCTATGACCCAGGAGATCAAGGTTCCATTCCCAGGTAGGGCACATACCCAGGTTGTGGGCTCCATCCCCAGTGGAGGCAGCTGATCAATGATTCTCTCTCATCATTAATGTTTCTCTTTCTCCCTCTCCCTTCCTCTCTGAAATCAACAACAAAGAGAGAGAGAGAGAGAGAAAGGGCAATCACTTAAACAACACATGGTGGTAACCTCTAGAGCAGCGGTTCTCAACCTGTGGGTCGCCACCCCTTAGGCGGTCGAACGACCCTTTCACAGGGGTCGCCTAAGACCATCCTGCATATCAGATATTTACATTACGATTCATAACAGCGGCAACATTACAGTTATGAAGTAGCAACAAAAATAATTTTATGGTTGGGTCACAACATGAGGAACTGTATTTAAAGGGCCAGAAGGTTGAGAACCACTGCAGAGTGTCAAAAATTAAAACAGAACAAGTTTGTGTGTGTCTGTTGTCTTACTACATATTAAAAGCTATTTAGAATATCTATATTTAGGTTTCTCAAATCAAACACTTGAGAAACCTCCATTTGGGAAGACTGAGTTTTGCTCGATCAGACTATCTTATTCAAGAGTTTTTTTTTACAATGTATGCTTGAACATGTCTGTTTCAATTCTGATACCTCCTTTCACACTCTCTTCCACAGCTGGAATAAATATGTCATTCTGTTCTTTTTTAGCTTTTTGTAATCATGATGATGTTTTATGTTTAATTCTAATTCATCTGAAGTTTATGGTAACGTATGGTGTGATGTATGGATCAAAGGCAAACCTTCATTCAATTTAATATTGTTGCTGTCCCACTATTTATTAAAAAGTGTTTCCTTCTTTGTGCTATTAATTTTGATCTGACATGTACATATTAACTTTGAATAGTTGGAATTTTCTGTTATCTTTGATACCACTGATTTTACAAAACTTAAACAATAGTGGTGTATAGTTTAGTAGTTGTTGCTTCATAGTAAGTTCAAATCTGATAGGAAGAATCTAACATAGTTACCTTCAAAAGAGCCTTGTATTGTTCAATTGTTCTTCACCAGCAATGCATGTAGTTCAGTAGAGTCTTGGAGGATTATAAACACTAAATAACTATGTTTCCAAGCCCAGGTTTCCTATTGGCCTTACCTCAGACATAGCAAAATACAAATTTTGGGGAATAAGCATATTAAAGAAGTTCTGTTTGTTACAATTTGAGAGCTTCCACCATAGAAATTGAGGTCATTTTTATTGTATTTCTCCTTCTGAGCTCTGGCCAATCACTCTGCCTTACTTTATATTCACATAACACAATTTTTTTATTGACTCCATCTGTCATGTCTAGAATTGTGTTTGTTCCGATTTTTTTGATACTTACTACTATAAATATGGTATTATTCCTGTTATTTTTTCTGTCTATTGATGATATGTAGAAACACAACTGATTTTCAAGAAGGTATTTCTATCTCCTTAACTTTTCTGAACTCATATTACTGCTAATAGTTTTCTGGTTAATTTTTAGAAACACAAAAATAGTGTTTTCTGCAAAATTTGACAGTATTTCTTCCTTTGCTATATGTATGCCTCTTATTTTGCATTTGAGCACATTTTTATATCTACTTGCACTTGTGCATTTTAGAGCTACTTGGATAGGAATGCATGGTTTCTAGTCTAGCATGTAAGAAGCTTGGAGTGGCCACTCTGTGTTAGCAAGTAAAAAGATGAACATGTTGGTAAAGTAACAATTCTTCTTAGAGCCATAAAAGAAGTGAGGTCAGAGGGCAAATTGTTGCCCTAGCATTGGAGAGACCAGACTGGGTTGCTGATGCCTGAGGACTTGGCACCCAGCAGGGACTTCCACACAGGTGTTGCTTCCCTGCCTCTTCCTTCAGTCCCTCAGCCCTGGCCCCAAGCCGTCCAGGACCTGCTGCTCGGTGTGGCCTGCAGAGCAGCAGCATAGGCATCACCTGGGAACATGTGAGAGATGTAGAATCTCGGATCCCACCTCAGATTCACTGAGTCCGAATCTGCATTTTCACAACATCCTCAAGGTGATTCATGAGCACATTAAATAAAATTCGAGAAGCTCTGATCTCCGGAGCTTGCAGAAATGTCCACCAGATGGCAGGATTGCAGCAGGCATTGGCAGCAGAGCCACAACCAGGCACCAAGTCTCCTTCCAATAGTACCTTAAAGGGCACTAGAAGTTTGGAGCCATCGCCCATGAACTGTGGAAAGCATGAATGGGAGAGCGAGCCCAGAGGAGAACCCTATTCAGCGAGTGGCAGGTTGTGGCGTGTGAGTCATGAATCCCCCCTCTCTGGGCTTACCCCAGGTGTTTCCACATGCATTGTCTAGTGCAGTGGTTCTCAACCTTCTGGCCCTTTAAATACAGTTCCTCATGTTGTGACCCAACCATAAAATTATTTTCATTGCTACTTCATAACTGTAATGTTGCTACTGTTCTGAATCGTAATGTAAATATCTGATATGCAGGATGGTCTTAGGCGACCCCTGTCAAAGGGTCGTTCGACCGCCAAAGGGGTCGCGACCCACAGGTTGAGAACCGCTGACCTAGAGGA
>NW_005371249.1:1736992-1739541 GCF_000412655.1 Myotis brandtii
GCGACCCACAGGTTGAGAACCGCTGGTCTAGTGAGAGGGATGGCGTGATACATCTCATTTTTACAGACAAGGAAATCGAGGCCCAGACACTTAGGAGCACTCAGCAGTGGCAAATGGTGTTGGAGACAGAATTGGAAGGCAGGTCTCTGGCTGCCTGGCCTAAGCTGAGAGCACCTCTAGAGAGACATGGCTCAGGTGCTGACCGGAGCCACCTGCCTACCCCACTCCGTTCTTCCCCACCCAGCTGCTCTTTGAACAGCTATCTTATTTTCTTTGGGAGTGCTAGAAACAGCTGTTGTAATAATTCAATTTGGAATGTTAATGGGCTTTCCACCATACGAAGGGCACTGGACTTAGCCTTCGAGGGAACAAAGCATCAGGTGTACTTTGGAACTAACAGGATCAGCCCTGGTCCCCAGAGGCTCCTCTGGGAATTCTGATGGTCCCGAGTCTAGGGCCAGTACCAGCTGTGAGCCTCTGACTCTTCCATCAGCTTTCATCCCCAACCTATTTACTTTTGCTGTTTTCATTATAAGAACGAAGATTCACCTGCACAAGCTCAAGTACATTTTTTTTCTCTAATTTTTCCCCCTAAGAATTCATTTGTATTAATTAGGGAAATCACATAGAATTCAAGAATAGAAGTCCTTTTTTTCTTCATTTTCAAAGGTAGTTTTATTTGGTTTTTAGAAAAATATATGCAATTACTGGGTTAATACTGTTTCTTTGGATCAGACCCCTACTTTCTCCCGAACGGTCTTCTTCACGAATCCACGATCTCCAACAGTGCTTGGGGACAGCTCAAGTTGGCGGCTGACTTCCACATTTTCCAGAAGCCAGGAGGCAGCAGGGGCTGCCTGCGTGTAGTTTGTTTCCCTTGCCCTTTCCCAATGCAGCAGGCACTGTGCATGTGAGTATGGAAGCGCCAGGCCCACCTCTCCGCGAGCACAGCTCTGCCCTCAGGGCTTCTGGGGCTTCTCAGGGAAGAGCAGCCGAAGGAGTGGCAGCCAGAGGCCAGTGTGTCAGGGGAGGGACTTACTGCGGGGCTTAAAGGGACCTGGGTTAGGAAACTGATACCGGGAGCCATCCTCTTTCCTCACTGCACACACACACTTGCTAAGTAAGCAAAGCAGTGAGCAGCTTCAGGCTTTGGGAGGTCTACAAACACAGGTCTGAGTGAGAGAGGGGTGATGGGAGATAGGCAATGAGCAGGGGAGCTGGGGGCCCCATTAAGGAGAGGGGAGAGGGCGGTATTTCCCTCTCTGCTTGTTGATCTGCTTCCTCTTTTGGATGCAGCTGAAGATCTCCTTAAAGAGCGCTTTGTATCTGGGAGGGGGGGTGCTGGTGCTGGTGCTGGTGCTGGCACCCGCGGGGGGTGGGGCCCTGGCAGCTGGGGCCCTGGCCGGAGCCCTGGCAATCGGCACAGCCTTGTGTGACAGTGAGTCCCCCTTCTGCTGCTGGCACTCCGTCAGCAGCTCCTCGGACCTGGCCTTCAGGGCGCTATTCTGTGTGTCGAGTTCCTGCAGCCGGGACACACCGCTCTGCTTCGCAGCCTTGGCCTGCGGGATGCAGGTCCCCTCGTGGCTCTTGCCGATGTCCCCGCCCGCCAAGCTGCTCAGCACCTTCTCGCTGCAGCTGCTGCTGCGCTGGAGGGGCTCCGGGAGGGGCCTCCGCTGGGCCTCGGGCACCGTCAGTGGCATCTCGTCCAGCAGGCTCCGGCCGGGCTTTCTGAACGGGACCCATAGGGAGTCGGGCACCAGCTTTTCGATCCCAGGCACGAAGAGACGCTCCGACTGCAGCACCCGCCGCATTTCAGCCACCTCAGCCTCCAGCTCCAGCGCCCGGGCCTTCTCCTTCAGCACGAGCCCGAACTGCTCCTCCAAGGCCCCCCGCCGCTGCTGCTCCAGGCTCAGCTGCGCCAGCAGCGTCCTCGCCGCCTTCTTCAACAGCTTATTTTCTTCCGTGTAGGGGCTTGGCGGACCTGGCAAGGAAGCGATCTTTGCTGCAAACTCGTGGCCACACACACAGTGTTGGCGTGGGTCACACAGCTCTCTCCCACCCGGGAAGCCGGGTGCGGACTTTGGGCCACGCTTCCCCTGGCTCCTCCCCGCTGGGCCACAGGACTCCAGCTCCTCCACGTGGCTCTGGAGGCGATGGACGCTGGCTTTCAGGCTTCCGATCAATTCCATCACACTCAGGAACTTCTGCTGGGCGGCCGTGCTGCCCGCAACAAGCTGCTGGTTGGTTTCATCCAGCTCCCTTGTTGGGACAACGAGGTGCTCATGGACCTTCGCTCGCTGCTCCTGCAGCTGCGGCGGGAGCTCCATCTGCTTGGTCAGATCCTCCGTCTCCTGCGGCTGCTCCCGACTGTTGTGTGCACCTGCTGGAGGGAGGCCTCCGCCTCGGTTCCGACCGAGTGCTGTCTTCCCAAGCTCGGCAGCAAGTTGGAGATCCTGCTGGAGGTCCTAGCGGTCGCACCAGGGCTCGTCCTCCTTCTTCTCAGACGCCTCCACCACGTTCCCCGCCAGCATCTCGGCCGGCCGGGTCTC
>NW_005371249.1:1739835-1755862 GCF_000412655.1 Myotis brandtii
GCCGCCCAACAACCCCCAACGGCCGACACCGGGCGGGAGCGCCCCAGCTAGAGCCTCGACCCAGCCCCTCCAAGAACAGAAGTCTTCATAGAACTGAGGCTAATTGAGCCTGAACAACGTGTGCCCAGACTATAAGGAAATTTTAAAAATATTTGGGGGCCCTGGCCGGGTGGCCAAGTGGGTTGGAGCGTAATCTCATTCACCAAAACGTTGAGGGGTGGGTTCTGGGTCAGGGCACATACCTAGGTTGTGGGTTTGATCTCCTGTGGGGGCGCATGCAGGAGGCATCCCATTGATGTTTCTCAACGGCGAGGATTAAAGAATTGGGGAGGAAGCAAAGGGTTATAAAAATCTTCATTTCCAACCCTGTTGTTATTATTTTTTCTTTGTTTTTTAAAATCCTCACCCAAGGATATTTTTTCAATTGATTTTTTTTTTTTTTTTTTTTAGAGAGAGAGAGAGAGTGGAAAGGAGGGAGGAGCGGGGGAGAGAGAAAAATAAAAAAAAACATTGCCGTGAGAGACATGCAACGGAGGTACATGCCGTTCGTTAACTGAGAATCGAACCCAAGACCTTTCAGTCCTTAGGCTGTGGCTCTAACCATGCAGCCAAACCGGCCAGGGCCCCAACCCTCTTATTAACCATTAATAAGACTTGCTTTAACCACATTATTAACAGCGAATTAGATGTGGTGGAGACCACAAAACAAAGATAAATGCAGAGACTGCACAGAGTGTAAGTGACAAGCGGAGACCCCACCCAGGAGCCCCAGCCCCTCCCTGTGTCCTGTTGCTCACCCCTTCCTGGGCTACAACCACTTTTCTTTTCACAGCAGAGGCCCCACCCACCTCTGGGTATCGAGGAGGCTGGGATTGTGGTCAACTCAGGCCCACATGGAACTTTCTCCAGGATGGATCACATGTTGGGTTATAAAACAAGTCTTAACAGATTTAAGTATGAATGAATTCATACCAACTATCTTTTCTGATCACAATGGAATGAAACTAAAAATCAATAGCAGAAGGAAAGCTGGAAAATTCACAAGTATGTGGAAATTAACACACTCATGAACACCCATTGGGTCAAAGAAAAAAAATCACAAAGGAAATTAGAAAATAAATACATCCAGACAAATAAAAACACACGCCACAATGCACCAAAACCTATGGGATGCAGCAGAAGCAGCCCATCAGAGACAGCTTACTCCAACAGCTAAAACTGACATGCTGCTGATAACGGTCTTATTGTAATCTTTGACTAATCGGAGCTAGATTAAAACCTCCTCAAATTACCTCGCCAAGGATTACACAAATGTACTGGGGTAAATAAAAGCAAGGGAGGCAATTTTAAATCTTTTTTTGCTCAGTTAAAATAGAGGCTAATATGCAGTGTGGTGCAAATGGGCTCCTTTTATAGAGAGGAAATACTTGAAAGCATTTCTGGATATTAGTTTATCAGACATGGTTGTGAGAGATTTTGGTTTATTCATGTATTCTTTT
Source organism: Myotis brandtii (assembly GCF_000412655.1). Lineage (NCBI taxonomy): Eukaryota > Metazoa > Chordata > Mammalia > Chiroptera > Vespertilionidae > Myotis > Myotis brandtii. Next base: position 1,741,335 of record NW_005371249.1, read on the forward strand.
CACAACAGGAAGTCAAAATGTGGGAAATGACTGATTGAAGCAAAGGTCTGTGTACAGGAAATAACTGAGTTATGTTAGTAAATTGTGGGAGAAAGCTTAAATTGGGCTGCCATAAATCAATGCATTGTTATTAATCCTTTCCCATTTCAATTATAAAACACAAAGACAAAGACACACATATGTGCACACACATATATACAGTAGGGGGCAAAAGTAGGTTTACAGTTGTTCATACAGAAAATAATCCAGTAATAAGTAATACAAGAATATACTCTGTGTTTTACACACTCACACTGTAAACCTAATTTTTCCCTATCCTGTACACCATTCTTAAAAGAGATGCCATTTTCAATACAAAGATTTTTTTTCTGATATTTTAGATAATACAATTACATTAGTAGGTATTATGGGTTCCAAATGTCTTCCCCCCCCCCCCAATTCAAATAGGTTTTAAATATATAGACAGCAATAGAAAATGAATATAACTTTGGAGGCACCTATCAACCAGTAAGGGGAGGGAGCTGATTTTTTAAAAAAAATTATCTTTATTGTTGAGAGTATTACAGATGTCCCTCTTTTTGCCCCCTATTAAGCCCTTGCGGCGGGAGCTGATTTAACATGGGGATGAGGAAGGAAGAGGGAGAAAAAAAAAGAGAAAACAACCTGCTATAAACTGATAATAGTTAAAGGACCGAGATTTGGTAATTAACAGACTTTTACCAATATAAATTTAAGAGGATTAAAATAATCTCTGTAATACAGTAAACACATACTATTTCAATATGTTCCTTGGGCGTAGGAGAAAGTCGTGGACTTAGAGCTCCGGGAGCTACGCTGCTCCCAAGGCCAATCTCACCTGTGCCACTTCTGGTAAGGAGTAACTGTTACTGCTGGCCTCATATTAGTTGTGGAATTAAGGATGATTTTTGCATTTGCTTCCCCACAATCTTTTTGGGGTTTCATCACAGTGTGGCGTTCATGGAGTGTGTGCTGGGTGTATGTAACTGCCATCCAGGTGGCACATCAGCTGCATGGATGAAAGTTGGGGAGCTGCTGGCACCCAGTCATGTAGCTCTCTAGTAACTGCTGCAGTGAGGTGGCATGTCTGCCTCTGAGCTTCTCTGCACTGACAATACAGAGGAGAATATGGCCCAGCTGGTGTGGCTCAGAGATTGAGCATCGATCTATGAACCAGGAGGCCATGGTTTGATTTCCAATAAGGGCATATGCCTGGGTTGCTCCATCCCCAGTATGGGGCGTGCAGGAGGCAGCTGATCAATGATTCTCTCTCATCACTGATGTTTCTCTCTCTCTCTCTCTCCCTTCCTCTCTGAAATCAATAAAAAATATTTTTAAAAAAGAGGAGAATATGGTGAATGACTAGATTCCATTAGATCAAAACCAAGCAGATGCTCAAGATAAGTCATGCTAATATATGAGTGGCATGCCTGTCATGGTGCTAATGATCGCTAATATACATTGAGGCAGATGACATTTTTTAATTGATCCCTGTATCATATAGAGCAAAGGTCTTTGGAATGAGACCAGAGCAGAACAGAGCAGGAGAATATGGTGAATGACAAGATTCCATTAGATCAAAACCAAGCAGATGCTCAAGATAAGTCATGCTACTATATGAGTGGCATGCCTGTTATGGTGCTAATGATCGCTAATATACATTGAGGCAGATGACATTTTTTAATTGATCCCTGTATCATATAGAGCAAAGGTCTTTGGAATGAGACCAGAGCAGAACAGAGCAGAACCGAGTAAGCAGCAGTTCTACACAGGGAAAGACAATATACTCTAAGGCCCTGTACTATTCATATTTTTGTTTGTTTCTTTTGACCACATCTGTAACTCTTTATAGCTATTCATCGAGCTCTGGTATCAGAGGATTTAAGATTTGGGTAGCAAAATATAGCTATTATATGATACAGCGTAGTTTTGTGTGAAGCCAACAAACTAATCAGTAGTGCCAGAAGTGAAAAGGCTCTTTCCACTGATAGCCAAGGACCTCCCTGGGTTACCATTTTCCCACAAGTACAATGAGGAGTTTGGAGGTCTTGCATTCTGACAGTCTGGGAAACTGTGACAGTCACTTAGTTAGGTGTTTCTGACTCACCAGGTTCTTCACAGCGGCTTTCACATCCTTGTTCCTCAGGCTGTAGATGATGGGGTTGAGCATGGGGGTCACCACCCCATAGAAGAGAGAAATGAGCTTGTCTGAAAGGTCCTGTTTGTCTGCCCCCAGAGGGTCCTTGGATTTGGGTTTCCCATACATGAAGAGGATGGTCCCATAGAAGACGACCACAACTGTGAGGTGGGCAGAGCAGGTAGAGAAGGCCTTTCTCCTCCCCTCAGCTGAGGGGATCCTCAGGATGGTAGCAATGATGAACACATAGGAGACAAAAATGAACAGGACTGGGATTGCAAGGAAGATCATATTGGCCACAACCATGCTGATCACATTGATGGAGATGTCAGCACAGGCCAACTTCAGGACAGCCAGGATCTCACAGGTGAAGTGGTTGATGACGTTGTCCCCACAGAAGGGCAGCCTCATGGCCTGGGATGTCTGAACTACTGAGTTGGTGATACCAGCTGCCCAGGAGCCGGCAGCCATGGGCACGTAGGCAGCCTTGCTCATGACCATGGGGTACCTAAGGGGGTTGCAGATGGCCACATAGCGATCAAACGCCATCATGCCCAGGAGCACACACTCTGTGGCTCCCATGGCAAAGGAGAGAAACATCTGCACAGCACAGGCTGAGAAGGGGATGGTTTTCCTGGGGGTCAGGAAGCTGTCAAGAATGAGGGGAACTGAGGAGGTGGTGTAGCAGATGTCCAGGAAGGAGAGGTTCCCCAGGAAGAAGTACATGGGTGTGTGCAGGTGGGAGTCAGAGATGGTCACCAGGATGAGGACCCCATTGCCCAGCAGGATCACCAGGTACATCAGCAGGATGAGCACAAAGAATGTTTTCTCCAGTTTTGGGTGGGCAGAGAGGCCCAGGAGAATGAACCCCACCACTGGGGAGGTCTGATTGGACCTGTCCATGGTGCATTCACTCTGTCACCTGCAGTAACTCAGAAGGTCAACCTCAGCACTCTCTGACTCCAAACGTGCCTGGGCAGCCAGGTAAAATCCCCACCCGGCTGAGCAACTGGAGAGTAGCGCTGACAATTTGGTCATCTCTACAGGATTCTAGGAAAAATGTAGTAGAGATCAATATTTAACCTCTGCTTTCAGTAAGTTGTATCTCCTCTGTCACTTGCAGTATCTCAGAAGGTCAACCTCGGCACTCTCTGACTCCAAACGTGCTTGGGCAGCCAGGTAAAATCCCCACCCAGCTGAGCAACTGTAGAACAGCGCTGACAGTTTTGTCATCTCTACAGGATTCTAGGAAAAACGTAGTAGAGATCAATATTTAACCTCTGCTTTCAGTAAGAACAAACAAGTTAATTTGGACTAATTCTCCTGCAGATGGCAATTATAAACACTGGACAAACTATATAAAACCTCTGTGTAAAGTATTGGCAAGGTAAATAAAACAACAAGGAATCATAGGGTCATAATTCTGGGGTAAATAGGAACTCAGAGAAGTGAGACCAGCATTTGAGGCTGTTTTCAACTGGGACATTTGCAGCTTCTGGAGGTGGTCACTGAGAGGCCAAGAAGCACTGCTGACAGCCTCCTGGAGGTGGGGAGCAGGTTTTGAAGTGCAAGGCCCACCATGAAGTTGTTCCTAATTAAAATTCCTTCTGTTGGGGGAGGGGGGGACCCCGCCCCCAGGGCAGCTCCATAAGAATAAGAGTGAATCAGAAGGAAACACACATTTACAGGTTTTGTAGCTAGCTTCAAATTTTCCCAAGCCCTGAAATTGGATTGAGGCTGTCCCAGATTTTTGGTGCTCCCAAATATCTAGCAGAAGCAAACATAAATCCACTTTGAAGGAAGGTAACATCACTACAGTCTCTAAATCATTTCCACAAAAATTTTGCCAATACAACATCTGGTATATAGATTTAAAATATGGCATTCAAGTGACAAGACAACATAAATGAAAATCAACAGGGTGATTCAAGTTGCGGCTCATGAGCTTGTGAAGATTAGTGCTCTCGTGGCCACCGCTGTGCCATGTGTAGGCCATGAATCGTGGGCCCTGGACCAAAATGGGCCACTAAGCTGCATAATTCACGGTGGTCAAGACAAGGAAACAACTGAAGTGTCCTTCAATCAATGATTGGATAACAAAGATGTGGGACATACATACAATGGAATAGTACCCAGCTGGAAGAAAAGATGCAATACTGCCATTTGTGACAAGGTGGATAGATTTTGAGAATACCATGCTAAAGCTGCAAAATCAGTAGACAGGAAAAGTCAAGAACCATACGATTTCACTCACTTGTGGGCTATCAAACTGAAAGCAACAAATGCAAAAACAAGACAAACAAACAAAACACAGACAACAGTATGGTAGTTACCGGAGGGAAAGCAGGATCGGGGAGGTAGTAAAAGGTAGAAGGGGTCCTACATGGTGAGAGAAGGAGATTTGACTTTGGGTGGTAAACACACAATGTAATATACAGATTGTGTATTATATATAATTGTACACTTGAAACCTATATAATTTTAATAACCTACAACATCCTAATAAATTTCTTATTTTTTTAAAGATAAGCAATAGGTAGAAAAATGAAACTCAAGTGTCCCTTCCCTTGGGGCTGGTGGGAGCCAAGAGCCTCTGCTGTGGAGTTACCTGTTGAGAGAATCAGCCCAGACCACAGTGCCAAGGTCTGAACAGGCTGCTGATCCTTTTGTACAGTTAGCGCAGCAAATGGGCCTTGCTGAGGTTGAAGGAGAATTCTGACTGATCATCCCGTCTTGGCATCCTCCGTCTGCCTGAACGGGAGGCACTGGCTTCTCCCTGACACTGTTCATAGAGCCCTAGTCCTGCTCTGTCAGCTCTTCTTTCTGGGAAGCTTGAATCTCTCCTCAGACTGCGAAGTGCTCCCCAAACTGGGATTGATGCTGGACCAGTAGAAAACTGTAGGCAACATTGAGGGTGTTGGGCACTGAGTTTTATTTGCTCTGTATCTAAAATACTCATGAACTTCCCACACGTCCATAGCTCCAAATGTTTTCAGTTATCCGGCCCCTTCCTCCGTGTACAGGGGCACTTCCTTCCTGGAGAACCAGACACACCCCGGTTGGTACTTCACATTATAGCTGTTACCACGCCAGTCCCATCATAATTCAAATCAGGTTGACAGACGTGTATTGGGCATCTGCTCTGGGTCAGGCAGAATTCTAGGTGCCAGGATCACAGCAATGAAAGGCATAACCCCTAACTCAAAAACCTCAAAATCTAGTGGAGAAGTGGTGATCAGCATTATTAATTACATAAGTAATTACATTGTCATCATTGTCAATGTTGTCATCATCACCATCATCGTCGTCATGGACTGTAATAATCACTCTAATGCTACTGACAATAGGCCTTAGGGTCTATTTCACAATCTGCTCCCTTTCCAAAGCAGAAAGCCCCTTACTGTACTCCTCACAGTCCTCCCGCCTGGCCTGATGCCCTGAGTGATGGCGGGGGGGGGGGGGCTATATTAACTTCCTGGCCAGGGTCTTTTCACTTGGAAGTGGTTCCCCTTTGATACTGAGCTAAAATATGCTCCTTTGCAGCTTTAATCCCTCTTCCACAGAAAGCCCTCAAAATATCCAGAAATAGCTTGGGCAGCGAGGCTCAGTGATTGAGCATTGACCCATGAACCAGGAGGTGGCGGTTCAATTCCTGGTCGGGGCAAATGCCCAGGTTTCGGGCTAGATCCCCAGTGTAGGACGTGCAGGAGTCAGCAGGAGGCAGCTAATCAATGATTCTCTCTCATCATTGATGTTTCAATCTCTCACTCCCTCTTCCTTCCTCTCTGAAATCAATAAAAATATATACATTTTAAAATCCAGAAACAGTGTGGCTTCAGCATGAACATAAACAAGAGTAGTCTCTATTCTTCTCTGAGGGCCTTTAAAAAATCAATATATCTCTTAGAGGCACATGCACCATCCACTCTCTCTAAAAAATAAAAAAATAAAAAAATCAATAAAAAAATATCCTCAGGTGAGGATTAACAAAAACCAAACAGACAAACAAACCAACCTGTGCTTACCTTTACCAGAAAAATGGTGAGTAACAATATTTGTTTCCTAAGGGCTGGGAAGAGGCCACATGTCAGACATAGTGACACTGGGTCTGAAGCTCCAGGGTGAGAGTTCAGAATGTGTGACAGGTGAAGGGTCCAGCCAGTCCCTCCCCTCCGCCTGCCTTGTGTGTTCAAAGGCACATTCTCCAAAGGACTGGACAGTGCCCTTAGATGATAATTTAAACTCCAGTCTGTTCTTTGGGACCATTTTAGTCCCTAAACTCATTTAAAGTTTGGAAAGTGAGTTGTACTCAGTTTAGAAAGTTTGTATTCTTCTGGGATGAGATCCCCAAGATCCAATTAGGATGAAGGCGCTGGGGAAGGTTTGCTGCCTGCTTCCTCTTTCCCTCCCTCCTTTTTGCCCTTTCTCCTTCCTCTCCTTCCTCTTCTCTGAACACTGTAATCCCATTCAGAGTCCAGCAGCCCCCAGTCTTTTCTCCTGTGTTGTAGCCAAGTCTGTGCTTATAGTGTTTTTTTGTTTGTTTTTATTTTTTATTGATTTCAGAGAGAAAGGGAGAGACCTGTGCTTATAGTGTTTTTGTTGTTGTTTGTTTGTTTTTATTTTTTATTGATTTAAGAGAGAAAGGGAGAGGGAGAGAGAGAGAGAAACATCAATGATGAGAGAATCATTGATCGGCTGCCTCCTTCACGCCCCCTACTGGAGATTGAGACGAAACCCGGGCTTGTGCCCTTGACGGAATTGAATCTGGGACCCTTCAGTCCGCAGGCCGATGCTCTATCCACTGAGCCAAACCAGCCAGGGACTTATAGTGGTTTATAGAAAGTCTGAGTGAAAGACATACTTTCCCTTTAAATTTTCAACTCATTGGATGAGGCGCGTTGAAGTAATCTGCCCCGTTCTTCCTCAGACTTCACTTGAAATCTATCTAAATCATTGTCCTTGCAGCGTCCTATTATCTGTGCATGTGCTTTGAGAGCTCTTGGGAGTCACTGACAGAATGCGAACCAGAACAGGTATGGGTCCAGAGAAGGGGTACATTCTTTTATTCAGCAAGTGACTATTGCATAAAATGCAGTAAATATTCTGCCTTCCGGAGTGCACCCTCTAGTGGTCAGAGAGAGAGTCACATGAAAGAAAATTACCAAACAAGGTAGGAAGTGCAGGGCAGGGAGAATGCCCACACTGCTCTGAAAGCCCAGGGGGAGGCTGGGGCCAGACTTCCTGCGGGTGATCTGAGGTCAGTGGTGAGCTGGAGCTGGCTCACCAATTGTGCAATCTCCTCCCAACTTCCGTGTAGCGATGTTGCTGAGAGTTTGAAATTGGATATCGTGGGAGTGTTTACACCACAGAAATCGGCACATGATCCAGATCAGGGCTTTTTTTGCTCTGGAGATCCAGCTGTTAAACATTTACAGCACACCACTGGAATGGATGAGTGGCAGTTTGCCCGAGGAAGGGGAATTGGGAAGCACCCCAGGCAGAAGGGGCTGCATAAACAAAGGCACAGAAATGAGAAAGAGCCCAGCGATGGGGAGTGACCAGCAGTGCAGTATTGCTAGAGCAGGAAGGGGCAGGTGCTGCAGATGGGGAGGGAGGCAGCGCTGGACCTGTGGTTGGTCTTTTGGGGCATTCTGGGGAGTTAGGACTTTCTCCTGTAGGGGAAGAGGAGGTGCCTAGGAGTTTCAAGCAAAGGTCTGACATGATCAGATTTGCATCTTAGGCTGATCCTTCTGGGCACAATGTGGAGTCCTAGAAGGAAAAGCAAGACAGGGACAGAGAGCTTATGGTAAAGAAAAAATAACTGTAAACACCCCAAATCTGAGGACATAAAAAGACATCCAGAGTCTGTAAGCCTGTAGTATCCCAAATAGACTGAACACAAAGAAGCCTATACTAAGTCACATTATAATTAAACTATCAAAGTCAAAGATAAAAAGACAATGTTGAAAGCAGCAAGAGATAAGTGACTTGTCACATGCCAGGGAACTCCCATAAGGCTATTATGCAAGACTAGATGGGTAATGTTTGTAGAGAGATGGAAATTCCAAGAAAGAATACAAAAGAAATGCTAGAAATGAAAAACACTGCAATAGAAAGGAAAAATGCCTTTGATGGGGCTCCTTAGTAGACTGGAGGACACAGTTGAGACAAGAGTCTCTGAGCTTGAGGATATGTCACCAGGTAGTTCCAAAATAGAGAAGAAAAAAGACACCCCTCCTCCCCCCAAAAAGTAGAGCATCCAAGAACTGTGATAAAACTATGAAAAGTGTAACCTAATGTGTAATGGGAATACCAGAAGCAGAAGAGAGAAAGGAACAGAAAGCTACTTGGAGAATGTAAAGGGATCCTGAGATCGAAAAGTTTGAGAACTACTGCCTTAAACATTTCTTTTAATTTAAAACAAATAACTGGACTTATTTGCCAAACTTTTACTGCAGAAAGAGAGCTTTTTCTTTGCTATGAGCCCACAATTTGGACTCTTAACTAACCACACCTATGATACATTGTCTATAATTTTCTATTTCAACTTTCTTAAAGTGGAGTAAGAACTCAAAGATTTTTTTTTTTTTTGCAAAAGTATCAAAGTGCAGAATCTGTCTAGAATTTTACAGCGATCTCCCTGACATCTGATATAACAACTTGCCTTTAATCAGTCTCTCCAAAGCATTCCACTTAGTTTTCATAAAAGCAACTCTTTTCGCCCTTTGTAGCTCAGTGTATTTAGTTTAAATAAAATTAATATAACTACAAGATTAATAACTGGCTTGAGTAACCAGAGGAACGTATGTAACTGCCTCTTAGCGTACCTCCCAGCCAGTAGGAGCAGACCTGTCTGACAGCCCACCCTCCCTGAGCGGGTGACTTGCCATGGTTGTTGGTGCCTGCATTTTGCAGAGGGAATGAGTATTGTTAGTTTATCTGGGGAAAAAGTTAAAGGGAGGTTGATTAAAAGCACTCTGTTCACAAGTGGCAACAACTACTAAAATTAGCATCTCACTGTCAACTCAAGCCCTCCGTGTCTACTCCATTACAGGAAAGATTTTGTATTTATCTCCTTATCCCCAGTGCCTGGCTGAGAATAAGGAGATGGGCAGAGGAATTCACTGTTTTGACTGAATGTCAAGACAACCTTTTGGTCCCCAGTCTCCTGTGCGAGCTTAAACACCCTCCCTCCTGTCTCCTGTTTTGTTCTGTGTTTCTTTTCTTCTCTTAGTTTTGGACTCCTGCCCTCCTTTCAGTCTTTTTCTTTAACCCTGACCTGTCCCTACGCCTTATAATTTCTTCTCCTGACAGGTCTCTCACATGGGTGCCCTCACACTCTCCCCTCTGGCCTCCCACCTGACTCTTCCTAGCTTCTGGGCTCCCACAGAACGTAGGGGCACTTGGCAATCATCTCACAGGCTGTAGCTGTCACCGCCCTGGTCATTTCTGCTCTCTTTCTAGTGCGTGGTGCCGGCCCTTGGTCCATGTCTCATGCTTCCTGTTTTTTAGGGCAGAGGCCAGGCCTGGGCAGCTCTGGAGGGACAGTGTTGAGGGGCTGCAGGGAGGGCCAGCTCGCTCAGGAAAAAGGCAAACCTTCCGCCTCTTGCTTTGACACTTAGCCTTGCAAAAACCAGTACAGAGCCCCACCAACAGACACCATTGTGGTCAAAGCACACCCAGACCTTCCTTATCCCTCTACTTCCAGGAAGTCTGCAAAGACATTTCTTTGTTTTTTAAAAAAATGTATTTTATTGATTTCAGAGAGGAAGGGAGAGGGAGAGACAGATGGAAACAGTGATGAGAGAGAATCATTAATCGGCTGCCTTCTGCACCCCCCCCGGTGGGGACTGCGCCTGCCAGCCGGGCATGTGCCTTGACCGGGAATCGAACCGTGACCTCCTGGTTCATAGGTTGATGCTCAACCACTGAGCCACTGCAGCTGGGCTAAGGAATATTTCTTTGTAGTTAAAGGACTTACATAGAACTGTCTGAATCTTATCTAATTGGGTTTACAGGACACAAGCCCTAAGCTCCTGTGAGGACTATCACCAAACTTTAAATTGCTTCTGGGATTGAAACTGGCCCCAAACAACCAGAGCTCTAAATTGCTCCACGGCTCCGGGACAGAGCCTCTGGGGAGAGGGCGAGGGGCGAAGAGCAGGGGGTGTCTGCCCTACGCATGCAGACTGGGCATGGCTGCCAGGACCCCTGGGAAGCAGCTCCTCAGCCTGTCCTTCCTCTTGTTCTCTTGCTGGGCATGGAGAAGGCCACTGACAGGGAGCAGCCAGAGCCCCTTCACCTGTGGTCAACCCTAAGCTTTCCTTACCTGGCTGTGAAAGTGAAGGGACTGCTGAGCCTCAAGACAACTAAGCAGGATTTGCTTCCAGGCACAGCGCCAGCAGGGAGGGCTGTCCCAGGGACAGTCAAGCAGGGCAAATCACCTCCCAAGCCCGGGGCCTTCCAGCATCCTCCCAGCCATGAGACCTCTGTCCAGGTGAGCACCTGTCCCCACCATGGCTCACCCCACACTGAGTTCTCTCTGTGGCTAAAGCTTCTTCAGGTAGGTGGGAGGAAGAGAAGAGGTGGTTGTGAGGGAGACTTGGTCACAGCTTCCATGTCTCTGAAGGGTTTTTCTAGGGGAAGGGAGCAGGCATGTCCTGGGAGCCTAGACCCGTGTGGGGGCAGACAGAGTGAGGAGTGGGGAGGACATTAGAGGAAGGAAATTTCTCCTTAAAGTCGGGGAAACTTTCCAACAATCAAAGGAATGGGAGGCAGGCACTCACAAAACCCCAGATTCTCACAGCAGAAATGGGAAAATTGTGTTTCACAGGAGGTGTTCCTACAAGGGCGGTGAGAGAGGGAAGGCTAGTTACTTTACAGCGTTCCTGCCAAGTCTGCGAAACTCCAGTCAATAATATTAATATCTCTAAAAACAGATTTCTTTTCCCTAAATATTTCCAACGTCCACAGTTAATCTCTGAAAATTGCACGAGGATAGCTTCCCAATGGCTTCTCCTATTCAATCACCCCCAACCAGCAACAGTATAATAGTCACCGATGCAATGAGGGAAGCCCAGAGACCCCCACCCACCACGCACCCCCCACCCCTCGAGCCCTGCTCTGAGCAGATACTTTGGAGAAAGGTGCGACACCTGTCTCTTTCATGAGTGTCCTAGGGAGAGTGAGGAGGACCACGACTTCATCACTGCTCCTCTGCTTCTCCGTGAACCTGCTCTGGCACGCCTGGAGGAGCCGGAATACAATCAGGGTGGTGAGGGAGGAGCCCCGGGGAGAAGGTCGGGAACCAGGCTCCAGGCCTGGCCCTGTCTGCACTGCCTGTGACCTCTCTGATCTCGTCTCCTCATTTTAACATGAGCAATCGAGGCTTGCGGTTTTCTCTAATGCAGTGGACCATTCTGTAGTGACTGAAGGACTTCCTATATGCAGTGCCTCCTTTGGGTGACCTCTCTGCAAGGCGGGGTAGAACTGTCTGCTTTCCTGTGGAGAAAGCATCGCTGCGGCGTTGCAGTGGCTTTCATGGTCAGCTCAGACAGAGAAGGGTCTGAGCTTGGAGTCGTGACATAAAACAGCTCCAGAAGCACAGAGCCTGGTCACAGTGTCACTGATGGTCACAGTGGGAGGCATAGAGGACACTTGTCCTTGGATTCTTTTCCTGCTCCCCACCCCCCAGGGCTGGAGTAGACTGAGGAGACTGCAGTGCCGTGGACTAAGGCATGGGTAGAGAGGGGGGATGTGGAAGTGCTTCTGTTAGGGTCTCCTTAGTCCACCAGCCAAAAATTCCTTATTGACAGTGTCATGAAGGGAGGACACCAAACATTAGAAATGAAGTATAAACCAGGCATCGAGTAACAAATGTAAATGCTAGGCAGACCCTGATCATCACATTCCTTTTGTACAGGACTCCAGGGGGAGCCAAATTACCATAAAAAAATTATTACACAAGCTCAGAATTAGAACCAGGGGAGTGAGGTAAAGTCAGCGGTCAGCCTCACTGAATATGACAACCTCCCAGGACACTGGAGGGACAATTTGGGGACAGGCAGGGCTGACCCTCTGGGTTTCTGTTTTATGGTCCTCGTGTAGGTTTATCCTTATGCAACCCTTCCTTCAAGTGTTAACACTACTGAGCCGGCTAAAACTCTTTCCTATATCCTGGTTTGATTAGATTTCCAGGCTGTCCCTTTCCTGCTTTTGATGTGATAGAGCCTGAGATTTAAGGTAACTTTAGTAGACAGTGAATTTTGTCCCTTAGACACCGATATTACAAACTGGTATGTCAAAGGGTGCATTTAATTATAATTGCTGGAAGCATCTCATTATAATCCCCAATATTGATCCCTATAAACATGTGTTTGCTGTCCTCAGTTTTCCTGAAGGTAGAAGAGAGAATTTAAAATGGAAGAGGCCAACCAATCCAAGGTGGCAGAATTTGTCTTGCTGGGGCTTTCAGATCAGCCGAAGCTGGAGAAAATGTTCTTTGTGCTCATCCTGCTGATGTACCTGGTGATCCTGCTGGGCAATGGGGTCCTCATCCTGGTGACCATCTCTGACTCCCACCTGCACACACCCATGTACTTCTTCCTGGGGAACCTCTCCTTCCTGGACATCTGCTACACCACCTCTTCCATCCCTCTAGTCCTGGATGGCTTCCTCACTCCCAGGAAAACCATCTCTTTCTCAGCCTGTGCTGTGCAGATGTTTCTCTCCTTTGCCATGGGAGCCACAGAGTGTGTGCTGCTGGGCATGATGGCGTTTGATCGCTATGTGGCCATCTGCAAACCCCTTAGATACCCCATGGTCATGAGCAAGGCTGCCTACGTGCCCATGGCTGCCAGCTCCTGGCTGGCGGGTGGAGTCAACTCTTTGGTGCAGATCTCTCTTGCAGTACAATTACCCTTCTGTGGGGACAATGTCATCAACCATTTTACCTGTGAGATTCTAGCTGTCTTGAAGTTGGCTTGTGCTGATATCTCCAGCAATGTGATCAGTATGGGGGTGGCCAATGTGATCTTCCTGGGGGTCCCAGTTCTGTTCATTTTTGTCTCCTATATCTTTATCCTCACCACCATCCTGAGGATCCCCTCAGCTGAGGGCCAGCGAAAGGCCTTCTCTACCTGTTCTTCGCATCTTACTGTGGTGGTCATCTTCTATGGGACTATTCTTTTTATGTATGCAAAACCCAAATCAAAGGACCCACGGGGGGAGGACAAGCAGGACGTTTCAGACAAGCTCATCTCTCTCTTTTATGGAGTGCTGACTCCCATGCTCAACCCCATCATCTACAGCCTGAGAAACAAGGATGTGAAGGTCGCTATGAAAAACCTAGCGAGTCAGAAATGCTTCACCCAGTGATAATAGGAGGAAGCAGTATAGTATCTTGTGATTCTGTGCACACAGGGGATCCCCTAAGAAATGACCACATGATGAGTACAGACTTGCTCAGTTTTATCACACAACTGTCCAAACAATGTCCATCAGGACGGGACTTTCCTGAGTGATTAACAATGCAACATCAACTCTCTAGAATGAAGAGGGGGTTGTGCTAAATCATGTAGAACCAAGAATAAGTGACTTTTAACATTTATTTCTATTCTGAAAAAATAAGCAATAAAATTACAACTTTGTAAAAAAACTGTATTTCTTTCTTAGTTCATGTACAGACTAGCTGAAATTTGTATGTGCCAATTATGTTGTTCTCTGCTCTACTGTGTAATGGGGAGCATGGCATTGAGGAACAGTTACTAGTTAATTGGTGTCCAAACTAAAATCCAATCTGCATTTTGGAAAGTTACCAACACCAAGACATGCCAAATGACATTATTTAACGCCTCTTTGTAGGAGCTCAGAGTGTTTCCAGTTTAATTATTTCCTGTTTAGTATTCTAGAGCCAATTTTGGGGGAACTCCTCTTGCTGTACATAGAGCATATCTATTCCTACTCTTCCCCTCAGTCCCCAACTAATCTAATTTCTGCAAAGAGAAAAAAAATTTTAAACCATGATAACTTTGCTCCAGAAGGTAAAGGAAAATATAACCATAATGTATGAATAGATAGAAAAATAGGGAAAGTAAAAAAGGATAACATGAAAATTCTAGAACTAAAAGCTGAAATATTCAAATTAAAAATAGAAGCTGGGCTTTTATTTATTTTTTTAAATTTTTTATTAAGTTATTACATATGTGTCCTTATCCCCACATTACCCCCCATACCCCCCACTCATGCCTTTACCCCCCTGTTGTCTGTGTCCATTGGTTAGGCCTATATGCTTGCATATAAGTCCTTTGGTTGATCTCTCCCCCTTACCCCCACCCTCCCCTACCTTCCCTCTGAGGTTTGACGGTCTGATCAA
>NW_005371249.1:1755886-1757274 GCF_000412655.1 Myotis brandtii
TCTGAGGTTTGACGGTCTGATCAATGCTTCTCTGTCTCTGGATCTGTTTTTGTTCATCAGTTTATGTTGTTCATTATATTCCATAAATGAGTGAGATCATGTGATATTTATCTGAAGCTGGGCTTTTAAATTATTGGAGATTACAGAAGGAAAAGTCAGCAAAATAGACCAATAAATTGTATTCAATCTGAAAAACAGAGATAAAAGATTGAAACAAATGAGTCTTTGAAAACTTTGGGACCATAAAAAATGGTCTAACATATAAATTTGAATCACAGAAGATAAAAAGAGGAAAGAATGAAGCAGAAAAATATTTCAAAAAAAAATAGAGAAAAATACCCCAGAAGTGGCGAAAGACATAAAATCGCAGATTCAAAAAACAGAAATTTTTATAGTAATACACAAAAATAAAAAGAATAAAATATATCATAGATACATCATAATCAAACTGTTGAAGAGGAAAAATAAAGAGAAAATCTTAAAAGCAGATTTGAATGACTGATGGCTTTTCATCAGAAAAAACAACAAGCTAGAATATAGTGAAAATATTTTAAGAATATTAAAAAAGAAAATAAACCATTCTATGAGCAGCAAAAAATTTTTAAGAATTAATACAAAATAGGAGAAACCAAGATGGCAGCATAGGTAAACACCTGAAATTGCTGCCTCGCACAACCACTTCAAAAATACAACCAAAATACAAAATGGACATCATCCAGAACCACAAGAAGGCTGGCTGAGTGGAAATTCTACAGCTAGAAGGAAAGAGAAAAGCACACTGAGACTCAGAGGAGGTGCAGAAGTAAAGTGCAGAGGTACGGAGGCACACGTGGAAAGGGCTGGCGACTGAGGACACGGTTGTCTTTTTCAATCGGGAGGGAGTCACAAGCTCCCAACTGCTCTGAACTCCAGTTCTGGGCGAGTCTCTGGGGACCCAGACTCAAACGGGAAGAAACTGGACTGTCTGGCATGGGGCGGAACTCGAGGGCGGCTTTCTCTCAGAGGTGCTTCCAGCGATTACCGGGACACTGAGACGCGGGACCTCTCTTAGGGCGGATCAGCCATAGCTGTTTTCTCCGCCCTGTTGATTCCCCGAGACCCCGCCCCACCCAAGCTGTGTGCAGGTGTGCAGACATATGAATGGCCTGGCCCTTTGCAATCTAAAATTACCAAAACAAACTGCAGCTGGGTCAGAGAGACCCAGAACATCCAAAAGAAGGCCCAAGGCCCCACAGCAGCTTGCATTGCTCCACAGCTGGGCCTCATCTGGGCACCTCCAAACCCCAAACAAAGAAGAGGAATCTGCAGATCTCTCCTTAGCTCCTGCTGGGTAGCCTCAGGAAGAGGCTAAATTAGCACCTCCTTAGAGATCCAAGAGCCAGTGTACC
>NW_005371249.1:1758121-1768491 GCF_000412655.1 Myotis brandtii
TGTCAGCTGATTTCTCAACAGAAACTATGCAGGCCAGAAGGGAGTGGCAAGAAATATTCAAAGTGATGAATAGCAAGAACCTACAACCAAGATTACTTTACCCAGCAAAGCTATCATTCAGAATTGAAGGTTAGATAAAGAGCTTCACAGATAAGAAAAAGCTAAAGGAGTTCATCACTGACAAACCAGCATTACATGAAATGCTGAAAGGTATTCTTTAAGAAGAGGAAGAAGAAGAAAAAGGTAAAGGTTCATAATTTTTTTATGAACAACAAATACATATCTATCAACAAGTGAATCTAAAAATCAAGTGAATAAAAAACTGATGAACAGAATAAACTGGTGAATATAATAGATTCAGGGGCATAGAAAGGGAGTGGACTGACAATTCTCAGGGGGAAAGGAGTGTGGGGGGTGCGGGAAGAGACTGGACAAAAATTGTACACTTATGGATAAGGACAGTGGGGGGGGTGAGGGCAGAGTGTGGGGTGGGAACTGGGTGGAGGGGAGCTATGGGGGAAAAAGAGGAACATCTGTAATAATCTGAACAATAAAGATTTAATTAAAAAAAAGAAACAAAGGATAACAAATTACAAAAAAAAGAATTACTACAAAATAATGGTTCTTTTAGATAAATGAAAACTAAGAGTATTTATTTCCAGCAGATCTGTATTGCAAGAAATCTAAAAGAAGTTTTTCATGTTGAAAACTTATGATATCAAATGGAACTCAGTTTTTTTAAGAAGGAAAGAAGAGCACTGGAGATTATAAATATGTGGGTACATAGAAAATTCTATTTTTCTTTTAATTTCTTCAACATTTATATGAGCATTTAAAGCTGAAATTATAACATCATATGGATTATGGTTTATGTAGATCTAATACAGATTATGTAGACCTGGGCACATATTATCTAAGTTCTCTGCTTCAGGGTCTTTCCCAGGACTGCTATAAAAATGTTGGCTAGGGGTGGTATCTCATCTGAAGGTTTGACGGGAAGGTTTATTTCCAAGCTTAATTACATGGATATTGGTGAAATTTGGTGCCTTGAGGGTTGTTGGTCTGAGGACCTCAGTTCTACATTGTCTGTTGCCCAGAGACTTCTCTCAGTTCCTTGCCAAATGGGTCTCTCCAATCTGGCTATTTGCTTCATCAAATCAAGAAAAAGAGTGCAGTCTTCTGGTTAAAAGCAAGTCACTAACGGGGAGGAAATTACACAAAGCCATAAATCCCAGTAGGCAAGAATCACTGGGGCCATCTTAAAAGCTGCCTCCACATTTCAGATTCTACCAACATAGAATGGCCTCCCTGGACTGTGTTCGATACCTCCTATTCTATGAAGTTAAAAAAAAAAACAAACAAAAAAAAAACTTGTGAAGGCTGTGGAAGAAATACTCAAGCCCAAGGACCTGTGCCAACCTCTGTCCCCAACATGGTTTTCTGCTTCCCTCCATCCCTTGCCTATCCCTTTATTTGTAAATTATCCTCCATGTGCAAGGCCTGGCCAGAAACTGCCTCCTCCTTGAAGTCTCCCCACAGCTCTAGAGCTCCAGGTGAAAGTCTCCCCAAGTCATGACCTTGAACACTTGGTTTAGAAGCATTGTGCTCACAGCTGCGGGTTCCATGTGTCACAAGCATAGCATGTTTATAAATAATTCTTATCTTCCCAGCTGCTCTTTGCAAGAATGATAAGCATTTTGAAGTTTGCAGAAATTCCATCAGGACATGGAAATGCTTCCCTGGATGTCCTTCAGTGGCTTAAGAGTGGGAAGTTCCATCAGGAACAAAGGAAGGAGAAAAAGAAGTCTTCTCAGAGTGCTTTCAGCAATAATTGGATCTTGGGGACATTGATTCAGAAATATAAAAAGTTTTCTGACTTCCTATGATTCCATTTCCAAACTTTTAATCACTCCAGGGAACACAGTGGTTCTAATTACAGTGCTGATTTCAATTTTCCTTCTACATGTGCTAGTTGTTCCTTTGGGTATTTTGCCTAAAACACAGAACCAAGGCAGTGTGGGGGAAACTGGCTTTCATCACTTCTTCAAATAAGAGGTGGATATCTCAGCTTGGGCTTTTCACACTGGTGTTGCTATTTCTGGCCCATGGCTGTCCCCAAAACATAGGGACCTTTTCTCAGTAGGCTCCTGATCAAGGTAAGTGAGAGTTCTTATAAGAGTAATCCTCAACCTTTTATTAACACAGCAATATTTTCAGCTTCTGGATTTTTCTCCCAAAGGGGTGAGGGCTTGAGAAGGGAAGAAGTGAAACAATTTCGGTGGTTTCACAAAGATTGAGGGCCATACGGATCTCCTTCTTCCTGGGTCAGAAAAGCCGAGATGGCAAGAAACCTATGAAACTTTTCAGTCTCATTTCATGAACTCACTAACTTCAGAGACACCTTGAGAAATGAGAGGGTCACATGGTTTCAAAGCCTCCTCTTGTCCAACTCCTGGGAGCACCATTCACATTGTGGCCATGGAAATGGCTGGAGTTGTCCTGGAGTTATGCTTCAGAGGATATCGTTTATGTTGTCTACAATATAAGTGGGGCCTCCTGGAGCTCTGTATCACTGTGGCTTGGAATGGAAGCGGCCTCATAGCCTGAGCAGCCCATACTTTCTGAGTCTCCCTTCCCTACTTCAAGAGTAGCTCTGCTTTGTATTTGAGGGTTCTGAATTTAAGAAAACAAAAGTTCTCTTTCATACCATCATTGCTCTCTTCTAGTCCCAATTCAGAAGAGGGTAACTTGAGGGTCAAAGAGAGGAAACAAGTTCTGAACTCTATATAGTAGGTTAGAAGGTTAAGCAGAATATAGCCCAAATTTGTGGCTTACGGCCGTATGACTTTCCACAAATTCAATGTGATCCTGGAAGGAAGCTAAATGAGAAAAACTGAGAAAGTTGCCTACTTGGTTCAATATAAAAAATTTTCTAATACTCCAGAGCTCTGCAAATAATGGAGCACACTGTTTGGTAATGTAGTGACCTCTTTATCATGTGAAGAGATAAAGCTGAAACTGAAAAGCCATGCTCCAGTGTGGTGCAGAGGATCTAGGATGGGAGTGAGGGTTGGGCTAGATTACCTGGGGAGCATAAGTAGTGGCAGGATATTAGTCTGGGTTATATATATATATATGCCTAAGAGACCTTTACGATGGAACGACCAGTTGCTATGATGCACACTGACCACCAGGGGGCAGACGCTCAGTGCAGGAGCTGCCCCCTGGTGGTCAGTGTGCTCCCACAACCAACCTCCTGTGGCCTGCCAACTTCCCACAGTACCTCCCCACAATGGCTCTGATCACTGGCCAGGCAGAGGGGCCCCACCTGTGCACAAATTTGTGCACCAGGCCTCTAGTATCTAATAAGCAGCTGAGCCAGAAGGCTCAAGGACTGTTAATATCCACTGATTCTTGTGTGGACACTCACCAGGAGGGAAGGTGACCCAGTAGAATGATAAATAAAAAAGCACCAAAGGAGCCTTTTGTAACTCCTATTCCCACCAATACCCTGAGTGCCCTTCCAGATGCTCTGGCCTCTCCTAAACCTCGTAGCTTCCCCTCCCTGCCAGACTGTGAGCCCATTTAAGCTTGGGCCATGGGCCACCCTTGTTGCTCATAGGAATTGTCATTCCTACATACTGGGTTATTAACAAGTGTTTTGATGGATGGCTGTTCAGACACAGACAAAAGGATGGATGGATGAATAGATGGATGGATGGAGAGCCCTGGAGATGGATGAGCAGCTCATGGTGTTGCCCATGAGAAAGGAGATCTTGGGAATGACAGGAGTATGTTTTCTGTGAGAATGATCTGGAGAAAAGAAATAAAGTGAGTATTCACAACTAATCATATCACTAGTACCTGGCACAGTGGAAGAACATGGAGCAAACCTAAAGTCATTTTTATGATCGAAGTTTAATGAGGTGAATTGGCATATAAGACAGGGAATCACTAAAATAAATGTGCTGTCTCTGTTTAAATGCATTAAATGATTAGAACCACCATTTGAAACATTGTAAATTTGATGTCTTATTGCTTCTTTTTCTTGGGGAGAAATAGAGACTGTGAACTCTCAGAACTGTTTCTAATCACTCAGCCTGACTGAACTCAAGACCAGATGTCCTATGTGAGGCAAAGAATGTTGAGTTTGGATTTCAGTATTTTCTTCAGTTGAAAGAGGAGACCTACCATGGAAAGTGCCAACTGGACAGCCTCTGTGACAGAGTTTATTCTCCTGGGCCTCTCTGCCCACCCAAAGCTGGAGAAGATGTTCTTTGTGCTCATCCTGTCAATGTACTTGGTGATCCTGCTGGGCAACGGGGTCCTCATCCTGGTGACCATCTCTGACTCCCACCTGCACACACCCATGTACTTCTTCCTGGGGAACCTCTCCTTCCTGGACATCTGCTACACCACCTCCTCAGTTCCCCTCATTCTTGACAGCTTCCTGACCCCCAGGAAAACCATCCCCTTCTCAGCCTGTGCTGTGCAGATGTTTCTCTCCTTTGCCATGGGAGCCACAGAGTGTGTGCTGCTGGGCATGATGGCGTTTGATCGCTATGTGGCCATCTGCAACCCCCTTAGATACCCTGTGGTCATGAGCAAGGCTGCCTATATGCCCATGGCTGCCAGCTCCTGGGCAGCTGGAAGTGCTGCCTCCATAGTTCAAACATCCCTTGCAATGAGGCTGCCCTTCTGTGGGAATAACATCATCAACCACTTCACCTGTGAGATCTTAGCTGTCCTGAAGTTGGCCTGTGCTGACATCTCCACTAATGTGATCAGCATGGGAGTGACAAATGTGATCTTCTTGGGGATCCCAGTTCTGTTCATATTTGTCTCCTACATCTTTATCCTCACCACTATCTTGAGGATCCCCTCAGCTGAGGGGAGGAGAAAGGCCTTCTCTACCTGCTCTGCCCACCTCACAGTTGTGGTCGTCTTCTATGGGACCATCCTCTTCATGTATGGGAAACCCAAATCCAAGGACCCTCTGGGGGCAGACAAACAGGACCTTTCAGACAAGCTCATTTCTCTCTTCTATGGGGTGGTGACCCCCATGCTCAACCCCATCATCTACAGCCTGAGGAACAAGGACGTGAAGACTGCTCTGAGGAACCTGGTGAGTCAGAAAATCTTCACCCAGTGATGTTTGGAGAACAGATGTCCCTGTAGTTCTGTTCCCCTTGGCTGCTTCCACCCACCAATCTCAAAAGAATGTGGCCCCCAAAGAAGACACATGTGAGCAGTGATGAACCTGGCTGAAGTGGCTCAGTTGGTTGAGCATCATCCTGTCCACCAATGGGTTGCCACTTTGATTTCAAGTCAGAGCCATGCCTGGGTTGTGGGTTTGGTCCCAGTTGGGGCACTTGCGGAGGGCAGCTGATTGATGTTACTCTCTCACCCCGCCCCCTCTCTCCTTCTTCCCGCCCTCCCTCTCTTCCACTCTATCTAAAAGCAATAGAAAAATATCCTCAGGTGATGATTAAAAAATAAAATGACCAGAAAATCAAATGACACATAAAATGGAAAATTTTATGGGACCTATTTTTTTAAATGTAAAACCTGATGGGAGAGTGACTTGAGGGAATGGAGGTTGAATGCTGCTAAACACACACACACACACACACACACACACACACACACACACACACAAATACTTAGTGAATTTTCTGATTCTCTACTGGGAACATCTGAACTCACCTTTGTGAGTAGGTTGCTCCATTTTGGGGAGAAAAACAGTTTAATGTACCTTGGTGTTACATAAAGATAAAAAATCCTACTCGGGAGACAGTGTGGGCAAAACTTCATGACATCTATAATAATAAAAGCATAATATGCTAATTAGACCAGACATCCTTCTGGAAGTCCTTCCCTCTGGACAAAGCCGCAGCGGGCAGGGGCCGAGGCAGAGGCGGCTGCTGCAGTGGCGGGGGGCCAAGGCCCTTGCACAAATTTCGTGCATCGGGCCTCTAGTAACAGTATAAAAACCTGTCTTCATTGTAGGTGAAATGGCACATTTTCAAATTTTATTTTTCTTGAAGGCAGGGCTAACATTGGAGATGAGAATGAAGTTGGTCTTCTTCCTTTCCCTGAGACTCAAAGGAGTTAGAACCATGGAGATTCCATGTCAGGCATTTCCTTTGAGGGCAAGTAAGCCAGACCCTGTAACACAGGTGTGGAGGGTCTTAGCTTGGGAGCACTCATAGCTGAAATCCATTAATTCCATCCAGTTTTACGGTTAATTTTCCTGCCCTCAGTAAGTCTTGTTCAAGTACATAGTCTGGCTCTGTAGCCTGGAGAGTTAAAGGATGGACCTATTGGAGGGAGCAGAGCAGGGGGCCACTGCCGTCTGAGAGAAGCCAGAATCAGAATGGTAAGGCGTGACCAGATTAAGGCACCTGACAAGAGGTCCAGAAGTAAAATGTGTGAGGCTCTCAATCAGTAGAGGAACTAAAAAGGGCAAGCTATTGCCGGGCAACGAGCTTTGAATATCTTTTTCCTTAAAGCAATTGGATGTCCATTTTTTTCCTGAGAATCAAGACTTTCTAATGAAGAAAAAGAAAAAGCTTCTTGCCTGCCTTGCTTGGGTGCCCGGGATTCCTCCTGCCTAAGACATGGCCAGCAACTCTCTTTGGCCCCATGGTGCTTTCCTGCGCATACTGGGCAGAAACACGGACACCAGTCACTGCCTGTGTGACCCCTTCCACAGTCTCAGGCTGTATGAGTGAGCACATGGGGCATGTTGCTGTTTCACCATCTCAAAGACAGTGTTATCTGTGCCACCCTGGTGCGAACTTTTCTTCCCTTATTGAGCATGGAGTCGTTCCATGCACTTTTTAGCTCACTATAGAGAGGATGACACTAACTCGGGAATTAATTCCAATCTTTATAAGTCAAGAATTGACTTAAAAATGAAACATACCACCTGGTTGAGCATCGACCTATGAAACCAGGAGGTCACAGTTTGATTCCTGGTCAGGGCACATGCCCGGGTTGCAGGCTCGATCCCTAGTGTAGGACATGCAGGAGGTAACCGAGCAATTATTCTCTTATCATTAATGTTTCTATCTCTCCCTCTCCCTTCCTCTCTGAAATCAATAAAAATATATTTTTTTAAATGAAACATAACTGAAGAGCAAAATTTCTTTTCAATAACTTTATTTCACTAGTTTTGACTTGGAGAACTGCCTAATTCCCACCCAGATCTTTCTATACGACAGAAGGACGTGTTTACTGACAGCAAACAGCCTTCAGCTCTCAGTCATCGTCAGGAATTACTAAAGAGGGCTCTTAAGTAAAAAGAGCTGATTCGCCCAACATCATGCCCCCTTCCTCAGAGCAGCCCATATCCAAAGACCAATTAATGAGGGATATAAATGTCTTGCTCCCACTGGGACAATTCTGTAGCGCCAGCCCGGTTCCATGGGGTTGGCCAAAGCCTTTGTTGAAACTGCATCACCGCCCAACTTCTCCCTCTGCCCAATCCTGCTTCCTGATCCTCCCTCCCACCAATGTTGATCTCAAGAGTGCTTTCTAATGAACCTCCTGCACTCCAATCTCCATCTCAGAGTTTGCTTCCCGGCAAAGTCAAACTGTGACACCATGCAAACTCCAATGCTCAGGGAACACATGTTCTCTTTTCATAATCTGTGAACACTGGAAATACTTAGCGAAAATCATGCAGGATAGTTGGGTGAGGCAGTCTAGTGTAGTGTTAGCATCAGAAGTTTTGGAACCAGACCTTGGTTAAATTCCAGCTCCCCTTTATCATGCTTGTAACCTTCGTTTGTTTTATATTGTAGATAACTTTCTCTGGAATCTGCCCTCGCCCTGCCCACTAGTTCAATATTTCCCATTCTCTTTCTTGGCACGAAATACATAGAAAATAATGGGATTTGAATGGCGCCCTGGGGGTAAGTGGATGAGTCTATTCATGGGTGAAGGCAATTCACCTGGGGGCTTAGGTCACTACATGTCCTACTCAGTGACCCTGGAGGGAGGGGGGGGGCGGCACTGAGCTTGGGATATCTGGAGCCTGTAGCATACCAGCTAGAAAGCCTACCAAAGGCAGAATGTCTTCTCCCTTAGCACCTGATTAAAGGACAGTCATGTCCCTTCTCCTGACCACAGATGGTTAGACTCTTGACCAAAATTTGGCTAACCATATTCTTCTCTCCAAGGAACTTGGGATTTGGATATAGAGACCCTTGTTAGTTGGCATAAGGCTGGGGAGTGAACACACAACCTTGGCATATTGGGATGATGCTCTAACCAACTGAGCTACCCGGTCGGGGTGGCACTGGGCTCTTAAACTGAGAGACCACATAAACCCAGGACTGATGTGGCCATGGGCCTTGTAAGACAGAGAAAGCTGGTCAGCAGAAAGGGATGTCAAATCAAGTGCATAAAGAGAACTAACCCACGAGAAAACAGAAATAGAAGCTGCAATACATGAGCTAAGACTTGAAGGCATTTTTTCTTTCATTTTATGAGAAAATTAAAACTTATAGAAAAGTGGAGAGAATAATAAAATGAACCCATAGGTATTAATCTCTCAAATTCAACAATGATCAGTTCATGGCCAATCCTGTTCACCCATACCTCCATGGATTACTTCTCCTTCTCCTGAGTTATTTTGAAACAAACCCCAGATTATTATAGCATTTGTAGTGCAGCCTAGGTATCTGGGGTCAGGGGCCCCCTAGGTTTTAAAATCATGCTTCCCTACCATTTATACTGTATGTTTGTTCATTTACTTATAAAATGTATAGATGTTTTACTGTACCAACATGTTATGCACACTCTACAATGTTTACAAAAAAATAGAAATTAAAATAGATAACAAGAGCTAATATGGGGCAAAGAATAAAACAGGGGTAGGTCAAAAATTCATTTATTAATTTAGCCAGTGACTATTCATTAAGTTGCTGCAAGCCAGGTCCTACTTTTTTGCTTAGGATACATCTGTGGACAAAACAGGGAAAAACCCTGCCTCTGTGAAACTTACATTCTAGCAGAAGGGAAACAGACAAGAAACAATAACTAAAACAAATAACAAAGCAAAAGAGGATGTTGGAAACTGCATGGAATCAGGACTGAGGTGTAAAGGAGGGCTGAGCACATGCGTCCAGTTTTGCTCCTTTCTGAAACCCACGAAAATGACAATAAAGTGTTTTTTGTTTTATTGTTGCAATGACAAAATGTATAAGGTGAAGGAGAAGAAGGAGACATCAGAGTGATAACAGTTGGAAGGCTGGAAAAATGGCTGGATGAGTAGTCATTTCCATAGTAGATTTGTTAGAACCAAATCCTAAGCCACAAACTAGCAGGGCTGAGCAACAACCAGATTTCTAGCACAAGAGAAGCCATCATACCAGGTACCTTTGGAACCAGGAAGAAGGGGGTACAACTAAGAGAAGAAGAATTCGATTAAAAACATATTTAAAAACACAGTCCCTACAACCCCTCCCCCATTCTATGACACTGGTCAACTGTCCCTTATCTGCCCCAGCAAAAGGTTTATTCTCTGCAGAGTATAAAACAATGGCTTTCTGCACTGAGGGACAGCAAGCACAGTTGAGAGCATGGGTCCTGTATCATTCCGGGGAGGAAAAACTATCATTACAAAGGATCAAGAATTAGAATAGCTTCTGATTTTTGCACCAGTAGTAACTTCAAATTCAGAAGGAAGATGATTTCCAGTAAGTTCCTAGAATTCCATACCACACAGTGATGATTAATTTTATGTGTCAACTTGACTGGGCCATGAGGTACCC
Organism: Myotis brandtii; assembly: GCF_000412655.1. NCBI lineage: Eukaryota > Metazoa > Chordata > Mammalia > Chiroptera > Vespertilionidae > Myotis > Myotis brandtii. Next base: position 1,767,904 of record NW_005371249.1, read on the forward strand.
AGATCTTTGGGCAAACATCATGTTGGGTGTGCCTGTGAGGGTGATGAACACTTGCATTGACAGACTGAGTGAAGCAGATTGCCCTACCCGGCGTGGGTGGGCCTCATCCATCAGCTGGAGGCCTGAGTAGAACAAAAAGACTAAGAGAGAACTCCTGCCTCCTGACTGCCTTTGAGCTGAGACATTGGTTCTCTCTCTGACATTCTTTCCTGCACTTGCCTTATCTTGATCATGCACCGATAGAAGTCCCTCTTCTCTCTCCATGCCTTGCTGCTTGGGTTAGCTGAGGACACTCATTTCACCCCACATAAATATTCTACTTCGGCCTTTTCCTAAGAGTAGGAAATGAGCCATAGTAAGAGCTTAGAAGCAGAAAACACAGCAACCACTTCCTCTGATGGTATTTCTGTCAGGTGACTGGTACCTGACCACACTACAGCCGTGCCCGACTTCTTAGAAGGGACTAAAACTCTAAGGTTATATTCTCAGGTGAGTCTTCCCCCAGATAGTGGCAAGTTTTTCCTTTACATAAAAAGCTAAGTTTTACCAATGGACTCAGACACTGAGGTGGTGGGGGCTTGCCCGGGT
>NW_005371249.1:1768507-1772930 GCF_000412655.1 Myotis brandtii
GTGTCAATTGGGGAAAAAGGAGATATATGTAAAACTTTAGTCAATAAATAAATAAATAAAGCTAGGTTTTTAATTGTTGTTCAGTTTTATAAAATGGAACATGCTTTGTAGGCAGATACATCTGTAGGTGGTAAAACTATGAAGAAAATCAAGAGTGTATATTCGCTTTTTATTGCTGTATAACAAGCCACCACAAAATTAGCAGCTTAAAACAACATTCAAGTATTGCCTAACAGTTCTGTAAGTGAGATGTCCTGGTGGGCTCTGAGAAAATTCAGATTGTTGGCAGAATGCAGTTTAGAGGGCTGCTGGCCTAGGGACCTGGTTTCCTTGCTGGCTATTGGCAGGAATCACTCTCAGCTTCGTGTGGCAGTTCTCAGGTCCTTGCTGTAGTCCCCTCCATCCTTACAGCCAGAAATGGCAGGTGCAATACTCCCCGTGCTCTGAATCTGTCTTCTACTTCTGCCATTAGCCCGAGAAAACTGTCTACGTAAAAGGGCTACCTGATTGGGTCTGGCCCACTCGGATAATCTTCTAACCTTGAAGTCAACTGACTTGGGACTTTAATTACATTGACAAAATATCTTCACAGCAGCACCTAGGTGAGCGTTTGACTGAATCCTCAGAGTACAGGGATCCTGGGGTGAGATGGAGATCATTAAATTGTGCCTAGAATAACATGATTTCCATGAAAGTCAGAATAGTGATTACCTCTGGAAGAGAGAGAAGAAGGGACTTTAATTGCAGTGAGAAATAAGAGGGGATTCTAAGGCACGGGAACACCCTAATTCTTAACCTGTGGTGCTACATGATGTCTATTTTATTATTTTCCCTTAACTCTTACACATACACTTTTACATTCTTCTGTATATGTAACATATTTCGCAGAAAGGAAAAAAAAATCTATGCAAGGCATAATGATTTGTGACCATGAATGTAGCATATATTTGACTCTAAGACTTTTAGAAGCCAATGCACAATGCAGGTGTGTGTCATTTGTAAAAGAAGTGGGAGGAATCACTCAAGTCTCTTATTTGTTCCTGACATTGGGCAGCCTCCTCTTGGACACCAAGGACATCTGTGGAATGAGAGCTCAACACGTGTGCCACCCTTTATCCCGGTATTAGTGTTAGATAGAAGGGGGATACTAGAATGTGGTTGAGATATGTCAGAAAACAGTATTCCTGGTTTAAGATGCTCCTGTCTGCTGTCTGGGTGGCCACAGCTCTCAGTTGGGTTCTTGGAAGTGGAGGATACCAGATCCCAATGGTAAACCAGCCATGCTTTCACAGAAGCTCAGGTATGGGATACTCATGCATACACACATAAGAAAGACTTCAAACAATAGGATAGCACTTTTGCCATCAAAGAGCCTTTTTCAAGCTCACAGCTGCTGTGAAACTCTCCTGGCAGGAGCCCAGACCTTATTCATGTATGACCCTCCCCATGCCCTTTAAAGGCCTGGCCTATGGTAAGAGCTCAGAATCTATTTGGCGGGACACAGATAAAAGGGCACCTTCTAGGTCACTTGCTTCTTTCCAGCCCTAAGATCCTGAATTTGGAAATGGCCAAGAATACTACTGAGCTGCAAGGATTTGTCCTGTGCCATGGATTTCACATCCTCTTACGAACATCATAGGCTCTGGGTGAGAGTTCTCACTGATTGAGGGGTGATGTTAATTCTGGCAGGACCAGAATGACCCTTCTCCACTGGTGCTTTCAACAGCTCAGCAGGATGGGTACAAGGGAGGGAGGGGGAAGAAAGTATTTCTGGCGGGACTTAGAATAAATTGGATCTTGGGGACATAATCCCAGATGTATAAAGTTTCTAAACTTTGTCACTTTAGTTTCTAAACTTTAAATTACTTCAGGGACTTGTATAATTCCCCCTAGGAGGGTAGGATTTAAATGGCTTCATATATGCAATGGACGGTCCTTTGTGGATTTTACCCAAAGACAAGAAAGCGTAGCTTTAACACATTTCAGGCTCCAACTTCTCTGGCTGCTACTTCAGACCAGATTGGCAATTTCCTGACCCTGGACTATTCCCAGACCTCAGAGAAGTAATTTTCTTTATCAATTTATCTACAAAAAAAGGTAAGAGAGCAATTTTTAAAGACAGTGTAGACTCTTGTGGTCCCCGCCCCATTCCTGGCTTCCTGCCTTGAGACTAAGTGGCGTGGGGGTAACTTGAAGGAAAGAGAAAAGGACATCTCATTGGTATGAGAGAAAGTCCAAGAAGGAGAAGCTCATGAGATCACTTAGGCCCTGGGATGGAGTATCATTAAAATAATCCGTTCCAAAGTGAGCGTTAGGGAAACAAGGCCCGGAGAGGAAAGGGGACTTAACGATTCCCACACGTTGAGTGATTGGTGAAGGCCCACTTCTTCTGACAAGTGCTCCAGAGGAGTTTGTCAGGCAAGTGAAGGAAGGAATGAAAGAATGAATGAATGAAATAATGAATGAATCGCTTAGGGGCCTTTAGGCTGTCAGACAGAACTATAAATGAAGAAGAGTCATATCCAAAAGTATGTGGAGAGGGGAACCGTCAGCAATTGAGGATGGAAGAGACCAGTTAGTGCCCCAAGATCTATGTCCCAAAGGGGGGAAAAACATACAAATGAAATATAACACTTCTCACAAAATGGATTAAAATAAATCAGCCACACATGGTATAACTTGAAGTACACGAGTGATTCCTATCTTGAATTTGATTAGAATATAAAATTCAATCAGGTAACATTTCAAACATCTCTGTGGGGTGGCCAAATAACCTCAAGTAGATTTTGATCTAATTCTCTGCATTTTACTTAGAACAACACAGAGAACCATCCACGTTGCCAGAGCAGTTCTCCAGCTGCTCAGCAAGGCGTTTCCCCACTGGCTTTCTGACCAATGTAGGCATCAGAGAATCATGAAGCTAGCTTTCTGAGTTCTTGCAGGTGACAAAGTAAATGCACCATGGACAGGTCCAATCAGACCTCCCCAGTGGTGGGGTTCATTCTCCTGGGCCTCTCTGCCCACCCAAAGTTGGTGAATACATTTTTTGTGCTCATCCTGCTGATGTACCTGGTGATCCTGCTGGGCAATGGGGTCCTCATCCTGGTGACCATCTCTGACTCCCACCTGCACACACCCATGTACTTCTTCCTGGGGAACCTCTCCTTCCTGGACATCTGCTACACCACCTCCTCAGTTCCCCTCATTCTTGACAGCTTCCTGACCCCCAGGAAAACCATCCCCTTCTCAGCCTGTGCTGTGCAGATGTTTCTCTCCTTTGCCATGGGAGCCACAGAGTGTGTGCTGCTGGGCATGATGGCATTTGATCGCTATGTGGCCATCTGCAACCCCCTTAGATACCCTGTGGTCATGAGCAAGGCTGCCTATATGCCCATGGCTGCCAGCTCCTGGGCAGCTGGAAGTGCTGCCTCCATAGTTCAAACATCCCTTGCAATGAGGCTGCCCTTCTGTGGGAATAACATCATCAACCACTTCACCTGTGAGATCTTAGCTGTCCTGAAGTTGGCCTGTGCTGACATCTCCACTAATGTGATCAGCATGGGAGTGACAAATGTGATCTTCTTGGGGATCCCAGTTCTGTTCATATTTGTCTCCTACATCTTTATCCTCACCACTATCTTGAGGATCCCCTCAGCTGAGGGGAGGAGAAAGGCCTTCTCCACCTGCTCTGCCCACCTCACAGTCGTGGTCGTCTTCTATGGGACCATCCTCTTCATGTATGGGAAACCCAAATCCAAGGACCCATTGGGAGCAGACAAACAGGACCTTTCAGACAAGCTCATCTCCCTCTTCTATGGGGTGGTGACCCCCATGCTCAACCCCATCATCTACAGCCTGAGGAACAAGGACGTGAAGACTGCTCTGAGGAACCTGGTGAGTCAGAAAATCTTCACCCAGTGATGTTTGGAGAACAGATGTCCCTGTAGTTCTGTTCCCCTTGGCTGCTTCCACCCACCAATCTCAAAAGAATGTGGCCCCCAAAGAAGACACATGTGAGCAGTGATGAACCTGGCTGAAGTGGCTCAGTTGGTTGAGCATCATCCTGTCCACCAATGGGTTGCCACTTTGATTTCAAGTCAGAGCCATGCCTGGGTTGTGGGTTTGGTCCCAGTTGGGGCACTTGCGGAGGGCAGCTGATTGATGTTACTCTCTCACCCCGCCCCCTCTCTCCTTCTTCCCGCCCTCCCTCTCTTCCACTCTATCTAAAAGCAATAGAAAAATATCCTCAGGTGATGATTAAAAAATAAAATGACCAGAAAATCAAATGACACATAAAATGGAAAATTTTATGGGACCTATTTTTTTAAATGTAAAACCTGATGGGAGAGTGACTTGAGGGAATGGAGGTTGAATGCTGCTAAACACACACACACACACACACACACACACACACACACACACA
>NW_005371249.1:1775087-1795890 GCF_000412655.1 Myotis brandtii
GAATGAATGAATGAATGAATGAATGAATGAATGAATGAATGAATGAATGAATGAATGAATGAATGAATGAATGAATGAATGAATGAATGAATGAATGAATGAATGAATGAATGAATGAATGAATGAATGAATGAATGAATGAATGAATGAATGAATGAATGAATGAATGAATGAATGAATGAATGAATGAATGAATGAATGAATGAATGAATGAATGAATGAATGAATGAATGAATGAATGAATGAATGAATGAATGAATGAATGAATGAATAGCTTAGGGGCCTTTAGGCTGTCAGACAGAACTATAAATGAAGAAGAGTCATATCCAAAAGTATGTGGAGAGGGGAACCGTCAGCAATTGAGGATGGAAGAGACCAGTTAGTGCCCCAAGATCTATGTCCCAAAGGGGGGAAAAACATACAAATGAAATATAACACTTCTCACAAAATGGATTAAAATAAATCAGCCACACATGGTATAACTTGAAGTACACGAGTGATTCCTATCTTGAATTTGATTAGAATATAAAATTCAATCAGGTAACATTTCAAACATCTCTGTGGGGTGGCCAAATAACCTCAAGTAGATTTTGATCTAATTCTCTGCATTTTACTTAGAACAACACAGAGAACCATCCACGTTGCCAGAGCAGTTCTCCAGCTGCTCAGCAAGGCGTTTCCCCACTGGCTTTCTGACCAATGTAGGCATCAGAGAATCATGAAGCTAGCTTTCTGAGTTCTTGCAGGTGACAAAGTAAATGCACCATGGACAGGTCCAATCAGACCTCCCCAGTGGTGGGGTTCATTCTCCTGGGCCTCTCTGCCCACCCAAAGTTGGTGAATACATTCTTTGTGCTCATCCTGCTGATGTACCTGGTGATCCTGCTGGGCAATGGGGTCCTCATCCTGGTGACCATCTCTGACTCCCACCTGCACACACCCATGTACTTCTTCCTGGGGAACCTCTCCTTCCTGGACATCTGCTACACCACCTCCTCAGTTCCCCTCATTCTTGACAGCTTCCTGACCCCCAGGAAAACCATCCCCTTCTCAGCCTGTGCTGTGCAGATGTTTCTCTCCTTTGCCATGGGAGCCACAGAGTGTGTGCTGCTGGGCATGATGGCGTTTGATCGCTATGTGGCCATCTGCAAACCCCTTAGGTATCCTGAGATCATGAGCAAGTCTGCCTACGTGCCCATGGCTGCCGGCTCCTGGGCAGCTGGAAGCTCCACTGCCATGGTGCAGACATCCCTAGCAATGCGACTGCCCTTCTGTGGGGACAACGTCATCAACCACTTCACCTGTGAGATCCTGGCTGTCCTGAAGTTGGCCTGTACTGACATCTCCATCAATGTGATCAGTATGACAGTGGCCAATGTGATCTTCCTAGGCATCCCAGTCCTGTTCATCTCTTTCTCCTATGTGTTCATCATTGCTACCATCCTGAGGATCCCCTCAGCTGAGGGAAGGAGAAAGGCCTTCTCTACCTGCTCTGCCCACCTCACAGTTGTGGTCGTCTTCTATGGGACCATCCTCTTCATGTATGGGAAACCCAAATCCAAGGACCCTCTGGGGGCAGACAAACAGGACCTTTCAGACAAGCTCATTTCTCTCTTCTATGGGGTGGTGACCCCCATGCTCAACCCCATCATCTACAGCCTGAGGAACAAGGATGTGAAAGCCGCTGTGAAGAACCTGATATTTCGCAAACATTTCGCCCAGTGATGGGGGGAAAGTTCTGATGGTTCTCTGCTCTCTAGCTTCTCTCACCTGAGAATCTCAGAATTCAAGATGAAGGGCCAACTACATCAAAGGTTACACAGGCAAGTCTAATTCCACCGAATGGCTATGTGTGAACAGAAAACATTTTATGAGACTTTTTTTTTCACCTCATTCTACAAGCAATTCTACAAAAGTATGTTCCTGTTGGTAAAGCCGTATAGTTCTCTATCTCTGTGATATATAGTGAACAAATTGATGTCAAGAAAAAGCAGCTCTTCAAGTTTTATTGTTTAACGTATAAAAAGCTCTAGTCTGAAGGCCTGTAACTCAATGGCTCTTTGGCTTCTTTCTTTGAATATATTTGAATGGGTCCTTATTTTATGTTACCTTTCAACTCTTCCTGTTCCATATTAAATAGTAGAATATTTTTATCTTTATCCTCATTGTTTCCTTCTCCTTATTAATTCTTAAAACTGTTTCCTAAATTGTTCCCTCCCTATGTCTCCATAATTAACCCTTTTCCCTTCTCCTCAAACTTCCCACCAGAAAATCAGTCATACTCTTGGAGCAGAGAGTAATGAGGAAGATGTAGCAAAACAGATGCAAAAGTCAAAGGTTCAGGCTTCTTGTCTTTTCACTTTTTAAAAATATTGTTCATCTCTGGGTTCTATCCCTAGATATCATTGGCCTCCTATGGGTCATCAGGGTAACGTGGGAACTGATATGTGTCAAGGAGGATCAGGTTAATTACTTAGTCACCTGACCTTGTTCGACCAAGCATGCAGCCACGTGGCAATCATCACTCACTTTCTACCTAAGAATCCCCAAAGCCACAGACAGGTCAGAGGGAGATGGAAGTGAGCTCACCAGGAGACATCTAAGATTCACCTGCATAATTGGTGAGGAATTCCAAGCCAGCTCCCAAGAGTAATCAATCTAGAAGTCCAGAGAAAGGAGGGAGCAGAATGGAAAACCTCTGACAGTTCATAAGGACTTTTAATCCAATAGAGAAGAAACAAACTAACAACCCAAACCATCTGTCTTTGCTGATAAAGAGTGATTGCAGGAAGACGGTGTAAATGTTGAAGAAAATTCTCTTTAGTATTCTCAGTGAAATTCAAGGTAAACTCTTTTGGGGGACAGGAATACTAACATATTATTACCCTTATTCAAATGTATTATTTCAACTTCACAGTTTGGGGTCAGTGATTTTTCATGCTTTTATTATAGTGACTAAAACCCCAATGAAATCTTTAAGATGAAATTCTGAATGGAGCCAGAACGGAGGTAGAAGATGGTGGAGGGACTAGGGTTGTGCCAGCTCAGACTGCCCTTCATCTCCACCCCCCAAGGGTTCCTCAACCCAGAGTCACCACCCAACTCAAATGGGATCCATACCATTGTGGCCAAGAAAATTAGAAATTTTATAATAATATTCTTGCTCCATACCCAGAAATAAATTTGAGACTCTTAGGGGGAAAATATAATAAAAAATAAATTACCCAGTTAATCATTAAAGAGATAAACAACCTAAAAACACCAACCACCTACTAAGAAATTGAGAAATTGTCATGCCAGGCCCAGAGTTTCACAGATGAATGTTATTAAATATTCAGGACACGGAAGGTTTTAATACTGTTCAAATAATTACAGAGCATACAGCAAGATTATCTTCCAAATTCCTTTAACCAGCCAGCAAAACATGAGAAACATGTACTATACTCATGCTTCTTCTTGTGATTTTGTGAGATGACACAATGCCTATATGATGAGATGAAGTGAGGTGAATGACGCAGGCATCATGACGTCGTGTTGGGCTACTATTGACTTTCTAGTGAAAGATCGGAAGGAGGACCGACCATCTGCTTTTGTTTTTGAGAGTATATGGGTTCTTCACGCTGTACACTAGCCCTGGCTTCAGCATATGCCCTGCAGCATTGCCACACAGTACCAGAGTTAACCTGTCCTTCCATGGTTTATGCCTTGGTGCCTTTGTACTTTATTTTATTTATTTTTTTAATCCTCACCCAAGGATATTTTCCCATTGATTTTAGAGAGAGTGGAAGAGAGAGGGAAAGAGAGAAACATCGATGTGAGAGAAACACATCGATTGGTTGCCTCCTGCATGTGCTCCAACAAGGGCCCAGGCTGGGGAGGGGCCTGCAAACCGGGCATGTATCCTTGCTCGGAATGGAACTTAGCCAAGCCGGCTAGGACTGTACTTTAATGAATGGAGGTTCCACTGGGCATCTTCTTCAGAAGAGCCTGGTTTCATCACAATTAAAGACTTGCTTTGGATGCTATCCTGTCTACTTAGTCAACTTCAACTCAGCAGCCTTTAGCAGATGCAGCCTTTCTCTCCAGTAATGGTTATAATTTCAGCCCAAGCCCATTCCTGAGTGTGTAACCATCCCTTACTTGCAGTAAAGCAGTGATCCTGGTGTCACTCCTCTCCGGGGATCCTTGCTGCAGCCTCTGTATAGGCTCCGTGCTTTCTGGCACTGCACATGGTTGTCAGTCGAAATGCATTTTGTGTTTGCCTCTTACCCATATGTTTCATGCCTTTTCTATCTTAAATAAACACGTCTTGCTCACTGTGGCCATAACTTTTGCAGTTTGAGGTTCAACAGCAAAACTAGCAATAACTTCTTTGTCCTTCTTCACAATTTCACCCATCGAAGATTTGTTCTTAGTGCAGATCTTAGCAACCTCAGCATACTATTTATTTATTTTTCTTTAAGCTGAAAACGTTCACCTTTTCACTTAAAGGAAGCACTTTATGGTTTCTCTTTGGCATATCCAAACTGCAGCATCACTACCTCTGCGCTTTGGGGCCATTATTAAGTGAAATAAGTTGTTGTTGGGTTTTTTTTTAACACAAGCACTATGAACTGTGACAGTCCATCTGATGCCTGAGATGGCAACTGTGATTGACAGGCTGGTGTGTCATAGATATGCTGAACTTATCGCACTACTCAGAAGGGCACGCAATTTAAAACTTATTAATGATTTCTGAAACTTTCCATTTGATATTTTTGGACTGTAGTTGACTACGGGTAACTGAAACGGTAGAAAGTGAAACTGTGGATAATGAGGGAGGGACTACTATACGCAGCTTTATGGTGCTGGACTGGAACTCTAAACCATAGTTTCTACTTTGCCAGCTGGCTCCCTAAGGGTGCTGCTCACAGTGGGCGCTGGAGGGCGAGTGAAGGCTGGAGGGGGGAGGGAAGGGACTTGCTCCTTCCCGTTGCCTCCTGTTCCTGCCCAGGTTGCCCCTGCAATGCCCTGAGTGAGGCCCAGGAGCAGCGGCAGTGCTCCCTACTCAGTTGGGTCCAATGTCCTGCATCTTTCCACGTTCTCAGGACCAGGCTCCTTGTTCTGGGCCTCAGTTCCAAAAGGCCCCTCCCCAAACACCCATATAAATTCCATAGGAATCAAACATTAAAACATAAACAGTGAGAAAAACGTTCTGGGTGAGAGGGAAGGGTGAGGAGAATTCTGGAAAAGGGCAGTTTATTCTGTAGAACCCATGATGCTTCAGGACCCAACCTCCATCCCGCTACTCTATTCTCCTAAAACCAGCAGCTCAGGCTCCAAGAATGTGGGTGGTGTCCTGGCTCAGTTAGGGCCCTACACGATGGAACCGGTACAGGAATTTTAACCCTCTGTGTGAGGAGGTCCTGGAGACAAGCATCAGAGTCTTAGGGCAAGAAAAAGAAGGAATGCTGTGGTACCTCGAGGGTTAGATTGGTGATTCCGGGCCATAGAGGGGCGGGGCTGTGGCTTTCATGTCAGTGTCGCTGGAAGAGCTGGGCGGTGGGGGAGGGGCGTCCCTGGCCCTGAGCAGAGGGTCCTCCAAGCTTCACTAGCCTTTGCAGCTTAGGGCCCATTAAAGGACTCTCGAGTGGCTGCTGCCTCACACCCCAATCCAGGCAGGCAGATTGCAGTGCCTGCCCCACTCTCAGGATGGCCGCTGCCTAAAGAGTGCCAGCTGCAGGCCACCGGGCCGCTAGACAGAAGAGCAAACAGAAGCCAGAGAAGCTAGTGTAGTCGAACCACTAGTGCAGTGGTTCTCAACCTTCCTAATGCCACGACCCTTTAATACAGTTCCTCGTGTTGCGGTGACCCCCAACCATAAAATTAATTTCGTTGCTACTTCATAACTGTAACTTTGTTACTGTTATGAATCGTCATGTAAATATCTGATATGCAGGATGTATTTTCATTGTTACAAATTGAACATAATTAAAGCACAGTGATTAATCACAAAAACAATATGTAATTATATATGTGTTTTCCGATGGTCTTAGGCGACCCCTGTGAAAGGGTCGTTCGACCCCCAAAGGGGTCGCGACCCACAGGTTGAGAACCGCTGCACTAGAGGAGCAAAAACACGCCCAGAGCATTCCAGAGGATTCAGGTCCAGCACAAAAGTCTTTCTGATAAGAAGGCGGATTGGACACTTGTACACAGTGAAGTTTGGAAGCAAAACATGATCTGATGCAACTGGAGGAGAATGCAAGGTCAGAGGAAGGTGGAGTGGGGAGTGAATAACAAAGACTTGAAAGTGTTCAGAGAAGGAAATGCCAGGATTTGAATCCAATCTGTCCAGCTCTGAAACCCACACCCTCTGGGCTCTAGCAGCACCAGACGAGGCTTCCAGTGGGAACCAGGGATGGGTAAGAACTCAAATAGACCCAGCCAGCACTCAAGAGATTTCAGAAGAAAGTGGAAAGACTAGCAAGATTCTGTCCTTTCTTCCAGAAACACATCCACTGCCCAACCAGACTCAATTCCTCCTTTAACGAAACAGACGCTATGCTGACCCCGGCAGGCAGAGGCAGGCCTCGGTCCTGTTTCTTTATAAGTCACCAGGTAAATGCCACTTCAGAACATCCTGTAACAGCTTTGTGGCAGCACTAAGACTTTCCCCTGGCAAAAAGGGCAGGGTGTGGCAGAGGCCGGTCTCTCGCCACACTTCATAAGGATTTAGCTGACGGTTCCCCAGTGTGGACCCCTGTAAAGATCTTTGGTTTGCTGCCTCTTCCTGACCGCCCCCCCCCGCCCCCCCTGCCTCAGCAATGCACGTCCCCCACATAATGACAGTTCAGTAACGACTTGCTGACCAATGGCTTTGACAGATTCTACCACTTTTCAGACCCTGACTTTCTTTTTTCCACATGACCATGTTTTCGCCCAATGACTTATGCTACAAGAAGCAGTATTTTAACTTGATGGTTTCAGGCAAAGATACACTCACCAACTTAGTCCTCAGCACTGCGGTTTCTAGTCGGAGGATATCATATGGAACAAATAGGAATTACTTGTCACAGAGACATGAACCCAAAACATATAGCCAAGTGAGAGGGATGAAGAGGCAGGCTTCGTGGGCTGTGCACACATACACTGTTTTTTCCAGGTTTTGAAGCATTCATGTATTTGTTTTTATTTTGCTCTAAAAGAATTTTCTGTGATGTAATTTTATTTTTAGTGCAGTTTGAATGCAAGATCACCGTGAACCTCCGAAATGTTGAAATATCGTTGAAGAAAATGGTGCAGAAAGAAGACAGATCCTTCCCAAGAATCGCTTTTCCAGCAGTCTCACCCACTTTGGTGAGGACTATAAACTTTACTATATTGCATCTAACATACAAACTCTGTTTTCTAATTGTGACTTGTTACATAAACTTGTTTTTATTGTTCAATTAATATTTTTGTCTCTGTGAGTACTATTAGGGTACATTGGGACAGGATGAAATGCATCACTTTTTTTTTTCATTAAAATTAATAGGCCCTAGCTGGTTTGGCTTTAGTGGATAAAGTGTCAGCCTCCGAACCAAAGAGTCCCAGGTTCGATTCTGGTCAAGGGCACGTACCTTGGTTGCAGGCTCCTTCCCGGCCTGGGCCCTGGTTTCTCTCACATCGATGTTTCTCTCTGTCTTTCCCTCTCTCTTCCACTCTCTCTAAAAGATAAATAGAAAAAATAACCTCAGGTGAGAATTAACAACAACAAAAAATTTATTTTCTTTTAATGACCTTTTCCCCTTAGCAATAAATTTTTCAGGAAAGAATTGACATATTTAAGCAAAGGTAGGTGTATTTTTTTTGGATTAGCAATGCTTTCTACACTGTAGAGTCTACAGAGTAAAGATGAAGTTACATTGCCTTATGGAGCTCATGGCTACTATCTTGGGAACCAATGGAAGCAGCTGGAAAATTTAAGTCCTTGGGACTCATTGCACCTGCCACTCTTCCTTGCTGTAGAAAGAAGACAACATTGTCAACATGTGGAATTTGTGATCCTAAGGACAAAGGTTTGGCCTCTTACCACTAAGAGGAAATGACTAGAAACCCATTGGCTAAAACCCACAAAGACTCAAATAAAGACATAGGTATGTATCCGTGCGGATGAAGTTTAACTGAGTATAGCAGAGCATCGCTGTAATACGGCTGAGGGCGCAGGCCAGGCTGAGGGACCCTACCAGTGCATGATCAGGGCAGGGAGGGACATGGGAGGTTGGCTAGCCAGGCAGGGACCGCAGGAGGGCTCCAGGGTGTGTCTGACCCATCTCTCTCAGTTCTGATCAGCCCGACTCCAGCAGCAAGCTGACCCATGGGTTAAAGTGTCTACCCCCTAGTGGTCAGTGCACATCATAGCAACTGGTCAACCAGTTGACTGTCTGCCCCCTGGTGGTCAGTGCATGTCATAGCGAGCAGTTGAGCAGCCTTAGCATATCATTAACATATTACACGTTGATTAGTTGAATGGTCCACCAGTCGACCGGACACTTAGCATATTAGGCTTTTACTATATAGGATTGATTTCAGAGAGGAAGTGGGAGGGAGAGGGAGAGAGAAACATCAATGATGAGAGACAATCATTGATCAGCTGCCTCCTGCACACCCCCTACTGGGGATTGAGCAACCCAAGCATGTGCCCTGACTGGGACTTGAACCCTGTCCTTCTGGTTCATAGGTCGACACTCAACCACAGAGCCACACTGGCCGGGCCCCAGTTCTTTCTTTTTTGCTCCACTCTCCCCTAGTCCATTGTTTTCATTCAAATGATCAGAGCTTGTTCACCACTTTATTTTAAACACTTCATCCCAAAGAAAGGGGCACAGAGAAGGAATGGACAGTTTTTATCTCAAGGACTTGACCCAGAAGTTGAAAACATCATTTCCATTCAATTCCATTGGCCAATGTTTAGTCATGTGGTCACACCCAGAAGCAAAGGATGGTGGGAAATATCATGCTTAGCTGGGAAGCCATGAACTCAGTTAAAATTTAGGGGTTTCTATTAGTGAAAGGGAAGAATGAAAAATGGATATTGAAAGATTATTGGTCTCTGCCACAATAACATTTGTTTCATGAATGACTGCTGGATCGTGGCTGACTAGATGATTGGGAATGTTTGGAAAAGGGGTTTGATCACTCTGGAAGGTGATTAGCTTAGGGCAGTGATGGCGAACCTATGACACGCGTGTCAGAGGTGACACGTGAACTCATTTTTTTGGTTGATTTTTCTTTGTTAAATGGCATTTAAATACATAAAATAAATATCAAAAATATAAGTCTTTGTTTTACTATGGTTGCAAATATCAAAAAATTTCTATATGTGACACAGCACCAGAGTTAAGTTAGGGTTTTTCAAAATGCTGACATGCTGAGCTCAAAAGGTTCGCCATCACTGGCTTAGGGGATATATTGGTTACTAGAGGATGAATAAAGTTTATAACTGATTAGGTTTGAGGAAAGGAAGACCATGAAGTATGTTGAGATTGATTGTATTTGGTGATGTTGATTGAATTAGTTGGTAAGATAAGAACTTTGACAAGATATATAATTCCTGGTTTAATATAAAAATACAAACAAAGGGTTCAGCTATAAGTTTGGTCATTTTGAGAAAGTAGCCTTTTTGATTTGCCAAATATTAAACGTTTGGAGTAAAAATTGGTTATATTAAGTTATTTTTTTAAAGTGTTCCATTCTCTCTCCTGCCTTCCCTTGTGCATTGTATGTCAGTGTCAATATTCATTCCACTTGAGGTCCAGCTGGTCTCTTAAAAAGCTAGCCACAAATAGCTCTCAATAGCACCTCTCGGAAGACACCAAAGAAGTAAATCCGATCCTAAGTAAAATGCCAATATTTTCACCCGTTAGGAATTACAGGAATTTAGTCATAGAACTTGAAAATAAATTGAAGTCTCTTTTTAGCCATTTTTTGTTTTTAGTGGAGACCAAGATCCCATTCATTGGAAAATGTTTTCATAGGCATGAATGCTTGTGTTTGATCCAGGAATAATAAATGATTGACTCTTACCCAGCAGCAGGGTGGGGTGGGATTCCTGACACTTTTTTTTTTTTTAATAAGCAAAGGAAAAAACAACTGAACAGAAATTTGTTCTTTCAACAGCTTTTCTTGGAAATGTAGATGAAAGAGACTAGGGTTGTTGTTGTTTTTAATCTTCACTGCAATAATTAAAAATATGATTGCACAAAGCTAGAGGGAATGCTGTTTTAAGTCAGTGTAAGTTATCTGACCTAGATGTTGCCATCAACTAACAAGGCATCTTCAGTTTGTTAACTTTTTTATCTTAATGGGTTCTGAGTTCAAATGTTTTCTTTTCAAATGTAAATATTGGCTTTTGCTAATTTGAAATTCTTGAGCTTTGACTTGAGTATGCACAGAAAAGATCACTTTTGTTGGAAGTAGCTGGGAAAGCCAGTGCTGGAATTTAAAAACAGCTAATGTGTTTTAAGTCGTTACATTTCATTGTACAAACCTTTACCATGTGGAATAAAGTCTAAAATTCTTTATAAATAAAACTTTGATGCTAAGCATCATAAAAGTAAGGTTTGTCTCATTTAAAAAGTACTCTAAACCAGCTAGTCTCAAACTTTCTGTCCTGGTGATTATCCAAAATTAAAAGCTATCATATCTGATGTTGATGCGGGAAATAAATAATCTTATATTCTGTTGGTGCTAATGTAAACCAGGTCCATTTTTTCAATATAATGCTATAATATTAGGTAGACATGCAGGATAAGTGGACTGAATAAAGAAAAGAAAATTCAGCCCTAGCAGGTTTGGCTCAGTGGATAGAGCGTCGGCCTGTGGACTGAAGGGTCCCAGGTTCGATTCCAGTCAAGGGCACATGCCCGGGTTGCAGTCTCCATCCCCAGTGGGGGCCATGCAGGAGGCAGCCAATCAATGATTCTCTCTCATCATTGATGTTTCTATCTTCTCTTTCCCTCTCCCTTCCTCTCTGAAATCAATAAAAATATATATGTTAAAAATAAAGATAATTTTTAAAAAATAAAAGAAAATTCAACCATCTTCCAAGAGAGAAAACTAAGGAGCCTGAAGGTTAAAAGTCCTGTTTCACAAGTGGAGTCCCCATGCATTTGCTGTTGGGTTGCCAGATTTGGGGAGTGGGGGGGGGGGGGGGGGGGGGAGCCAATTCAATTATTCAATTTGAATTTCGGATAAACAATGAATATTTTTTAATATAAATACGTCTACATACTTTGGGACATACTTATACTTTTTTATGTATTTATTGTTGCCTAGAGGGCATGGCTCAGTGGTTGAGCGTGGACCTATGAACCAGGAGGTCACAGTTCGATTCCCAGTCAGGGCACCTGCCTGGGTTTTGGGCTTGATCCCTGGGCGTGAGGGGGGCGAGCGCGTAGGAGGCAGCCAATCAATTATTCTCTCTCATCATTGAATTTCCTATCTCCCTCTTCCTTCCTCTCTTAAATCAATAAAACCATATTTTTGAATTTAAAAATGTTTTAAAAGAAAGAAAATTCTGACACACTACATGGATGAAACTTGAAGACATTAGGCTAAGTGAAATAAGCCAGGCAAATAAGACAAATACTATATGATTCCACTTATAAGATGTACCTAGAATATTAAAGTTCATAGAGACAGAAAGTAGAACAGTGGTGGCCAGGGGCTGGGAGTGGGGGATGGGGAGTTAGTGTTTAATGGATATGGAGTTGCAGTTTGGGAAAACGGGAGAAGTTCTGGAGCTGGATGGTGGCGATGGTAGTACAACACTGTGAGTGCACTTAATGCCACTGAACACTTAAGAATGTTAAGTGTTATATATATTTTATATATATAAAATATCACAATAAAACTACACCAACTTAATCTTATAAATAAAAAATGTTACTTTCATAATGAACAACATAAATAAAAATGGAAAATAGCAATAAAGTCTGAATATAGGGTATTAGAAATTAATTTCTATTCTTAAAGAATAAACACACATTTTTTATTTTTATTATTATTTTTAGAATGGTATTTTTTAAAGTTCTTTTTCTTAAAATCTTTATTGTTGAAAGTATTATATATGTCCTCCTTTTCCCCCCATTGACCCTCTCCGGCCAGCCCCCGCCCCTCACCACAGGCCTTCATCACCCTATTGTCTGTGTCCATGTGTTGTGCATATATGCATACAAGTTCTTTGGTTGATCTCCTCCCACCCATCCACCCTCCCCCGACTTCCCCCTAAGATTCCACACTCTGTTCCATGCTTCCATGTCTCTGGATCCACTCCGTTCATCAGTTCATTTTGTTCATTAGATTCCACATCTGAGTGAGATCATGTGATACTTGTCTTTCCCTGACTTGTTTCACTTAGCACGATACTTTCCAGGTCCCTCCATGCTGTCTCAAAGGGTAAGAGATTCTTTTTTTTCCACTGCTGCATAGTAGTTCATGGTATAAAGGTACCACAGCTTTTTTATTCACTTGTCTACTGATGGGCACTTGGGCTGTTTCCAGATCTTAAATTGAACACACATTTTTTTAAAGATAAAAAATAAAAATCTATCCTCTTAGTCTCCCCAGAGAGCAAACTCAAGTTTCCTTTTAAATGTATTTTATCTTTGAATTTACAAAGTTAAAAAGAAAAATAATAATAAATTAAAATTATCATTAGAAAATACAGCAAGCATTGCCATCAGACAACTTTTACCCATCCCGTTAAGTGTGACGGTTTCTGTGAGCCCGTGAGCCCTCACAGTCCCCAGGAACAAGATCACACAAGTCAGCTGAGAGCCGTTCCATACTGCAGAAACCCCTCAGCCGGGTACCCTCTACAGCACACCCAGTTGCTCTCCCACATCTATCTTGCATCCTAGGAGCATTATCTGTCATTTCAGTCCCTTTGGCCAAAAATCTCAGGAGCTTTTCCACATAAAACAAAAGCAGCAAGCAGACAAAACAATGACGCAATTCTAACAGAATCCCATTACAATCTAGGGTCAAGGTGGCAAGTTTGTTGGCAAAATTAAACACCTCAGGCTTGCATTCACTGTTTTTCATTTTCTATTGCCCTGAAGATAACCGACAATACCCAGTCACCTCTAAAACGTCAAGCCCCATAGAAATAATTTAATTCTCGCAGTGTCCCCTATATACCCCTCCCACCATGCGAGTC
Organism: Myotis brandtii; assembly: GCF_000412655.1. Taxonomy (NCBI): domain Eukaryota; kingdom Metazoa; phylum Chordata; class Mammalia; order Chiroptera; family Vespertilionidae; genus Myotis; species Myotis brandtii. Next base: position 1,788,271 of record NW_005371249.1, read on the forward strand.
TCCAACCCAGAGCAAGCCCCACGGGCTTAGGGCTGAGGTCTCCCTGTGTCCTCTGACCTGAGGCCTTTCAGCAGGCCAACCCTCCAGGGAAGTCATTTTTTTAAAAATATATTTTTATTGTTTTCGAGAGGAAGGGAGAAGGAGAGATAGAAACATCAATGATGAGAATCATTGATCGGCTGCCTCCTGCACGCCCCCTACTGGGGATTGAGCCCACAACTCGGGCATGTGCCCTTGACTACAATCGAACCCGGGACCCTTCAGTCTGCAGGCCAACGCTCCATCCACTGAGCCAAACCAGCTAGGGTGGAACTCATCTTTATATAGTAGCCTGGCCATGCTGAGGGTCCCTCCATATCCATATACCTCAGGCAAACAGCCTGAGCATGGAGCAACAGAGCAGTGAGTGCCGCGAGCAAGGCCCTGCCTCCAGGGAGTTGCAGCCACGAGCAGAAGGTGGACAGTGAAGGAGCAGTTCAAAGTGTGGTAAGTGCCCTGGAAGAAGCACCGAACACTTTGGAGCCAGGAGAGCCTGCCTAGCCTAGCCTGGCCTGGGGTGGGGTGGCTGTGGCCAGGCAAGAAACGGGACGAGGGGCTCGAAGCTACAGCTCATCCTGGGAAGAATCTTCCAGTGGGATGCCCGGACCCAGGAGTTATCCAAACAGAGGGCGGAACCTGAGGGGAGGACGCTGGGGGAACAGCCCCGCCCCGGATGGCGTGGAACCAGGCGGAGTAGCACAGCCGTAAAGAACACAGGCTTTCGAGAAAAACAGCCCTGGGTTCCAATTCTCACTCCACACTTGCTAAGCACAAAAAGGTAGGCAAGTTACTTGACCTTGAAATTATGAATAATTTTAAACATATACAAAACTAAAATCATTTAGTGGATAATCATGGCCTGCTTATCACTCAGCTTCAACAATGACCATCTCATGACCAATCATCTTTATCGACTTCTCTGACCCCATCATTATTTTGAGGCAAATCCCAAACACTGTCTCATTACACCAATAAAATATGTGTCGTAGATACACTCATATCTAAAAGGCAATGACATAAGACTATTACCATGTGTAAAAATTTTAAGTAGTTTCTTAATATCACCGAATATCTAGTCATTTCCAAATCTGAAGTTTCCAACTGTCTCACAGAGTGTGCCTGTGAGCTTTGCTCCCCCTTCAGTAACCTTCCGCCCGTAACTGCGCTCGCTCATGGGTAAATAGGCCGTTGTCCCTAGAGCCTTGGAGTGGAAACGGCACGTTCCATACTTTGAATTGCTCTGAGATCAGCCCCTCTGCGGGCATAATGCTAGATCTCCTCATTATCTCACGGAGGGAGAGGGCTGGACTTCTTTCCACACGTTGCAGGTGAGAAGCCTGAGACTCCGAGAAGGAATGGAGTTCCTCATGCTCGAAGGGTGAGCCAGGGCTCTGGACCCAAATCCTCTTCTTCTGATGCCCAGGCCAAGGCTAGTCTTTCCATTTTCCCTTTTTGTTGTTGTTGCTTTCACTCCAAATGATGGTTTATTTTGAGATGCCCAGTGTGGGAAGTTTGGACAAAACCAAAGCAGTATTAGAAGGAATTATATCCTCTGGGTTTAACTGCTCTAAACAGTTGGAAGTAATGTCCCTCTGTTTGGTCATTTTTATACACAGCTTTTTTTAAATGTGATTGAGATTAGAGGTGTACAGTTATACTTATGATTCACTTAATTTTATATCATATCCATCCCTGCTGTGTTAATAAAAAACCTTTGTTGGTGTCATTTGAATGTGTGAATTTTTAATTCCATGAATATGCCATAATTACTGAGTTGCCATGAATTGGTGGGCAGTTACTTTGTTTCCAATGTTTCTCTTGTAAATAGTGATGAGATGAACATCTTTATTCAGAAAACTTGTTCCACTTTGATTATTTTCTTAGGACTGACTTGCAGAAGGGGATTGCTGGTTCAACAGGTATGTGGGCCCACACACTCTCACCAGCAGGGGCTCAAGGAAGTCTCTCGTAAGTCGATACAACTGTCCTTCAGAAGCAAAGTAACTTCTAAATTAGTTAAATAAACTTAACAGAAAATTGTACTCTTTAACTTCTCAGAATTATGCTTTGTATGTTTTGAAACATATTGTTCGTATGTCTGACAGCTTTGGTAGGTGTAAAACTTACTACACATTTCAGCTGAAACACAGTGAAGGTACTAAATTTCTAGGTGCCACTGGAGTAAGTTAAATGCTCCTATTGTATCTAAGCTTCCCAGTAGCAGAGATTCACAAGGGTCTCAGAGCAACCTGGCCAGCCCCTACCCATCCTCCGAAATCCAGACTTGAATAAGCACCTGTCTGTTCTTGGATGCAAAATAGAACCTTCAAGCATAACAAGTCCCAAATAGAACTCTGTGTGTCAATGCCCCTCTTACAACTGTCCCAGCCTCCGTCTTTACCGTGTAAGTAAATGGGGGCACCGTCCCCCACCTGGTTGCCCAGGCCAAAGACCTATGCACCATCCTTGCTTACCTTCCCTCACCCTCTACATCCAACGCCTCAGGGAGTCCTGTCTGCCCCCTTCAATGCATAGCCAGGTTGCACCCCCTTCCGTTGGTGCCCATGCTTCCTTGCAGGCCATGCTTCCCGTTTCAGGGCATGTTTCTCCCCAGCTCAGAATCCTCCAACGGCTTCTTGTCACGCTTGGGAATAAAGCCCAGCTCCCACACAATCTGTGTCTCGTCCAGCTCTCCCACCTCATCTCCCACCACTTGTCCCTCCTTGCCTCCCCTCCAGCCACACTGATGTCCTTCCAAGCTCCTTCCTTGAGGTCAAACCTCCACGCTCCTTTCGGCCCCAAGACCTGGAATGTGCTTCATCCAGATGGTCACACTGTGCTCCCCTGCACACCACTCGGGTCTCTGCATGAAGGGCACCTGCTCACCTGCCTACGGTGAAACCCTCCCATTGCTTTCCATCCCCCTACTGCTTTATCCTTTCCCATAATTCTCATTGCTCCCTGACAAATCATCTCTTCATTGGTTTGCTTATTGACTACCTCCCCATTGAATGTTCACTCCCTGGGGGAGGGGCCTTCATCGGTTGTGTTCATTGCTCACACACAGTACCCAGCACAGGGCACACTATACTATAGTGCTTAGCACGTGGTAGTGCTCAGTAACCATTCATTATTGAATTAAGTAGAAAGCTTTTATTATAAAGAATGTACATTAGCCTTTGGCTTATTACAAATAAGGACAAGCTTGAACTACCCTTGAGAGGAAGTAAACTATCAAGGCTTTGTGAAGTGTAAACCACTAGATAAATGGAGGTGATTATCATTACATTAAACATGGCATTGCGCCAGATGCTGTGTGCTCTGTGAAAATGGACAGGCCATGGTCTCTGCTCACATGAATCAAGGTATCAGCTCAAGAGGCCCTTGTCCGACAGAAACAGTTTGTTGTAAGTACAGTAAGTTTCTGAGTATATTGGAGCCTATTTAAAGAGAGCAATTAGGAAAGTAATCATGCTCCTTTTAAGAATAGAACTTTGAAAATTAATTTTGTTTTCCAACATTAATAAAAATAAGTGTTTATCAGAAACTATCTGTATGTGAAAAAAGAACACTCTGTCAATAAAGTTTAATTTACTGTCAAGTAAGTGGACCCCATTTCTGGTTTCTGTAATTTGCACCGTGAAATTACCCAGCTGCTGTAGGTATGCAAGAGTGACATCTAGTGGCCATTCCCATAAACTCCAGCTCCATGAAAGGTTGTCAGAGAGACCAGTGGATGTCATCCATCTTGCCCGTGGTTACCAGATTTTCAGATTTCACAGGTGTATAAAGGTTTTGCTTTTAATATATTTTTATTAGGAGAGGGAAAGAGAGATAGAAACATCAATGATGATAGAGACTCATTGATCGGCTGCCTCCTGCATGCTCCCCTCTTGGGATCGAGCCCGCAAGCCCGGCATGTGCCCTGACTGGGAATTGAACCATGACCTCCTGGTTCATAGGTCGATGTTCAACCACTGAACAACACTGGCCGAGCTAAATGTTTCTTAAATGGAGACTTATCTGGAGTTGCTAAGACTAGGTGGTCCTCATCTAAGTGCCCTCTCCTGTGGCTGGTGTCACATTATAAGCAATAGTGCGCTGGAGCTGACACACAGGCTGGAGAGAGCCCGTCATGCACTTCTCTTTGTGACTCTCAGCGACATCACACAGGTAACCGGAAATTGACCACGGAAGTATTTATACTTCCCTTCAGAAACTGTCAAGTGTTACATATCAGGGTTTTTTTTACATTTTTTTTTTCAGAGAGTCAGTTTACCAGCACACACACTAGTTATAAGTGTGTGCTTATGGCCTGTGCTACTTCGAACAGTAAGCCATTTTTATAAATAAAATAAATGTTAGTAAGTTTATACTTATAGGATACTTATACAAATCCTATGAGTATTGTCACACAAAAATAACACATTTTAGAAGCAAAATAAGCCCGCTATATTGGCGATTTCAGCAAGTGATTCTGTGTAGTGCTATCAATATTGCTAGTAGGTATGAACGTTAATGTTACTTGAAAATTTCCCAATAATGGTCACTGGCATTTCCAAGTGTTTGCGTATTTACTACAGGCTACAATTATTTGTAAGTACCTAACTGAAGAGCTGTAAAAAGATGTGATTGCTGCAGAACATCCAACGTGAAATCAGAAACTGCCCTCACATCTGGGTCAGCAAAAGCAATATTGAACTCAGCAGCAAAATCAAGACTAGGGCAGCAGACAAAACATTTTTTCTCATTAAAAAAGGAAACGAGCCCTGGCTCAGTGGATAGAGCGTCGGCCTGCGGACTGAAGGGTCCCAGGTTCGATTCTGGTTAAAAGCACATGCCCGAGTTGCATGCTCCATCCCCAGTAGGGGGCGTGCAGGAGGCAGCCGACCAATGATTCTCATCATTGATGTTTCTATCTCTCTCTCTCTCCCCTCTCCCTTCCTCTATGAAATCAATAAAAAAGTATTTTTTAAAAAGGAAATGAGCTCGGCCGGTGTGGCTCAGTTGGTTAGAAAACATCCCAATGCACCAAAGTTTCTGATCCCTGGTCAGTGCTCATACAGGAGCCAACCAATGAATGCATAAATAAGTGGGACAACAAATCGGCGTTTCTCTCTCCCTCTCTCTCTCTCTCTCTCTCTATGTTCCTTCCTCTCTCTAAAATCAATTTTTTTTAAAAAAGGAAATGAGCTTTTATGAAGCAGCACATGCCTTAACACTCAACTGAAAGACGTTTGAGACATTCTTAATTTAACCAACATTAATGCACAATAAAAGAAAGTGTTCTGTGTCTGGAATATGTCACAAAACAAGTTCAAAATTATCAGATGGAGCAATTAATGCTTTGTGTTATTAAAGTTCTTTTTTAGAATAGTTTTATTGATTTCAGAGAGGAAGGGAGAGGGACAGAGAGATAGCAACATCAATGATGAGAGAGAATCGTTGATTGGCTGCCTCCTGCATGCCCTCCATTGAGGATCGAGCCCGCAACCCAGACATGTGCCCTTGACCGGAATCGAACCCAGAACCCCTCAGTCCGAAACTCTATCCGCTGAGCCAAACTGGCTCGGGCTAAATTTCGTTATTAAGTAATAATTTTTAAATTTTAAATATTTGTGATATTCTCTTTCAATTTTTATTTGGCATTTATCTGTGTTAATGTTCTCTTCTTTCTAATGTTTTCTATAATATGTCTGTATCAGGTACAAATCATGTTTACATGCTATTGAAATAATCCTGTCACAATGTATTGGTTCATAGTAGTAAACTATAAAACATACATTTTACTGAAAACATCTGAAATTTAGCATCACCCTGTCACAGAAATTTATTCACTGTTTCTTCTTATGGTCACTCATAGTTTAAAAGTCCTATAAATAAAATGTTCTAAAAATGCAGAACCATTTCTGATCTCAGGAATTCCTGAGAGTTCCTGGATCCCAATGCACCATTACTGAATGCTAAGTATTCGTATCAGTTTGGAATTTGGACACCTTATTCTGGACCATCGACTTGCAAGCGTTTTAACGCAGCAGGCTTCTTTCTAGCAAACAAAACCTACGCTGGGACGAGAAGATATAAAAGAGGTCAAAGCGACGCTCTGGCTGTGGAGACGAAGAAAAAGGAGACGTGGTTCTGTCCTGACCTTTGGGGCCAAGCCGCCGAGTGACGTGGGGCCTGTCACTTTGGTGTCACTGAGCCTTGGTTTCCTGGTCTGTCAGCTGCAGTCGACACAGCTCTCCTGGGGCCCAGGCTCACGTGGGAGACGCTGCTGCTGAGCAGCTTTGCGAACCTGGGGCACCTGGTAGCGTGTGAGGTGCTAGACCTCACACACCTGCTGCAGCCTGTGGCCTGAGCACCGTGGAGAGAGCAAGGGCTGGAGCCCCAGACCCACAGCCCAGCCTGGCCGCCTTCCTGGGTCTTGGTGTCTTGGTCTCTCTGTCTCTCTTTCTCACCCCCCTCCCTACTTCCCCCCTCCCCCCCGTTCCTCTCTCTGCCAGTGCCTATCCCTTTTAAGGGCTGAGCCTTCAATATCAGCAATACCTTGGGTTTACATTAGAGTCATTCAATAACTAGTTGCGATCAAATATTCTCTCTCTCACGTGAGAGTTATGGATTCTAAAAAAGGGGAGTGTGAATTATGAGGAAGTTCAAAGTTCACTGAAAGGGGGGCCAGAACGTTGTAATTCAGTCTAGAACTGCCGCAACACGTAGAGGCAGGTGTCAGTTCCCTCTCCCAACGTCAGATCACACAGCCGCACGGGGCCGGGAGGGGTGCAGGACGCCACGTTTTCCTCGGGAACTCGTGCTGCCTCATTCCCAGGCGCCTAGAGAAGGGGGTTGATTCGGTTCATCTGTGGTCTGGAGAGTTCTTGCTAAGTGGAGCTCTGGTATTGCTCAACCCAGAGAGCTCTTTTGCAAACAAAAACCATTTACTGAACAGTAACAGCAAAGTTTGCTTGTCTTAACCTTTGTACCATCTTTTAAAAAAACAACATTATCACATCTAACAAAAACCAACACATGCTTGTGAAAATAAATCCAAATACAGAAGTAAACAAAGCAGGCTTCCTCCTCCCTCCAGGCCTGTGGTCCCGGTGGCAACCATATCCTTCCAGACTTTTCTCGACACTTATACTCATATATACACACACGTGTAATTTAGGAGTGTTCTTGCTTCTCTTTTTGTTTTCTTGGGGAGAAGGGATATCTCTTTATGGCTTTTTTTTTTTTTTTTTTTTTTTTTATGAAACCATGTTGTAACTGGCTGTTTTTTTCTCTATTTATAATGGGCAGTTTCCAAGTTAGTTCGTTTTGTAATGGCTATTAATTCATTTTGTGGATGTACTGTAATTTTTTTTATTTCCCTATAGATGGATTCTTGGAACTTATAATGTTTTACTATTAAGAATAATAGTTCGGCTGAAACCGGTTTGGCTCAGTGGATGGAGCGTCGGCCTGCGGACTGAAGGGTCCCGGGTTCGATTCCGGTCAAGGGCATGTACCTGGGTTGCGGGCACATCCCCAGTGGGAGGTGTGGAGGCAGCTGGTCGATGTTTCTCTCTCATCGATGTTTCT
>NW_005371249.1:1796834-1816413 GCF_000412655.1 Myotis brandtii
ATATATTAAAAAAAAAAAAAAAAGAATAATAGTTCGACCCCTGGTCAGGGCACATACAAGAAGCAACCAATGGCCCAGGGGGGGTGACTCGGTTGGTTGGAGTGTCACCTGGGACACCAGAAAGATTGAGGGTTCGATTCCCAGTCGGGGCACATACCTGGGCTGCAGGTTTGATCCTGGGTCTGGGCAGGTACGGGAGGCAACTGAGAGACATTTCTCTTTCTCATAAATGTTTGTCTCTCTCTTTCTCCTTCATCTCTCTTTCTAAAACCAATAAATTAAAGAAGAAAAAGGAGAAGACTGCAAGGGGGCCCTTGGACAGAGATGTGTGCACACTTGTGTGGGTGCTTGCATAGGGTACAACTGGGGTCGCTGGGGGTGCCCACTGCACAGCGCCCAGCACAGGGCCTGCCCATCTCCACACTGTGACCCTCATCCTGCTGGCGCCAGCACCTGAGAAGTGCGACTTGTCACCCCACCTGTATCTGTAAGCTCGTCCAGCCCACTCAGCCCGAGCCCATCCCAGACTGCAGCTCCTCTGATGCCACCTTCCTCTGTTCTTTGGCCCCGAAGCATGGGATTGACAAACAGAGCAAATCCAAGCCTAAATCTTGGTGAGCACTAAAGGTTAAAGATACTTCGCTGCTGCAACAAATGACCACACACCCAGAGGCTTAAAACAACACACCTATTGTAACAAATGCGTTAGGTAGATAAGGGTGTTATCTTACAGTTCCGGAGGTCAGAGTCCATGATGGGACTCCTGGGCTCGAGTCCAGGTCTCTGCAGAGCTGGCCCCTTCCATCCCCGAGTCTTTCTCACATCCCATCCCTCTCCCCTGACTGCCCTGCCTCCCTCTTCCAGGTTAAGGGCCCCTTGATTGCCTTTTGATGACATTGGGCCCACCTGGGTAATCCAGGGCAGCCCTCCTTTTAGGCCAGCTGGCTAGCAACTGGAATTCCCTGTGCCGGGTAACATGCCACAGTCACAGGTTCTGGGGATTAGGATGTGGACGCCTTCGGGAGGCCAGTATTATGCCAACCACAGATACCCAGTCTGAAGGGGAACAGAGCCCACACAGCAGCCTTGTAAGGAGGTCAGATCTGTGCCTGAGAAAGAGCCCTCTGGGGGCCAGGACACTGTCAGAGTGAACTGCAGTGGTGAGGTCTGTGCAGGGACAGGACAGTGGGGATGGGGACGAGGTGAGGGAGGGTCAGGCTGAGGGCAGCGCTGGGCCTGCATCTCTGAAGTTCCCGAGGACACAGGGCCTCTCTGTATGATGCACCACAGCCCTGGATTCCTAAGTGGGGCCTGTGGGCGGCCGGAAAGGCCTCGGCCTGGAAGTCACAAGTGGTGGCAAGGAAGCCCCTCCCAGCAATGGGCCCTGATGTCACCTCTACAGCTGGGGGAGGAGCTCCTTGGCCGGTTCTGCAGCCTGGCCTGGACCTCGGATCAGGATCCATGTGCTGTCTCAGGAGGCACAGGGCGGATGTGGGGCAGCCAGGCCTGACCCCAGGCTAGGGGGGTCCCAGGACACTCCCTCTGCTCTCCACCCCCCAAACACACCCCTCAGGCCCAGAAGTTCCTCAGTCGCCCTCGCTCCAGATCCCAGCATTTTCTGGAAACTTAGCAGCCATTGCCCCACTCTCCTGGGTACCTCTACTGTGAGAATGAGGCAGAAGGGGTGTGTGTGTGGTGTGTGTGGTGTGTGTGGTGTGTGTATTATGTGCATGGTGGTGTATGTGGTGTGTGTATGTATATGTAGTGTGTGTGGTGTGTGTGTGTGTGGTGTGTGTGTATGTGTGTGTATGTGGTGTGTGTATGTGGTATGTATGTGGTGTGTGTGTGTGGTGTGTGTGTATGTGTGTGTGGTGTGTGTGTGGTATGGGTGTATGTGTGTAGTGTGTGTATATGTGATGTGTGTGGTGTGTGTGATGTGTGTGTTTATGTGTGTGTGTATGTGTAGTGTATGTGGTGTGTGTATTTTCTACCCCTGTCTGTGCTCCTCTGTCCCCAGAGAGTTTATCTGTCACCATTTCTATGTCTTCGTTTGACTGTGTTTTTGTATTTCTATTTGTGATTGAAGTTGGTTTATAATTTTTAAAAAATAACTTGTTTCATTTCCTTTGTTAGTTTCCTGTTTTTTTCTTATTCAAAAACAAACCATTCGTTACAGGAAATAAAATAAATAAAAAAGGAAAACATCTGAAATACAAACAGTCCCACCCACCCAGAGGCAATCACTAGTTAAGACCTAGACATGCAGCTTTTTTCTATGCATCTTCCATGCATCTAAGTGCATTTTAACAAAAATGCAATTTTACTACATGGCATTTTTTGTTCTCTCATTGACTCTACTTTTACTTACTGAGATGATGAATGCCCTTTCACGTTGAGTTTAAATCTGTCCTAGCCAGTTTGGCTCAGTGGATAGAGCATTGGCCTGTGGACTGAGGGTCCCAGGTTTGACTCCGGTCAAGGACCTTGGTTGCAGGCTTGATCCCCAGCCCTGGTCAGGGTGCGTGCGGGAGGAACCCAATCCATGTGTCTCTCTTCTACTGATGTTTCCCTCTCTCTGGCTCTTCCCATTCCTCCCGCTCTCTAAAAATCAACTGAAAAATATCCTTGAGTGAGAATTAACAACAATAAATCCACCTCATTGTTTTAAGCCTGTGTTCAATGTTATGGCTGTGCTAGGCTTTGCTGGACCGGCCCCTGTCTCTCTTGATTGGTGTTCTGGCTGTGTCTAAGTTTTCACTGTTACAAATGCACTGGATGAGTGTGTGTGTGTGTGTGTGTGTGTGTGCATGTGCGAGTGTGTGTATATGTGTGTGTGTGGTGTGTGTATGCACGTGCGAGTGTGTGTGTCTGTGTGTGTATGTGTGTGGTGTGTGTATGCATGTGCGAGTGTGTGTATATGTGTGTGGTGTGTGTATGCATGTGCAAGTGTGTGTATGTGTGTGTATATGTGTGTGGTGTGTGTATGCATGTGCGAGTGTGTGTATATGTGTGTGGTGTGTGTATGCATGTGCGAGTGTGTGTATATGTGTGTGGTGTGTGTATGCATGTGCGAGTGTGTGTATATGTGTGTGGTGTGTGTATGCATGTGCGAGTGTGTGTATATGTGTGTGGTGTGTGTATGCATGTGCGAGTGTGTGTATATGTGTGTGGTGTGTGTATGCATGTGCGAGTGTGTGTATATGTGTGTGGTGTGTGTATGCATGTGCGAGTGTGTGTATATGTGTGTGGTGTGTGTATGCATGTGCGAGTGTGTGTATATGTGTGTGGTGTGTGTATGCATGTGCGAGTGTGTGTATATGTGTGTGGTGTGTGTATGCATGTGCGAGTGTGTGTATATGTGTGTGGTGTGTGTATGCATGTGCGAGTGTGTGTATATGTGTGTGGTGTGTGTATGCATGTGCGAGTGTGTGTATATGTGTGTGGTGTGTGTATGCATGTGCGAGTGTGTGTATATGTGTGTGGTGTGTGTATGCATGTGCGAGTGTGTGTATATGTGTGTGGTGTGTGTATGCATGTGCGAGTGTGTGTATATGTGTGTGGTGTGTGTATGCATGTGCGAGTGTGTGTATATGTGTGTGGTGTGTGTATGCATGTGCGAGTGTGTGTATATGTGTGTGGTGTGTGTATGCATGTGCGAGTGTGTGTATATGTGTGTGGTGTGTGTATGCATGTGCGAGTGTGTGTATATGTGTGTGGTGTGTGTATGCATGTGCGAGTGTGTGTATATGTGTGTGGTGTGTGTATGCATGTGCGAGTGTGTGTATATGTGTGTGGTGTGTGTATGCATGTGCGAGTGTGTGTATATGTGTGTGGTGTGTGTATGCATGTGCGAGTGTGTGTATATGTGTGTGGTGTGTGTATGCATGTGCGAGTGTGTGTATATGTGTGTGGTGTGTGTATGCATGTGCGAGTGTGTGTATATGTGTGTGGTGTGTGTATGCATGTGCGAGTGTGTGTATATGTGTGTGGTGTGTGTATGCATGTGCGAGTGTGTGTATATGTGTGTGGTGTGTGTATGCATGTGCGAGTGTGTGTATATGTGTGTGGTGTGTGTATGCATGTGCGAGTGTGTGTATATGTGTGTGGTGTGTGTATGCATGTGCGAGTGTGTGTATATGTGTGTGGTGTGTGTATGCATGTGCGAGTGTGTGTATATGTGTGTGGTGTGTGTATGTGTGTGGTGTGTGTGTGGTGTGTGTGTGGTGTGTGTGTGTGTGTGTATATATATGTGTATGTGTGGTGTGTGTGTGTGTAGCAGTGCTTGTCTTTTCAAGTGTCCTGTCCTGGGGGGAGCTGGGACCTGCAAGGCACGAGGACCCTTTTCTCCTTGGAACAAGTGGTTTCCTTTAAGGAAGGTACTTTTCCAGAAACATGTTATTTCAGGGCCTCCTGACTCCAGAACCCACCTTGTCCCAGAGAGAAACGCCCCCCTAATTGCAGGCAGGATGTGGAGAAAGAGCGGGGTGGGGCGAGCTCCTCCCGACAGCTGGGCTTTGCAGGTCTCCCCCTCTCAGACATCCTCTTGACAAGGCAGGACAGGATCCTCATCTCCCCTGTGCAGCCAGGGAAACTGAGGCCCAGCAAGTTCGTGGTGGGGTGGGGCGAGGACAGGGCTGGGTAGAGCACAGCAGGGGCGAGGGGTGCAGCTGGGAGGGAAGCCCTAGGAGGTGAGGGGGAAGCAGGACCTGTGCGTGGAGGGCAGTGGCATCTGCCGAGAGAAGCCCTGGGAGGCCTGGCAGGCCGGCTCAGGGCTCAGGCATCAGCCTGGAAGTCTGCCCTCACCAGGTGTTATCTGGGTGAGGCTGTGGGCTGCCCGTGAGATCTGTGTATGGCAGAGATCCCTTTCTTCCTCAAAGTCAGAGATGGAGGTGGGGGCAGGTGTGAGCAAGGCTTTTGTCCAGGGAAACCCAGAGCAAATCAAATCCCAGGTGCTCTGGCTGTTCCTCCTGAAGACATGCAGCGAGTCTGCTGAGGGTGCCTGACGCAGACCCCATGTGCGGACGGGAAGGGGGGCAGCTTGGCTTCCTTAGGTCCCTGGGGCGGCACTGCTGGGGGGCATTGGCCCAAAGCACCTCAGAGTGGGCGCGTCTGGGAGTGACAGGCTGCTGTGAGCACCTAGAAGGGGATATAGAAAGCACAGCACCTGCATAGTAGGAGGCTGAGAACTAGGAACCAGTAATGGCAGAGCGAACAGAGAGGAGCTGGATTTGGAACTGGGCGGCCTGGGCTCACTGTGGCTCCGCCCAATTCCAGGGTGACCCGGAGCGACCCGTTCCCTCCCTGCCACCAGATAAGAACTCTCCGGGCTTTGCTGGGTTCCGGTGCCAACCCACGTCCCTGTCCCTGCACTGCCACCTCCCTCTCCTGGGGATAGAGGAGCTTCTGGCTGGCCTGTCCCGGACACGGTGGGCTGCACCGGGCGGAATGGCAGGAGCATTTTGGGCCAACACACACCACAACATACACACACCACACAACACGCACGCTCACACACCAAGCACTCACACACCACACATGCGTACACACACACCATACACATCACACACTCACACCACACACCCCACACTCATTCTCACGCCCACACACTCCACACACATAAGAAAAGCAGGACTGTTGCAGCCGCTCACCCCTCTCTGGGTCATCATCCCAGCCTCTCCTTACCCCAGCCCCTCCCCGTACCCACCTCTGCGCAGATGGAGAAAACAGACCATCTGGCATGACACCTTCACCTCCTTTCTCCCCCCCGACACGCACACAAGCGGCCTTTGCCTGTATCCCAACATCCTTCCTGCAGCATTCCCCGACTCCACCCACATCCGGGCCTGCCCCGCCCGCCGGTTCCTGTGTGCTGCTCCCAGGCCTCCCCAGGGGCCTCTTCCAAGGCTCTCTTCCTTGCTGGTGCGCTCAGCATCTTCCTCTCCAATCCTTCTCCCTTGGGCCTTACATGGGCTCAACCACCCTCCCTAATTTAAAATAATAATAAACCCCGCCTCAGTGCAGTGCCTCTCTGGCCACAATACATCACTGTCCTTCCTTTCAAATGACCTGCAACTGCGACCTTTCCTTCCTCAGCTCCCACTGACTCCACAGGCCCTCACACCCACGTGCACACCCTCCCACATGCACACACCCCACGTGCACACGCCCCCACGTGCACATGCCCCCCACGTGCACACACACCCACGTGCACACGCCCTATCCAAGCACACCACGGTAGGGCTGCTCCTTCACTCAGATTGTTCTCACCAAGGTCACGTCAACTGTCGTGTTGCAAAATCCAAGGTCTCTTCTCTGCGCTCGCCTTCACTGACGCTTCCCACTAGTTGGCCCACCCTCTCTGAGAACCACTCTCTCCTTTGCAGGGTTGCCAGGTAAAATATCGGCCCCCAACATATGTTTCATATAAGTATGTCCCACATGTTACATGGGACATTATTTATACTGAAAATTATTTGCTGCCTGAGATTAAAATTAACTGGGGATGTCCTGTGTATTTTTATTTGCTAAATCGCACAACCCTATTCCCTGCTTCTCTGCCCCCCCAGCTCCCCCCACTTTCCTGTATCTCCAGTTGCTCCTCCTCTTGTCAGCTGCCCAGGTGCTGGCCCCAACTGCCCCTTCTCAAGCTCCCTGCTCTCCTGGGGCAGGGCTGGACGACTGCCCATCACCTGCAGAGTGAGGCTGTGACTCCCACCCCCACTGCTTTGTTTTCAGAATGACATGTGTGATTACAGCCTACAGGCCCCGCCCTCCACTGACCCAGGGAGGGTTGTGCGCACACAGTATAGGGACAGAGCCCTGGGTCTGGGGTCCTAATATTGGGTCCAGCTGAAGGAGGCCTGACCTGGGCAGAGCCGGCTCTGTCTGAGGGCAGGGAGCACCGGAGGCCGACTCTTCATCCCTTGCAGATCTTGCACCCCCGTCTCTGCCCACCTGGAGCTCTGGTTTCCAGGCATTTCTTTGTGCTGGACACGCTCACTCATCTCTGACTGGTCTGGGTGCCTCTGAGAACAGGCCCCTGCCGAGTTCCTGTGGAGATGCACCCACCATGGCCCCTTCAAGGAAGGACCTCTATCCAGTTTGCTCCCTCCTTCCCCTCACAGACATTGATCCCTGTAACATCCTGCATCCCAAACTTCATCTCAGTCACTTTCAGAGAACACGACCTACAGCGGTTCCCTTTACTCAGTCCCCAGGTCCTCCCTGCAGCCCGTTCCCTTCCACACGCATCTAGGAAGGCCCTGCTCGGGAGCTCTAGGTCCAAAGCGACCAAGACACGGTCCCCAGGAGCTCCCTCCCTGGGCTGTGCCCCTCCCCTCCCCAAGCTCATCCACTCCATCCCTCTGCATCACCCTGACTCTATTGTCCCCTCACCCCTCTGAGCCTCTGCAGCCCCAGCCTCTCTCTCCAAGTCCTTCCTGTGGCAGCCACAGGGCCAAGGTGGCCGGTCTGGGCACCCTCAGAGGCCAGAGCCCCCCTCAGGGCCAGTCCTGAATAGAGACTGCTAGCCAGGAGACTCAGAATTTTGTACCTTTCAAACTATCCTCTAAATATGGCACAGCATTTATTTCGTGGGTACAGAGAAAACAGATTTTCTAAGAAAAAGATCTGAGCCGTTCTTTGTGATGGAAACAAGAGCGCTGTTACATGCTCTCAATGTAACGTTTTAGCTTATCTGGCGTTGGCATTGTCTTTGAGTTCCTGATGTTCTGTCATTCCGGGCTCAAATCACTCACATTCTCTACGAATAGAAGTGACCACTAAGAAAAGAGTAATAAAGTCTCTCTCAAAATAGGTTTCCAAGTCTTCTTTCTGGCTTTCCTGTTAACAAACCTCTCATCCTTTCTGTGACTCTGGTTTTCTCTTCTGCTTCCTTTTGTGGTTTTCCAACCCCGACTCTTGGGAGACCCATAAAAGGATATACATCTTCAATTATAAAATAAATCACGCGTAGCCCTTTGGTTTCAGCATGGCAGGGCTGATTTCAGGCAACTGGCAGGGGCTGGCCTCAAGGCTGGGCTCTGTGGGATCTGCACATGCAAGTAGCAAAAAGGCTCAGCGAGGGGAGCAGGCAAGAAGTGGTTTGTATGAAGCGTCCACTTGAGGGCGCTGCTTCCTCTGGTGGCAACAGAACCAGTTTGTAGGCATCCTGGGATAAACCTGAGTTAACAGAATCTGCTTCCGATAGATTCCAGTTCCCCTGTCGATCAGAAGAGATGGCCCACCGTGCAATCCAACACTGTTTGGTCACTCACTCTTCAGACCTCTCTGAAGCCCCATCCTGTGGGCGGGGTCCAGTGGAGCTCTTGGGGGTCAGGGCTGACTCCACCGGGTCCCATCAGGGTGGATCTCCTGGGCCACAGGGCACAGCAACCTGGGATGGGAGGCAACAGGGAGATTGCTGGACACAGGCAGGGAAGGGCAGGAATGCCAGACGTGGAGGAGTGGGACATCAGGGAAGGCTTGTTGGGGGGTGAGTCTGACCCACCAGCAAAGCAAATCCTGGGGGCTGTGAGGCCTCACATGAAGGTCCAGAAGTCCCGGGCACCCGCCACTGCCTGGGCATGGCGAGCTGGCCCCGTGAAGAGAGAAGCCTCCTGGTGAAATGTGGCCACTGTGAAGCTGTGGCCAGGACCCCGCTGAGGATCCGGGGCCTTCGATTCACAGCTGAAGCAGCAGAGGATGCAGGTGATGGCCACGGTGACCACAAACAGCACGGCCACCATGCCAATCACCGCCGTCTCCATGGCCCTGGTGGCAGCTGGCGCACTGAGCAACCGGGGTGCAGCTGGAAGCCTTAGCTCCCCATCAGAACCGAACCGGGGCTCTTGGTGGCTCTTCCAGCCGGGCGGGTCCCTGCGGTCTTCTAAGAAGATACTGGTGTGGGGTCCTGGGTCGTGCCCCCTTGAGACCGTGGGGCGCTCTGCATGGCACTGCTCCGGCCTCTGTCACTGTTTCCTAAGCCTGTCCAGGCTTCTGAGAGCTGCGGTCAACTCCACTGGGCGTCTCTGAAGAAACGCTGACCTGAAAGATGTGCGCTCAAGTCTCCCGAACTCGGAGGAGCTGGGAGGAGGGGGCAGAAGGCTGCTCACGGGGAGCCTTGCCAACAGCCCTCTGGCGACGCCTGCGGATTTGAGGAGAGTTTGTACACTCAGACAAAAGACAAAAACTCCCCGTCCTTCGGATCCGGGATGAGCCTGGGCTCCTCCCCTGAGGAACCTTGGGTCAGTCCTTGAATCTGCTGCCTCCTGAGACCCTGGCCTGTGCTGGGGGCAGGGACACAGGTGGACAGAAGACAATGCCAACCCTGACACAGTGGGGGCGTCTGTGAGTCCATAGGGGCCTGGGGCAGGGCGGTGGGGGAGGCCTGCTTCATGTGGCCTCCTTTCCTGCTTGGGGTTGGAGAGTGTGTTTAGATAAGGCCAGGACGTGTGGCCTTTGTCCTACAAAGGGAAGCCCTCTGCTGTGCCGGCCCCCAGCCCTCTGTGCCGCCCGCTCACGCCCCTGCTCACCCTCAGATGCTGTGAACACTTACCCTGGGCTTGTCTGGAACAACAGCTCTGACTGTATGTGGTTCCATGGTCTCCTGACCTGGCGGCCACCCCGGGAGCCAGGTCACGGCATGCCCAACCCTGGTGCTGCCGCCTTGGTCCAGCCTGGGCCCAGGCTCCAAGATGTCTGAGTGGCTGAGATCACTTCCCGAATGCCTTCCTCCCGTGGTGAGTGGGGGCCCAGGGCCTGCGCAGCTGCCTGTCGCCCTTGGTGACTGCACTCACCCCACCACCCAAGCACACCCAGGCCATTCCAGCCCTGCCCCCAGGTTCTCCACTTCACTGGGTGAGGGCGAGCCAGGCCCAGGCCACTGAGTGGTCTGCCAGACGGGGCTCCATCCTGACACTCACTGGGTCACAGCCCTGTCACAGCCAGAACCTCCTGAGGCCACCACCACGTCTAAAAAGAAGACTGGGTTATTGGCCCCACCCTACCCAAACTCTGAGCGGTGGAGTAGTGAGAAACAATAATTCCGGGTAGAGGACACAGCCAGGCACTCGCTCACATAATTGGTCCAGCAACTCTGTGAAGTGGTTTCGTCTCCCTTTTACAGACTCAGGTGCTGGTAAGCAGCGGTTACAGCACACCTGTGGCCTGTGGCTAATTTGTAATGATCACAAGAGCACCAAATGGCCGAAGAGGGGCTTCCTGGCCTTCCCTCCTAGTTCAATGCTTTCTGTTAGGGGCAGAGTGGAATAGGGGGGACTAGCTACAATGATAAGAAATACGAATCATGCTCTGTTTACCATAATAGTTCTGTTCCGATTAGAGAAAGCACATTCCAACCTGGCTGAGAGCTGTTTGCCCTGGGACATGGGAGCTGGCATGGGAAGGCAGGCCATCCTCCTTTCCCGAGAACTTCGATCACTATGGAAAGATTTACAGCCTCCTGGCTGAACCAACCTAGTCCCGGAGACACCGCTCTTTGCAGCCCCCAGCCCTCTTGCCTGTAACCATGAGACCTTGCCTGCTTCCCCAGGCCTGTCATTCTTACTTTCCCACGTAATCTTTGCCCTTCTACCCAATACAAGCAGCTGGCTTATGGGGGGAGGTAGCAGATTTTTGTGGATGACCTGCTGCTCTCCCATATTGGAATAAACACTCATATATGATTCAACCCTGTCTCTGCTCGATTGGTTCAAGTAGTGACAGGCAGCCCAGACCCACTGATTGTCCGGTTACATTTCCACAGAGCAGTCCCCTCATTCTACAGTTTTACTGATCAGAGTATGGAGCCTCAGAGAGGGCTAAGGGCTAGCCCGCGGTCACACAGCCTGGGTCCTTTGCGATTTCTCCAAGGCCCCGGTAAACTTTCTTTAGTAGCAGCTAAAGTACTGCCTACACATAGAATGGGAGAGTGACTACTGGGAGTGGGATGCCCTGTCAAACCCCCACTCTTCCCTTTTCTAAGATGATTGAACAAACCTGGGCTCGGGGCGCCTCCTCAGAGAGGGCAGAGGAGGCGCATGGAGCAAGCCGGGGCCATGCCTGGAAGCCGGACACCTGGAATTGCTTGTATTAACTGGGACAACCAGAGAGAAGGAAATGTGAGGAGCCAATCTGGTGCTGGTGGTTTCAGGTCGAATTACCAAGATCAACTAGTCAATTCAGGAGATAGAGGGTATCAGGCAGACCCGGTTTCAAGCTGGGTTATTTGTTCCTTTGACTTCTCATTTGCCTGTTCTTTGTGGGTGAATGGAGTCGGAGGCCAGCTGTGGTAGGTGTGCATTGTTCAGCATTTTAAAAACTAGCCCAGCTGGCGTGGATCAGTGATTGAGCATCAACATAGGAACCAGGAGGTCATGGTTCAATTCCCATTCAGAGCATATGCCTGGGTTGCAGGCTTGATCCCCAGTAGGGGGCATGCAGGAGGCAGCTGATCAAGGATTCTCTCTCATCGTTGATGTTTCTCTCTCTCTCTCCCCCTCCCTTCCTCTCTGAAATTAATAAAAATTAAAATAAAGTAGAATAAAGTACAAGGGTTCAGGCCTCTTACCTTCAGCCTTGTGTTGATTTCCTTTTCTGTTTCTGAGATTGAGGACCCTCCTTGGATTCACCTGTAAAACAGGCCTTCTGGTCCATCCTCATAATAGGCACTCAGTATTTGTGGCATAATGAGGGACCCCAGTTATACAGTGAGGACTGCACAGTCTGCTTCGAGGGCTCTTAGCAGTCTTCATGGACCTCACACGGGCAATCTGCAAATGGAATGACCAATGTGGCATCTCAAGCCCAGGGCAAAACAACAACAACAAAAACCATCGATAAGGTGACCAAGTTCAGACACCTCCTGCAGGAGTGGGGCTTCTGCAGGTCCCGGAGCTTATCCCCCTGGAGATGGGCTGCAGGAGGTGGAGCCCAGGAGGCCAGCCAGGGCAGCCTCAACCTCCTCCCAGCTCAGTACCCTTGCCCCCAACCATCCTCAACAGTCTCTTTCCGTTTATGAGCATTATCAGGAGAGTTGAGAAGAGCAAGACAGCCATCAACCTTTGCCGACAATTCAGAGATGTTTGTCCTAAGGGTACTTCCCACCCCTTCTTTTAGAGTTGTGTCTTTTGTAATCCTGTGATATACAGCCCCTGCCCCTGAGCCGCAGATGCCAAAAGATGTCTATCACTTAGATAGGTATGTGTCCTCCAGCATCATCTTCATCAATTGACCAGAAAAAAAGACCACCTTCCAAACATCCCACTTACATTAACAAGGGAAAAGGTGATGCAGGCATCCTGCCATAAAGAACTGCTGTGGGCTCTACAGAGAGAGGAGGGGGAGATGGCCAGAGGGCTGCAGCCTCCACCTGTTAAATGTTTCCTGCCTGTCAGACCCCACCCTCACCCCCAACACTAGGGAGATGGAGCAGGAGCCCCCTGGGAGGCCCCAGGAGCCCAAAGACCTAATCCCCCAGGGCCCTGTGCTCTACTTGGTGTCCCTCAGGCCCCACTCCCAATCGTATTTACTTTTCCAGAGTCTCCAGGGGAGAATCCTTCCTGAGGATCTGTTGTGTGGGCCGGTTCTGTGCTGGGGGGCAGGGAGCCCTCAGAGATTTCTCAGCTTTATGAGGGCAGGGCCCTTGAATCCTGCCATAAATCTCTGGGGAGAGAGATAAAGTGTGGTCAGTGCTCCAAAAGAAATAATAACAACAACAACAACAATAATAATAAAGTTGGAAACCCATGGGAAGGCTTCTTCTTGGACAAAGACACAGAGAGGGTAAAGTGCAGGGTGTTTTGGGGGTTGAGACTGAAGCAGTGTGAATGGAACAAAAGAGCATGGGGATAGGCGAGAACCAGACCAGGGGCCTTGAATGGCCAACCAAGAGGCAGAGACTTCATCCCAAGGGCAGTGAGGAGTTTCAGCCGTTCCCTCTCATTCCCTCCGGCTGTCTCATGGAGATGCTTCAGAAAGCGGCTGGGCTGGACGGCCCCAGGCTGGGGGATGAGCCAGGGTGGGCACTGGGGCGGGGCGGGGAGGCGGATTGGAAGGACACTGCAGAGATAAAATCAACAACACAGGGAACACGGGGTCCACTTTCCCATCCCAGAAGTCTAGTGTGACTGTCCGTGTGAATTTGCCTCCCTCGCCCCCGTGCCCCCAACCCAAGCACTCACAGAGAATCCACAGGGAAACAGAAAAGAAACAGGACATTCTGCTCTGTTCTGTCCCTGTGAGTCAGCAGGCCCCCGACTTTCTGGCCTGCTCTCAGGCCCCTCCCCAGGCCCCCAGGCCTCTCCTCCCTCCACTTCCCACTCAGCTCACAGGCCCAGGCTGCAGGCCTGGAACAGGATTTCCTCCACCCTGTGTGGAATTCTGCCAGCTATTCCTGGGATGTTTGGGAACTCGCCTCCCAGCCGGCCTCCCTCCCGGCTTTGGCAAGGAGTCTCTGTTATCTGTCCCACTTTAGGGAAGAGGAAACTGAGACCCCAGGAGGCAAGCACTCTCCAAGACCACCCAGCACCACATCTCCAGTTTAAAGAGCACCCCCCATCCCCCAACCCCATGGCCACACACAGGCACCGGGAGGGCAGGCTGCTGGCAACTCAAGGTCTGGATAAGAAACCCTGACCCAGTTACCAAGGAAACACTGAATTCAATGCAGATCCCAGAGCTCAGTCTGCCCTGAAAATGGGCTGGAAAGAGCACAGTAGGTAGAAGCCTGGCCCAGCCTGGGTGGCTCGGCCCTCCTCTTTCTGAGGGCCCAGACTATTCCACAGAGCCCCACTGGCACACCGAGAGCCCCCTCTGTGTTTTTTTTGGGGGGGAGGTTCTTGTTAATCCTCACCCGAGGGTATTTTTCCTTGATTTTTAGAGAGAGTGGAAGGGAGGGGAGACACACAGAGAGAGAAACATTGATGTGAGAGAGACACATTGATTGGTTGCCTCCTGCACACGCCCTGACCAAGGCCAGGGATCAAGCTTGCAACTGAGGTACGTGCCCATGACGGGAATCGAACCTTCACCCTTCAGTCAGTCTGAAGCTCTACCCACTAAGCAAACCAGCAAGGGTAAAAGCCCCCTCTGGACAGGGCTGCACCCAAGCCTTAAATCCTCCCTTAGAACTTGGGCCCCATGCCTTTCTCACCTACTGTCTACTGGGCACTGCAGAGCCCACCCAGTTTCCCCCACTGCACCACCAGCCCTCAAACCCCAGCCAGAAGCCACCACGCCAGGCACTCACTTCCCATCAGAGAGGGAGGTCCCAGGGCAATGCAGACTCAGGCCTGGCTGCTCCCTCCCTCCTTCCCTCCCACTTGAGTTGTAATCAAGAGCCTCTTCACAAAGCTTCTTGGTGGTTTTTATTTTTATTTTTGTATTCAGACACCCGTGAATTAACTGTGCAGCCTCATCCTGCCTTGTCCAAATGAAAGGGCATTGCCAGGGCCCCTCCCAGCTACCCCCACCCCCAAGCCAGAGGGGAGGATGTCAGAGGGGAGCACTTCAGAGAGAGCACAGCACATCTTCCACGCATCAGCGTGCACGGGGGCACTGCAGGTGCCCACTGGAAGTTACAGTCGCAAGGTGGCGTCCATCCCCCACAGATCACCCCTGCTCTCACCCTCCTCGCCCTGCAGCATGAGCAGGGCCACCCCAGGTGTTCCTCCATCCTGTCCTCTGCTCCACAGCTCACTGGGGCACCGTATGCAAATGAAGCCCAAGCAGGACCGCGGCGCAGTCCCGTGTTCACACAGAGAGGTGCCCTTCTGCACCGGAACATGGGGTCCACTCATCCTGGAGGCGGCAGGGCAGGCAGTGGCTGCCGTCCTCAGGCATCAGCGGCGGCCTCGGTGGGTGTGGAGGTGGGTCTGGTGGGGGCGGTGGTGGTGGTGCAGATGCTGGTGGTGCAGTCCCGCATGGTGCATGTGAGGCCCATGGCCCGGATAGTGGGGATGGTGGGGATGGTGAAAGTGTCCCAGGCGGCCCCGGGCTGGGAAGAACCAAGGCCGGGTCTGCCGAACTCGGTGTCTCCTTACAGCTGGACGGTTCATCTCCACATCATGGTCCTGCTGTCCACCGTGCAGGCAGGTGGCCAGCACCAGCAGCAGCAGCAGAACGGCCAGAGCAGCGCCTGCGATCAAGCCCACGAGAGTCGTGGTCCCCAGGAGCCCGAGCATCTGGGAGCTGGAGAGTCCCCTCTGCTTAGTGGCTCCTGCTGCTTCCTCCCCTCCGGCGGCCTCTGCTCAGCCCTCACAGTCACTGGACTTTGTTGTCTCAGCTCCTGCAGGCTGGATAGCAGCCAGGGAATGTGGACACAGCCTCTTTGGGCTGGAGCTACAGGCCAAGGGCGAAGCCAGGCAACTGTTAACTCTGAGGGGAGGCTGGGTGAGGACAGAGGTGGAGGGCTGTGGAGGGAAGAGCCCTGAGCCTGCAGATAAGAAGCCTAGGCCCCCATCCCTGCTGCCTGGCCAAGTGCCCGGGCCTGCCCTTTCCCCTCCCTGGGCCTCAGCTCCTCCCTCTTTTAGAGACAATAAAGTACAGTGACTAAGAACATGGGTTCTGGAACCACACGACTCACTAGCTCTGTGACTGCACAAGTCACCTCCTCTCTGTCCCTCCGTTTCTTCATCTGTAAAATGGCTAATACGAGTATCTTTCCTCTTAGGATTTTCTGAGGACTCAGGAGTTAAGATATATAAAGCACTTAAACCAGTTCCTAACACGTGTGCCATCAATATTATTGTGAAACCAGACAACAAATGCGTCAGGGTTTCCTGCCACTACTTGAGCCAATTAAGCAGAGACAGGGTTGAATCATACAAGAGTGTTTATTCCAATAATGCCGGCAGTATGGGAGGGCAGCAGGTCATCCACAAAAATCTGCTCGAGCACCTCCTACTAGCTGGCTTAAACAGGGACCAGGAAGAAAGGCTGCATGCAAGGGGAACAGAGGGGTGGCTGCAGGGTCTGTGGTCCTGTGTCTCTTTCCAGGATCTTGAAGTTTCAATGGTGTTAAAACCCAGCTTGGCCAGTTCCTGGAACCTGAGAATGGTCAGCATTCCTGCGGCAAACTCCCGGAGGGGGTCAGGGTCTAGGCACAGCAACCCAATCAAAGCGAGTCCTGTCCTCTGTCTGTTCTCAAAATGCATTTTCTTTTCTGAGCAATGAACTCATCCAGGTGTCTCTTATCTTTTTACAGCTCTGTTTTTCTTCTAGCACAGTGGTTCTCAACCTTGGCTGCACATTAGAATCACCCAGAGGCCCAGAAATCAGGATTTTAAAAAGATTCCCAGGTGATTCTAATGCGCAGCCAAGGTTGAGAACCACTGTACATCCTCCAGTTTTCCAGGGTCTGTAAGAAAACTTATCTATAGTTAGTAAGGTCAATAATCATTAAACAACTGTGGCCCTATTCTTATTGTGTGCCCTTCCCTCTATGACTCCCCCGCCCCCGCCATCAATATTATCATCTTATATCTATGAGATTAGTTTTATATGGAAAGTGTCTTGCTGCTGAATTGTATTATTCCTGGACTATTATAATTTCCCCTCATGGATTTTTGGGTCTGAACCCTTTCAGGAAAAAGGGGCGTTGGTCTCTTCTATAACTGCTTCTTGCTGATGGGGGGGCGGAGTCCTGAAGTCCTCCCTGTCTGACAAAAGAAAGAGGGAGCCAAAAAGGGGAAAGTAGTTTTAACTGAAGCCAACAGTAAACGTCTATGTTTCATTGACTCAATAAGTCTAAACCATTTTGAGTCTTACTTTTAGGACACAGTGATGCAAATGGCTTCTACAGTGAGACCTATACTGTGTGAGCAAGGAATCAGGTAAATTTAGGCATACATTCTATGAAAACAGAAGCAAACAAAACACAAAGGTTAGTGCATACAGTAAATCATAAATCAGCAAGATTTTCAGATATAAGGCTTCCACTGAAATGAAATCATACAGTGACAATCTGATAGATTGTCTGTAGTTAGAACATTTCTGGTGATGTCATCAGGGCTGAGGCATACACAGACACAGCCTTAAAAATAAAATTTTGAAGACAGTTAATTGTACTGGAACCTAATACCCACAATTGGACATCATGGTTTCAAATGAAGCACATTTTTTCTCCCTAAGATTACCCTTTTCTTCAGAGATTACATCAAGTCTAGTTTTTTGTTTGGCCTGACTATTTGCATAAACACAACAAGAGTAGCAATTGATCAAATTGATCACACAGGGTTTCTCGAATTTGCTTTGCTGGAATTTCATTCATTTATAAGGAATCTTAGATTGAGCTCTAGTGAGCTGTAGGCCCCTCAGGGCAGAGAAGCCAAAGCCACAGTTGCCTGGAATAACTATATGTTTTGGTCGTGTCCTCAAGTCCTTGAGGTCCCAAAGGTGTCTTGAGGTTCCTCCTTGCCATCTTTCAGGAAAGCACTTACTTAGAAAGACTGCCATGAACCATGTGA
This sequence comes from Myotis brandtii, assembly GCF_000412655.1. Taxonomy (NCBI): domain Eukaryota; kingdom Metazoa; phylum Chordata; class Mammalia; order Chiroptera; family Vespertilionidae; genus Myotis; species Myotis brandtii. Next base: position 1,814,300 of record NW_005371249.1, read on the forward strand.
CCAAGGAACGTACCAGGCTCTTTCTCCAAGGGCTTATCCCTTCAAAGTCAATCTTCATTCCTCAAAACTTTCTGGTGACGTCCAGAGTCCTGGAATGTCTCTCTCATACATGACATTCCAGTCAAAGTCTTGGTTAATAAAACCACACTTGGAAACTGGCTTTATGACCTGTTATGAAGGAATTCTTATTGGATTTATCTAAATAAATATGTTGCTATGAGAACAATAATACTCACTCATTAAGAGTTTCCAAATTCCAGATGGATCAGGTAAGAAGAAAAATGTAAATGCCTCAATATTGGTTATGAAAGTATAATTTACCAAATTGCTTTAGAAAAGAAATAAGTTTCCTTATGTCTGAAAAACAAAAAGATTAAAAATCAGCAATACTTTCAACAACAAAAATTATAAAAACTATAATTATTTTCAGTTCATCCAGTCCCATATTAAATTTTTGTTTGTACTGATTATTCTTGCCAGTACTTCTATAAATCCAGATACTCTATAGAGTTCTATTAATTTTCATCCAGTTAGAAGGGGATGATCTGAAAAATCTATTCTCAGAGTTATGCAATTTAAAATGTCAGAGTCCTTTCCATGGATCTCTCAAAAGATGTAACATTTTTGCAAATGCATTATAACAAAACAGTGACTGTCTCTAAATGACAAGAAGAAATTTAAAATGACACAAATTTTGTGTGTGTGTGTGTGTGTGCAGGCAGACTTGTTTTAAATGATAAAGCTAGCCTTGTAAAAGGGGCTTAGAAACTCTTTTTACTACGCTCTGATTGTACAGCCTGAGAATAATCTGTTTGCTGAAAGCTCAGTACAATTTGCCTTAGATACCATCTTAAAATAGACTTTTCTTAGGGTAGATGATTGACTATTTTTTTGTACCTTCTATGGGTATCAGTCTATAAATGTCTTTTATATGTTCTTGAGTCAACTTTGTAATTATATTTTACTACAAAAATATAACATTCTTTGTTTACTTTAAAAAATAAAATAAAGTTAAATTAAATTAAGAAAATAAAATGACACATTTATGGATTTTATTGTAATGTAATTGACATGGAACTCTATCCTTTCTGCAAAACACAATATTCCAGAGTAACAATTAGAGTTACAAATGAAAGTATATCAGAATTTATAGACTCCTGGAGATTTTTATGTAATCTCCAGAACATTCATTTTAACAATATGTGCATATAAATAGAATATAGTTGTTATTTCTTTATTTGACAAAGCTACCCATGTACCTTAGGCATAAAATTTTCCTTCATAAGGAGAGAAAACAAATCTGTGAGGCATTCCACAACCTACTGAAATGACCTAAAGCCAATTCTAGGTCAAGAAAAAGTTTTTTAAAATTCAAACCCTGGGAAGGTTGTCAAACATATTTGATCAAAAAATTATATTATTATTATTATAAAACAGTATTAAATTATTTATTCATTCAAAGTGACAACAGAAGGGTATTAAACACAAACATAGGCTAGCAAAACTTCAATTCCCATGATTAAGAAGATGGCTTTTTAAAAAGTAAGCAAGTACCTGATTAATATAACATAGTATATAATCATTTCAATAATTTATAGAACTTTTGCTTTCTAAGCAAATACAGAAAAAAACTTTTTCCCTTTTAACAGACTGGAAAGGGACCAAAAGAGTTTCGTATTAGTTTACTTTAGATTCATTTATCTAATTAAATGTATTATTCAATTTACCTATATGTTTCTTTTTTCTTCTTTCCTCCATACAATTTCTTTTCAACTTGCACAGGTTCTCTGCAATTTTCCTAGTCCCTTTCAGTGTTCTTTTCCTTAGCTCATTCAGAAATAATCAACTTTAGAACCATCTAGTTTCAATTCTATATTATCAAAATCATATAATTTCTTTCCAATTTAATTAGAATTCTTAATTCTTAGAAACCTTGACCCTTTGGTGACAAGTAAGTAATTAACATTCCTCTGATTAGCAATACATCCACATTTTATTTTATTTTATTTTATTTTTTTTTTTTCCTCAAACTTTTTATTTATTTCTTTTTTTTCTTTTTTTTTTTTTTTTTCCTTTCCCCCCCCCCCCCCCTTCCCAAACCCCCCCCCCCCCCC
>NW_005371249.1:1818448-1823042 GCF_000412655.1 Myotis brandtii
AATCCTCCCATTACCTTAATCCAGCGGTTCTCAACCTGTGGGTCGCGACCCCTTTGGGGGTCGAACGACCCTTTCACAGGGGTCGCCTAAGACCATCGGAAAACACATATATAATTACATTACGATTCATAACAGTAGCAAAATTACAGTTATGATGTAGCAACGAAAATAATTTTATGGTTGGGGGTCACCACAACCTGAGGAACTGTATTAAAGGGTTGCGGCATGAGGAAGGTTGAGAACCAATGCATCTCTCACATTTTATTCCATTATCCTTACTCATTACTTTTGTTCCTGTCCTATTACATAGTCTTCCAACAGTAGATTTTGTCTTTCCCTTTTAATTCATCTTACACATTACTCTCAGCACAACTTCCTAGAGTATTATTCTGTGCCCTCATGTATCTAATTCAATTAAATACACTCTGAATTGACTTGCCAGACTATGTTGAGACATGCTGCAAAACCTTTATGAACATACTCCAGAAAACTCAAGTAATTGCTTTTTTCAAACACACTATGGCATTTCCTAGCTCTGTGCATCTCTTATGCTATTCCTTCCACTAGGAATGCACATTCATCTCCCTTCTTCTGCTTAAATTTATTTACCTGGAGTTTTGTCCTTTTTCCTGGCTCTTCTTGTAGTAGTCACTTATGGTTGTGTGACAAATTTCTCTAAAATTTAGCAGCTTAAGACAACATTTATTTTCTCACAATTTCTTTGCACCAGGAGTCTGGGTATAATTGAACTGGATGCCTCTGTCTCCATGTCTGAACTTCAATCAGAGAGTCACCCACCCCTGTGGGTATCTCAAGGCCCAGCCGGGGAGAGATTTCACTTCCGAACTCACTTGTGTGGTTGTTGGCAGGGTTTAGTCCCCTGCGGACTGTTGACAGAGGGCCTGAGGTTCTCACTGGCTTTTGATTGGAGGCTGCCCTCAGCTCTCTGCCACTGCACAGGGCAGCTCCCAGCACGGCTGGCGGCTTGCTTCATCAGAGCAAGTGAGAGACCAAGAGAGACCAGTCGATGGAGGCCAATATCATTTTATAGCAATCTCAGAAGTGACATCCAATCACCTTTTTCTTCTACCCAGAGTAGAGAGTCACTTCAGGGAGAAGATGACATAAGCATGTGAATATTAGTAGACATGGATCACTTAGTTGTTGTCTATCAACCATATTCTTCATTGCCATTCCTTTCTTATTTCTCTCAGGAAATACAAACTCTTGTTGGTTTCTGAATTCTTATACTAGTTCATTGGCTTCCTTTTTGTGCTACTAATCACTTTTCTTATTAGAGTACTTTTGTATATACTAGCTGTGGGCTATAAATTAATTCTCAATTTTACAATATTTTACACGTGGTATTTTTGGCTAAATATTGCTGAATGGTTTCTATCTCTGTCATAATCTCTCTTAATAAGAGAGAAGTTTCTTAGTACCTTTCTTTCTATTCAAACTTTCACCTCAAACATCATGGATACGCTAACCTGAAAAACCAACATAAACTTCCAAAATACCCAGCGGAAGAAAACTTGTAAAATGACCCACCTTTTATTTTCCCTTTCTGGACTCAAGGTATGCCAATGTGGTTTTTAACAGTATAATTTTTAAAACAAAATTATACTACAACAACATATTCTTGAGATTAAGAAACAGTTCTAATGGCATTTCATCTGTATTTGCATTACTTTCCACAGAAAGCACTTAAGAAATGTTGATTAGCCCATAGTTTTGAGGGAAGTACACTACAGGGTCTTCTGCCATATAGATGAAAGATTTCTACACTGAAAAATTAATCTAAAACGTATACTAAAGAAGATTGGTTTATAAGCTAACACCCATTCTTCCTAATTAAAACCTAGATCCAGACAATAACTTCATAAAATATAGTGTAACACTTTTTATTAAAAATAACCCAGCCAGGATGGCTCAGTGGTTGAGCATCAGTCTATGAACCAGGAGGTCACGGTTTGATTCCCAGTCAGGGCACATGCCCTAGTTGCACTCCATCCCCAGTGGGGGTTGTGCAGGAGGCAGCCAATAAATGATTCTCATCATTGATGTTTCTATCTCTCTCTTCCTCTCCTTTCCTCTCTGAAATCAATAAAAATATATTTTAAAAAATAATAATCTAGCAATAGACTGATATTAGCATCCTTAGTTCACAAAATGTTGGGAAAGGGAGTAACAATTATTTTTTACACATTGCACTAGTCAAACAACACTCCACATTATTTATTTTTATAAATTCCACTGTAAAAATTTTTATGCATTTTTAAATACTTACCTTAGCTTATACTCCCTTACCAGACATGCTTTATTGTTTCAAAAGCATCCAATGCTGGCCAATTACAAATGATTGTCTATTATAAGTAGACAGTGCCAAATGACAGTGATTATGTTCTTCTTTGAACATAGCTGGATTTTTTTCTTTATTTATTCCATTCTAAAATGATAAAAATAACTGAATAGTTATGCATCAAAGTTATGAATATATCATACTTTTTCTGTAATTTTTATTGTTAGCATGAATTAATAGTACCATTGTGCTTGACTTCAATCATTGATAATTTTTTGGTGGGACAGTGTTGACTTGCAAGCCAATGTGATGGTTGATGATGCTGCAGAAATGTTCAAACTTTGTCCCCCACATGATAACAGAACTGCCATAACTGAAACGTACCATCTGCTGTTGTTTAAACAAAATAATGATTTAAACGCTCCACAAAACATATGCAAACTTGGGAACGCATTATTTTTTTACTACAAACATAAGAGCTATAAATTTTGATTCAAAAGAAAAAGAAAACCACAAAGTTCTTGAATTTCTTCTGAGATTAAGTTAGAATCCAGATCTTCCTGAATTCAACTCTTTTTAATATTTTGCATCAGATCTTCAGTTGATCTGGTTTTCCAAAAGATATAAGTTCCGCTTTCATAATTCATTCCCAGTTTGGCCTGGAATAAGATAGCTTACCTCCACATTCCTGGCAAGAAACATTTCTTTGCTGGAAAAAAAAAAAAAAGTTCACCTCTTAACTGAATGTTTGGCTAGAGATCAGGAAAAAATAAGATCCGATTTCTTTTACACTTGACTTCCTTTTTCATCTGACCCTTATACAGAATTGTCTTTATTCTTCACTCTGTCAGCTGGAATATAATAAATTATGCCAGTTCCTGTTGATCTGGCACCCTTAGGAATTCTTAAATATATTCCACAAATAATGTACCTTTCAGTTCATTGAAATCGAGCAGCTTGAGAATTCATTCATCTCAAACAAAGGATGTAAAATGTGTCTTCTCCACTTCCTAAGAGGCCCAATGTACCAACTGCCTTTAAACTGGTGTTTGATTTTCCAAGCTTCTAACTAGTGCCAACATTCCTTCTTTATAATGTTGCTGACTCCTCAATTTTAGCCTCTTCTCTTTTTGCCTTCTGGGCCTGCAAATTTTTCTCATCCAAATTTTAAACTGCTGTTGCTTTGTTTACACAAGTTAACAATCTCCTACCAACTCACCTCCCCTCTTCCTCCCTTCCAAACAGCCTAGTCAAGAGGAGAAAATATGGAGGAAGGATGTCGAAAGCTGTGGGTTCTACAGCACACTGGTGTGAAGAAAATGGTGGTAATTGAGCCAGTGTTTGCTAAACCAGTGTACTCTTTATGCAAAATAAAAACATGACATTATTTCAATCCCATGACGAAACAAGACCAATATACCCAGAAGAACAGTGTTTAATAAAATCTCCAATTGTTGAAAAGATATAAATGTGTTTGACAAAATAGAATACAAGAGCTTATGTTATATAGGAGATCTATTATTGCTTAGCTCAGATCTATATCTGTATCTCTATCTCTGTATCTATAACTATATCTATAAATCTATATCTATATCTATATATATATATATAAAAGCCTAAGCAACCATTAAGTCAGAATGACCAGAACGACCGGAACAACCAGTCGACCAATCACTGTGATGCGCGCTGAACACCAGGGGCAGACGCTCAACACAGGAGCTTCCCCCTGGTGGTCAATGCACTCCCACAGGGGGAGCACCGCTCAGCCAGAAGCCGGGCTCACGGCTGGCAAGAGCAGCTGTGGCAGCGAGAGCCTCTCCCAATTCGGTGGCAGCACTACTGAGTGGTGGCAGCAGGCACAGCAGGCACAGCAGGCACAGCAGGCACAGCAGGCTGGGATGAGCATGAGCAGCACAGTGCCTGGCCCCAGTTCTGGCTCCTCCCTGGCTGCCTGCCACTTGGCACACTGCTACATCCCTTGGGGGATGTCCGACTGCAGTTTGGGCCCAATTCCCCATGGGGTTCCAGATTGAGAGAGGGCACAGGCCGGACTTAGGGACACCCCCCCTCCAGTGCACGAATTTCGTGCACCAAACCTCTAATATTTTAAATCAAATACAAGACATATTCATTAACAGATTCAAACCCATCTAGATTCTCTGTAGTAAGAAGCCAAAAGTAGGCAGACTCAGATTAATTAATATTTCACTATCCTGTTATTTCAGAATACCTAGATATTTAATAATTTTTACCATTAAACCCAGCAAATTCCAAAGTTTCAAGTTACCAAGG
>NW_005371249.1:1823246-1838118 GCF_000412655.1 Myotis brandtii
TTATACTTATATTTATTTATTATGTCTTACAATTTTATGAGATTTTTAAAGCCAATTATTATTACCCAAGGCATTTTCTTGGCAGATTTTGTAACAGGAATAACATGATCTTGACCACTTTTAGGGGGCTGGAGAAAGAACAGGGGGGAGAAGTTTTATTTCTCATATTTTTCTTTCTGAATAGAATCCTTATGATGTAACAACATGAAATCTTGCATGTAAGAAGAGATCTTATCCTATTTCAAAACAGAAATAAAAACAACCCCTAAAATAAATAAATGAGTACTTTCAAAAGGGGGTACTGGGACATTAGCCTTAGAATCTTATCTCACACTAACCCAGCACAGCAAATGACATTTGGGCTGAGTGGCACAAAGCCCAAACAGCAGAGACAGAGGACTCCCTGTGTTCATAAAACGGTGAAGAGCAGACTAAGTCCCCAAAAGACAAGAAAGCAAGCAAAGAACATCAGCAACCACACATTATAGACAGACAGACAACAACTCTCACTAGCTAAGTGTTGCAGGCGGCTTATGCCTTGAGAGGGAGAGAAGGCAGGGTCCCGAGACTAAGAACTCTCAGCAGCGGCTGGGAAGTCCCTGCGATCCCTGCCATGGGTTCAGCCTGCCACATGCAGCTGGGGCCCCAACCAATGGGACATGCCCCCATCTTTAAAACAAATTAAACCGAACAATAATCAACAGAGACCCATGTACAATATTTGCAGGCACACACAGCCCACAGACAAGAGCTGTACACCATGCTGCTTATCTGTCCTGCCATAGAAACCTCAGAATACCTCGCATTTAAAAAACAAACAGCCCTAACCAGTTTGGCTCAGTGGATAGAGCGTCAGCCTGTGGACTGAAAGGTCCCAGGTTTGATTCCGGTCAAGGGCATGTACTTTGGTTGCGGGCACATCCCCAGTGTGAGGTGTGCAGGAGACAGCTGATCAATGTTTCTCTCTTATTGATGTTTCTAACTCTCTATCCCTCTCCCTTCCTCTCTGTAAAAAAATCAATAAAATATATTTAAAAACAAACAAACAAACACGGAAACAGGGCAATGTCTCTCGTCCCAGATGGATCAGGCTAAGGCTCGGAGACGAGGCAAGGACCACTGGAGCTGACCAGGCTGGCCCACGTGAAAGGCGGTGAATGCCTCCCGTGCCATACACAGTAAATGCTTCCAGAGACTTACAAAGAAGCCCAGACGAAAGGCAGCAAATGTGTATCAGACAAAAAAAACTTCATTCAACTTAAGTGACAGGGCTGAGAAAGGGACTCCATAGGAAAATTCCTGGCAGTGCTGCAAATAAAAAAAGTCCAGATTTCAGCCCCGAGAATCTCCAGTCAAGGCAGCAAGAGGGATCCCCGGTACTCATCCCAGAGGAGTTCCCTGCCTGTGATCCCACCAGAGTCGCTGGAAAATAAAGCCGGACAACAAATGGGTCCAGGTTGCCTGTCACTATTTGAGCCAATTAAGCAGAGACAGGGTTGAATCATATATGAGTGTTTATTTCAATAATGCTAGCAGTAGGGGACAGCAGCAGGTCATCCATGAAAAATCTGCTCTAATACCTCCTACTAGCTGGCTGATTACATAGGGACTAGAGGCCTGGTACATGGATTCGTGCACTGGTAGGGTCCCTCAGCCTGGCCTGCGCCCTCTTGCAATCCGGGACCCCTCGGGGGTGTTGGACTGCAGGTTTCAGCCTGATCCCCACAGGCCTGTGGCAGTCCAACGCCACCTGCTGCTCCTGCCTGCCCCTCCCGCTCATCCTGGCTCTGCTATGCTTGCTGTGGGCGCAGTCAGTCCCAATTGGGAGAGGCTGGCACCAATGCAGCAGGACTCACCAGCCGTTGGTCAGCTGAGTGGCGCTCACACTGTGGGAGCACACTGACCACCAGGGGGCAGCTCCTACATTGAGCATCTGCCCCCTGGTGGTCAGTGCATGTCATAGTGACCGGTCGACCGGTCATTCAGTTGTTCAGTTGTTTGGTCGCTTAGGCTTTTATATACTAGTATATAGACTAGAGGCCCAGTGCATGAATTCGTGCACCAGTGGGGTCCCTCAGCCTGGCTTGTGGGATCAGGCCGAAACCAGCTCTCTGACATCCCCTGAGGGGTCCCGGATTGCGAGAGGGCGCAGGCCAGGCCGAGGGACCCCATTGGTGCACAATCGGGGCTGGGGAGGGACTCGGGAGGTTGGCCAGCCAGGGAGGGACTGCAGGAGGGCTCCAGGGCATGTCCAGCCCATCTTGCTCAGTCCTGATCGGCCGGACCCCAGCAGCAAGCTAACCTACTGGTCAACTGTCTGCCCCCTGGTGGTCAGTGCATGTCATAGCAAGTGGTTGAGTGGCCTTAGCATATCATTAGCATATTACACTTTGATTGGTTGAATGGACGACTGGACAACCAGACACTTAGCATATTAGGCTTTTATTATATAGGATAAGGAAGATTACAGCTCTGTTTTCTTCTTGGGGCACATCTTTCAGTTTCCAGGGTCTGTAAGAAAACCTCTTATCTGTAGCTAGTAAGCTGAGTGATCAGTACACAACTGTGGTCCTATTCTTATTGTGTGCCCTTTCCCCCTACCAATTGCAGTGGCGTTTGAACTAGATGAGTTGGGAGACCTTGTCATGTGAGAGTCTGTGGCCCCCTGTCCTGCAGACCAGAGTCCTCTGGGTCAGGTGATGTCAAATGGCCCCACACTCCAGGAGCTCTGTGAGGCACAGCGGGCGGATTTCCATCTTCAGGGAGGCTAACAACTATCTCTAAGTCGTCCGTCCTATGGATCTGGGAGCCAAGAGGATCTGGGTGTTAGCCCTTGACTGCAGGAGGCAGGAAAGAGGCTGCTGAGCTCAGAGAGGCCAGGCCCGTGTCCCAGCTTCCTGGTTTCTAGTTCAACAGTCTCAACTTGCCTTAAACGGCAGGATCCCTGTTCCCCATCTCACCTCCCTGCCCAGCAGCCTGGACATGCTATTCCTGCTGGTGGAGAACTGACAGAGCAGGCAGGACCTGCGCAGTGGCAGACTCCTCTCCCCTCTTTGCCCCGCATCCCCTCCATCCATCCTAGATAAGCACTTGTCTATTTGACTCTCACACCTCAGGGCTGGGTGCCCACTATCTCCCTGGGCAGCCCTATGTGCAGTGAGCTTGGCAGGATGTTCTCAAAGCTCCTCCTCACACAGGGCCTCCCCAAAACTGCAGTTCTGTGCCTGCACCCCCCAGATTACTGGTCCCCAGTGGCCCTCCCTGCTGCGTTCCCTGCCCTTTCCTCTCTGCTCCTTCCTGGGGGTGCGCCCATCTCCCTGCCTCCTGAGGAATGTGCCAGCAGCTGGCAAGGCTGACTCCATGTGGCCTTTGGCAAGCGCTTGCCCTGACCCAGCCTGCTTCCTCCTCCGGAAAAGTGCTAAGGCAAGAGGTGACCCCGAGGGACCTTTCCTCTCTGACCTCTATGGGGGATGAGCTCTCGCAGGGAGGCCTCCAACCCTTAGTGAAAACCTCCTCTGGAAGAAAATGCCAAACATTCCTTCAACCAAATTGGACTCAGGGGACAGCAGGTCTAATGAACCCTGGGACTGTCACCTCCCCAGCGGAAGCCACTTGAACTTTTAATGATGCCGAGTGACAACTTTCTCCTGGGGTCCTGGGAGCCCAGCTGCTTTCCCTGGGGGCCTGTTAAGGAGGCAAGTCTGCTAGAAGGAGGGGGAGGAACTTTCTCCTTCTGAGCTTTTCCAAGAAGACTCCCATGCCACCCACCGCAGCCCTGGAGGGGCAGAGCCCTGCAGCCGGCAGACTTGCAGGACTTCGGTCAGCACAAAGGGCCTCTCAGAATCACCCAGACCCCGCCCTCACTGAGAGTTGGGAAACTGAGGCTGGAGAAGGGCAGGGATGTATCTAAGGTCCCCAGCTTTGTGGGCCACCCTCTCTAGCAGGCAATCAAGACAGCACGACTCCTGGAGGGAGAGGGTATCCAGAGAGAGAGAGTCTGAGATCAGCTGGGGACCTTCCCAGAGATAAGAGGGAGGAGGATGTGTGGATGCGGATGGCCTGAGGGAGCAGGGATTAGGGGGAGCCCACACCCCCTCACACACATGTACACAGGACATTTATTTTCTCAGGTGCAGGGTCACTCCCCACCTGGACAGAAGATAGGACCCCAAGGGAACATGTTATTAGACGCTCTGGGCACTCCCGGAAAGGTGTTGAGACTTCAGAAGTGACTGAGACCTTCTTGGAGGCCTGGCTGGACACAGGGCTTGTAGGACTGATGACTTTGAAGGAACCCGTGGCTGTGTCTAGGATCCCCTTCCTCAGGAAAGCTGCCCTGTGGTGCTGTCGCTGTTTCTCTAGGATGGGGTCTCCTGCATACTCCACAAGCAACCTTCCTAGCTGTTCAGGACCAGGGTTCGAGACCACATGGCTGATGGGTCAGCCTTTTGGAGTTCACATCATTTACCTTTACACCCATAGCTTTCCAGGGTCCACAGATTATACATGTTCTTGCATGTGTGTGTGTGCACTTGTAAACCAACATTGCTCGTGGGCAAACTCATGCATCACGAAATATGTGCACACACACTCATGCACGCATCACAAGTGCATGCAAGTTCCAAACAATCTCACAAACTTGTGCTGTACTAGCCGCAAGTGGTTCTGGGTTGTCCAGGGCCAGCAGCCATTGTTTTCACTAATTGGTGGCACCACCTAGTGGTCACACCATAAATAAATCAGTTTCATCTTCTGACCTGTCGAAAGTATAGTACCCTGATTTTTGTTAGTAGATCATAACTTGAACCCACGCAGTTAACTCCCCTCTGTTCCCAATTCTGGTCCATAACTAGAACTTATACAATATCTAGTGCAGATCAAGGAAGGTCAGCCCTGGGAGGTGATGGAGGACCAGCCTGCCTACGCCCTATGATAGATGGCCAGGACCAGGAATAAGAGTCAGATAGGCACAGGCAGGTAACAGGTTGAGTGGCTTGGGACTGCACAGGTGTCTTCTCACTGAGCAGGTGGCCAAGGCTCAGACCATCTTTTGTTTTGCACAGAAAAGCAGGGACACTGGCCAGCAGGTTCCTAATCTGGGCTTTCATGTCAGTCAGAGAAGGGAGACGCTCCCCCAGCTAACCTTGGGCTGCCTCAGCGGATACTAAAAAGCAAACTGCCCAGCACAGCAACAAACTTCTCTCCTCTTCTCAGGGCTCTCCGTCCCTAGGCATGGCCAACTGGGTCTCCCGATCTAGAAAACTAAACCTAAACAACCGGGTTAGTGTGGGTTGTTGTTTTTTTTCTTTCCTTTCTCCATTGCCTGGTGCCAACATGCGAGAAAATTACCTATGTAACCTTTTCTAGGACCATTTCAAGTTCCAATCCCAAACACACATAAATCTAGGCCCCTCTGTAAAGTCAGCAAATAGAGAAAAATTACTAGACATAGGAAAAATATTCTATCCTTATTACCAAGGTCACTAGAATCTAAAAATCTGAGAAATAGTCAATCCCCAAATTTATATTCTAAATAATATTCAATCATGAATTTTCATTCATACGTAAATTTGGGAAAATATACAAAACAGGAAATTTATTTCAGATTAAAAACCAAATCAGGAAAGACTGCTTTGAGAACCCTCCCCAGAACTCTGAAAAAAAATAATAAAGATATTGAGAAAGAGAGAGAGAGGAGATGCCCAGGAAAACAAACACAGTTGTATAATAGTCATCCCAGAAGTAGAGAACAGAGCCCATGGAGAAGCAATCATCAAAGAAGTTTAGAAAACTTCCTGACCGAAGAATTACGTCTTTAGATCAAAGGTGCACTGAGTACTAGGCAAACTGTTTGAAGAGGCCAGGCCAGACCCTCTGGGTATATCCAGGTGAAATTTTAACATAAAAAAAATGTTACATGAAAAAACGTTTAGAGGAAAGTGCTTTACTTTATACATTTTAATTCATAATTGCCAAACTTGGAAGCAACCATGATGTTCTTTGGTAGGTGAGTGAATAAATCACAAAATAAGGTGCCTTCAGACAATGGAATATTATTCAGCACTGAAAAGAAAGGAGCTATCAAGCCACGAAAAGACATGGAGGAAACTTAAATGCACATTAGTAAGTGAAAGAAGCCAATCTGAGAAAGCTACACACTGTCTGAATCCAACTCTTTGGTATTCTGGAAAAGGCAAATCTATGGAGAAGATAAAAGGATCAGTGGTTGCCAAGAGCTATTTGGTTTTACTTTTTTCACCCACTTATGTAATTAACTAGTGGCTTTGAAAGGAAATTAATTAGAAGATTAGTGCAGTAATTATGTTACTGCAAAAAATTACATGTCAGAATCTATAATAATAAAAGGGTAAATATGCTAATTAGACCAGATGTCCTTCTGGACATCCTTCTGGACGAAGCTGGGGCCGGGGGGAAGCTGCCCGGGTCCCGGGTGCCTGCCAGCAGCCAGAGGGAAGCCCATGTCCCAGGTGCTGGAGGAAAGCCAGTGCCAGCAGCCGGGGGAAGGAAGGCCTACTCTTGCATGAATTTTCGTGCATCAGGCCTGTAGTAGTAGTATATATAATATAGTATTATAAAATTAAAATACAAAATATTTTAATATCATTATTTGCCCTTTCTCTATAATAGAAGTGCGTGAGTCAACATTTATTTTTAAATTGCCAGTGCACGTTATATGTACCAGCAGGTCGGTCAGTTGGACGGTCACTTGGCCTTTTATATATATAGATTACAACAATAGATTTCTAAAACTATCAAACCACCCTCACATTTCTAGAATAATATTTACTTATTTATGGAGTACTTATCTCTCACTAGTCTACTAAGAATACAAATGTTATGTATCTTTTAGAATTTTGAGATTTGTCTGTAGTGTTTTGTGCCATGGCTGCCAGGTTTGGTATCAAGGTTGTGCTAATTTTATAAAGTAAATTGTACACATTTAAAATAAAGGTTTCTCTATTCTTTGAAACAGTTTAAGCAGCTCCTGTTAATAGTAAGATTATTTTCTTTATCTTTTTAAAATAGACTTTACTTTTTAGAGCAGTCTTATAATCACAGAAAAATTGAATGGACGGTACAGAAATTTCCCATATACCTCCTGCCCTCCACACAAACAGCTTCCCCATTATCAGTATCTGGCACCACGGTGGCACCTTTGTTACTATCAGTGAAACTTGCATTGACACATCATAGTCACCTGAAGTCCATAGTTTACATTCGGCTTGACTCTTGGTGGTGTACATGCTAAGGGTTTGGACAAATATATAATGCCAAGTATCCACCATTATAGTGTCCTCCAGAATGGTTTCACTGCTCTAAAAATCCTCTGTGCTTTGCCTACTCATCCCTCCCTGTGTTTATTTTATTTTTAAATATGTTTTTATTGATTTCCGAGAGGGAGAGAGAGAGACAGAAACATCATGAGGAGAGAGAATCATTGACTGGCTATCTCCTGCACACCCTGACTGAGAATGGAGCCTGCAGCCCGGGCATGTACCTGACCGAGAGTCCAACTGTGACCTCCTGGTTCATAGGTTGACGCTCAACCACTGAGCCACACCGGCTGGGCCCTTCCTGTGTTTAGTGTTGAAACCTGGGGGAGAAATACACAGTCATTGCCCTCCATACACTTTTACATAGAGCCGGAAATGTAAATGATCATAATGTACCAGATAGATTCTCAGACCTAAGTGTTCACAAGGCCCCAAGAAATTTCGAAGGAAGGGGTCATTCGTAAGCAATAAGCTCCTCTCCTTTTCCTCCCCAACTTGATCTTTTAAAGCTTGCTACAATACACTAACACGTATCTTACTTAAACCTCACAACAACTCCATCAATTTTCCATTGCACGTGAAGCTTAGAGAGCTAGAGCACCTGCCGTGGGTCACATAGCCAGAAGTGGCAGAGCCAGAATCAAGCCCAGGGCTGCCTGACCCCAAAGCCTACCTGTAACCCACACAACATTGTGCGAGGCTGAGAGATGGCACTGAAGGAGGCACGATGCCTCCCTGGGGAAGTTTGCCCTCCAGTGGGAGAGAGAAGCTTGTTTCTGAGAATCCACACTGAAGGGAAAGGAGGACATGAGAGGATAATGGAGAAAAAAGGAGGAGCCTTTCAAGGACTTTGGCCCTAAAATTTTTTTTTAATTCCTGATTAGGTTTTTGTAGAAGAATATTCAAAGAGTTACTAGTTTCCTGAGTGGCTTTCCAAACTGTCCTTTACCAAAAAAAAAAAAAAGGCAATAAAACAGCGGTTCTCAACCTGTGGGTTGCGACCCCTTTGGGGGTTGAACAACCCTTTAAAAGGGTCGCCTAAGACCATCAGAAAACACATATATAATAATTTATTGTTTTTGTGATTAATCACTATGCTTTATTTTTTTTAATTAAATCTTTATTGTTCAGTTTATTACATTTGTTCCTCTTTTTTCCCCCCATAACTCCCCTCCTCTCAGTTCCCGCCCCACCCTCCGCCCTCACTCCCCACCCACTGTCCTCATCCATAGGTGCACGATTTTTGTCCAGTCTCTTCCCGCATCTCCCATTCCCCTTTCCCCCCCAAGAATAGTCAGTCCATTCCCTTTCTATGTCCCTGATTCATTATAATCACCAGTTCATTCTGTACATCAGATTATTTATTCACTTGATTCTTAGATTCACTTGTTGATAGATGCATGTTTGTTGTTCACAATTTGTATCTTTACCTTTTTCTTCTTCCTCCTCTTAAAGGATACCTTTCAGCATTTCATATAATACTGGTTTGGTGGTGATGAACTCCTTTAGCTTTTCCTTATCTGTGAAGCTCTTTATCTGACCTTCAATTCTGAATGATAGCTTTGCTGGATAAAGTAATCTTGGTTGTAGGTTCTTGCTATTCATCACTTTGAATATTTCTTGCCACTCCCTTCTGGCCTGCAAAGTTTCTGTTGAGAAATCAGCTGACAGTCGTATGGGTATTCCCTTGTAGGTAATTGAGTCTCTTTCTCTTGCTGCTTTTAAGATTCTCTCTTTGTCTTTTGCTCTTGGCATTTTAATTATGATATGTCTTGGTGTGGTCCTCTTTGGATTCCTTTTGTTTGGGGTTCTCTGCGCTTCTTGGACCTGTAAGTCCATTTCTTTCACCAGGTGGGGGAAGTTTTCTGCCATTATTTCTTCAAATAGGTTTTCAATATCTTGCTGTCTCTCATCTTCTGGCACCCCAATTATTCTGATGTTTGTACGCTTGAAGCTGTCCCAGAGGCTCCTTACACTATCTTCATATTTTCGGATTCTTTTTTCATTTTGCTTTTCCGGTTGGGTGTTTTTTGCTTCTTCGCATTTCAAATCTTTGACTTGATTCTTGCGCTCCTCTGGTCTGCTATTGGGTGTCTGTATAATATTCTTTATTTCAGTCCGTGTATGCTTAATTTCTAGTTGGTTCTTTATCATAGCATCGAGGGTCTCATTAGTTTTCGTGACTCTCTCCTCAAGTTTATTGACAGCTTCTAGCACATTTTTGCAAGCCCTCAAAATTGCGATTTTTAGCTCTATATCCTCCATTTCTGTCATGTTTTTTTGTCTCCGCATTTTTTATGCTTTCTTGGTGCACCCCCTAGTGGTCTTTGTGCGCAGTCTTGTTCTAGTTGAGCCTTGATTGTTGTAGTTAATACTAGAGGGATTTGACCACCAGGCCGACTGGCTGTGTGAATCAGCTGTGTCTGCCGCGGAAAACTTCTGTCCTCTGGGGAGGTGCTAATCTAGCCTTTGCCTGAGGCGATCTGGCAAATGGCTCTGCGCAGGGCTTGGGCGGGGCGGGCTCAACAGGGCGGGCGGAGGGAGCGGTTATGGCCCCTCTCAGTCCCGTTCCCAGAGGCTCTGCTTCTCAGAACCCCAGGAACCGCTGCAAACCTCGGAGGGAAAGCTGCCTTCCAACTGATGCCAGACACTCCCGCTTCTCCCGTTTGAGTCCGAGTCCCCAGCGATTCGCCCGTATCTGGAGCTCAGAGTCTGAGACTCCCCCCTGACCGAAAACGACAACCGCGCTCTCAGCCACCAGCCCGCTTTGCGCGCGCACCTCCGCACCTGAGTATTTTCCATGCCGTCATCTTGGTTCTCCCCCACTATGCTTTAATTATGTTCAATTTGTAACAATGAAATTGGGGGTCACCACAACATGAGGAACTGTATTAAAGTGTTGCGGCATTAAGAAGGTTGAGAACCACAGCAATAATAGGTTTTTTTAAAAGATGGTTGGATAGATGAATTGATACATGATAACACAAATCCTCAACAATTACAGAAACTAGGTTTTACGTATATGGCTATTCATGCTACAAATTTTTCAATCTTTCTATATGTTTGAAAATTCTCACACACACACAAAAAAAGTTGGGGTGTGAAAAGTAGGCAACAGTTGGGGGTGGGGGAATAGGGCAATAGAGTTTTCTAGTGCTGAGCCATGTGGTAACTAGCCATGTGGCTACTGAGCACAAGGAATGTGGCTAATCTGACTTGAGAGGTTCTGCATGTGTGATATAGACTTCAGATTTCAAAATCCTTCGTACACAAAAGAATGTAAAATACCTCATTAATAATTTTTATCTTATTTGTATATTGGAAATTATAATTTTTGATATATTGGGTATTCAAACATTTGAATAAACATTTCTCCAAAAAAGCATATGAATAGCCAATAAATAAAATATGTTCTTAAGATAAATTTCACCTGTTTCTTTTAACTTTTTTAATGTGGCTACCAGAAAATTTTAAAATAGATACTTGACTTGCCTTGTATTTCTACTGGACAGCGCCCTCTAGAGCATCCAGCAGCCACAGGTCCTGTTCCTTTTCTCACTCACACTTCCTGTGCTGGGAGAGGCAGAGATGAATCAAACACAGCCATAGCCTCAGAGAGCTGAAGGTCAAGGTCCTGGGGACAGGCCAAGTCAGAGTTGAAAAGATTGGATGATTTCAGCATCTTGGGAATCTCAGTGACTTCCTTGCTTGTGAGTGTTTACCTGGTGCCTTTTGCATTAGATGTTTGAATTAGACCTTCCTAGATTACATTTGAAAATATATGAGGGCATTTGAGGTTGTCAGGATGACTAGTGAGGCAGGGTCAGCATTGCGCATTCAGAAACCAGGGATGATGAACACCCCACAATGAGCAAGATGATCCTATGGGAAACACCCAAAACACCGGCAGTGTACCTGTTGAAAAACCCGGAAGTAGAAGGATGACACACCCTCTGGATAAGTACTGCGAGGCCTGTTCTACGACCCACATAGGGGCAGCACCACTATGTCTCTGGAGGCAAAAACGAGGAGCTTCCTGGGGTGTTGAGTCACATAATCTAATTCCTCAGAAGCCTTAAAGGTGGGGAAAACACCCTGGGACAGTAAGGGACACCCAAGGGCTTGGCCCCAGCAGAAACCCTGTCTCATTATGAGGACTGTCTCTGGCAGTATTCAATTAGCCCAGCCTAACTGGCCTACTGGGAGCCTGTCTCTAGAGCTCAGGGTGCCAGCCTCCAGAAGAAGGCCCTAAAATGCCACAGGAACAGAAAATTTGGGGTGGTACCCAGTAAAAATGAGTCACCCCTCTGGTCTGCTCTCAGGGGCTGGAGCTGTGGGAGTTGGGGAGTGTGGGTGGGTGTCCCACATAACTCTGGGTGAAGGACATGGAGGTACCAACACTCCGCAGATTCCAGAAGGCCTTGGTTGAGGGACAGGTAAAGGAGTGAAGACTAAGAGGGAGGCAAAGGACTTGAATAAACATTTCTCCAAAAAAAGCATATGAATAGCCAATAAACACATGAAAATATGCTCAATATCACTAACCATTGGGGATTTGCATTTCCTATCAAATGAGATGCCATTTCATACCCATTAGGATGGCTACTATAAAAACAAAACAGAAAATAACAAGTGTTAACACGAATGTGGAGAAAATGGAACCTTTCTGCAATGTTGGTAGGAATGTAAAATGGTACAGCTGCTGTGGAAGACAGTATGGAGCTTCCTCAAAAATTAAAAATAGAATTACCATATGATATAGCCACTCCACTTGTGGATATATATCCCCCCCAAAATTGAAGCAGAGTCTCAAAGAGGTATTTGTTTGTTCACCCATGTTCATAGCAGCATGAAATAGCTAAAACATGGAAACAACGCAAGTGTTCATCAGTTGATAAATAAGCAAAAGATGGCATATACCTACAACAGAATTTTATTCAGTCTTTAAAAGGAAGGAAAATATTGTACAACATGGATGGAACATTATGCTAAGTGAAATAAGCTAGTCACAGGAAGACAAATACTGTATGGTTCCACCTATATGAGGTACCTAGTGTAGTCAGAATCATAAAGACAGAAATTGTAATGGTGGTTGCCAAGGGCTATGGGAAAGTATAGATTTTCAGTTTTACAAGATGAAAAGGGTTAAGAGGATGGATGACGGAGATGGTTGCACAATAATATGAAGGTATTTAATACTTCTGAACTATGCATTAAAAATGCACAGTTAAGATGGTAAATTTTTTTGGTTAGGGTTAGGGTTCAAAATGGTAAATTTTGTTATGTGTAGATCACCACAATAAAATACATATTTATAGTAAAAAGAAAAGAAAGTAAATGGAGTAATATAGTACTACATTCATAGAACTGGAAGACTTAGTATCAGTTACCCCTCAATTGATCTATAGCTCCAACACAATTCTTATGAAAATTCTTTTTTCATAAGAATTGTGAAAGGTTTTCTTTTTTTATTTTTAGAACTTGTCAAGCTGATTCTAAAACATATATGAAACCATCAAGGCTCTCATGAAAGAGAATAACAAGGCAGCTTATCAGACATCAACAATTATTTGAAAGCTAATGAAATATTGCTGCAATGATAAACAAATAGACCATTATTAAGAACTCAAAAAAGACTCACACATATGGGGAAAATTGACTTATGATAGAGCTGGCATTGTAAATTGTTGGGGAAGGAATGGCATTTTCAACAAATCTACTAGGGAAATTAGTTAAACATATAGAAAAATTATATCGGGAAAGTTTTTTTCTGACATGGTAACTTTTGAACTGAGATCTGAATGAAGAGTCAATGTGTAAATATCTGGAGTTGAAGGTGGGGGGTGAAGGAGTTTCCAAGTAGAAGGAACAAAAAGCTCAGATAAGAATGAGTGTGGCTTGTTTGGGGAAGGAGACGGACTACATGGTTAGAGGAAGAGGGCAGAGGGAGAGGAGAGTAAGCCAGGAGAGTGGAGGGGGATGGTCACCACCAACCAGGTGGCCTGGGATAGAAGATATTGGATGGGACCAGCTGGTCACGGTAAAGAGGAGAAGAGCAGGCAGACTCACTTGCTAGTGAAGTCAGTAAGGCTTGTCGATGGAGTGACTAGATTGGTGATGGAAAGAAAAATAAGTATAATTACTAAGATTTTAGCTTAAAAAGTACAGAGATGTGGGAAGACTAGAGGGCTGGAGGATTACCAATAGCTTTGTTTCTGCCAAGTTACCTTTCAGTGCCTAATAGATGTCCCAGTGGATATAGGATGGGAAGTCTGAAGTCGATATGGTTTTGAACCTTGACAAGAAATTCGTTTTTTCTCTCTGAGAAATTTAGGAATTTTCTTCAGTGGAGCTCTGAAATATGTTATGTTTAGGTGATAAATTAGCATATGATAAAGACAGCATTTTCAAATTAGTGAGAAAAGAATTCCTTTACAATAAATTCTGTTGGGGCAAGTAAATTAACTTACCTACTTCATTCATTAAATAAATAAATGCAGATAAAATAAGAGTAAAAATTTAAAACAAAACTCTAAAAGTCTTAGAAGAAAATATAGAAAGGAAAATGTATTTAAAACCTTAGAAATATGAAGGAAGACATAGAAGAAAAAAATTTGACTACCCAAACTAATTAAACTTCTATGTAACAAAAGATACCGTAAGCCAACAAAAAAGATAAGTGACAAAATGTTTGCCACTATGTAATAGGCAAAGGAAAACTATAAAGAATATATAAAGGACTCTTAGAAAACGATATTTTTTCAAAATTAGAAAAATGGGTACAAAATATGGAGAGACAATTTTAAAAGGAAAATTTTAAATAGCAAAAATTGACATGAAATTTTGTTTTTAACATTCCTAGTCATCAGAGAAATGCAAAATAAAACAAGAAGATGTCTTTTTATCAATCATAATGCAAAATGTAAAAGGCTGATAACATCTAGCCCCAGTCAGGGTATGAATAAGTGGGTATTGTTGTATATTTAGTGGAGATTTTAATTGATAGCTTCCCTGAGAGCAAGTTGGTTGCATCTTCAAAAATGTCAATAAACATATTTTTTATCCAGTATTTCCTTATCAAGATATATATCCTAGAGCAGTGATGGCGAACCTTTTGAGCTCAGCGTGTCAGCATTCTGAAAAACCCTAACTTAACTCTGGTGCCGTGTCACATATAGAAATTTTTTGATATTTGCAACCATAGTAAAACAAAGATTTATATTTTTGATATTTATTTTATATATTTAAATGCCATTTAACAAAGAAAAATCAACCAAAAAAATATAGGGTGGGGCAAAAGTATGTTTATAGCTTGTTCATATGGAAAACAATACCATCTATATATATAATCTATATATATATAAGGCTAATATGCTAAGTGTCCAACTGTCCAACCGGTCGCTATGACACGCACTGACCATCAGGGGGCAGATGCTCAATGCAGGAGCTGCCATGACATGCACTGGCCATTTACAGAGAAATGGCACCACAGACCTGGCTCCCACAAAGCAACACTCGGCTTCCCCCAAGTGGGACACAGGCCCCACCACCACCCTGGAGTGACACCCCACCAAATC
>NW_005371249.1:1838259-1838682 GCF_000412655.1 Myotis brandtii
CATTTGATCCTCACAGAAGTCCTGGAGTAGGTAGATAGGAGACTCAGTGGAATCCTATTTTCTTTTCATTAGCTGGAAAATGGAGATTTAGAAAGCTTAGAAACTTAACTGAAAAGAAGTAAGAAATGGTAGACCTTGAAAATGACCTCAGGTTTCTCACTGCACAGAATATAGTCAAACACTACTGCAGTTAAATCTTTTACCCTTTGCTCTCCCTGTGTGATCTATAATAATAATCTGCTTCGTGTTGATATTTACTGCTGTGTTGCTGACAATTACCTGAAAGAGAAGTTGGGGTGCTTCATTGGGCTGGAAAAAGCTTAGCTACATCAGAAAGCAGGTCTAATTAAGCAAGTTTACTGGGGATGTGCCTGCAACCAAAGTACATGCCCTTGACTGGAATCGAACCTGGGACCCTTCAGT
>NW_005371249.1:1838900-1839326 GCF_000412655.1 Myotis brandtii
CAATCTGTCATTGTCGATCGTGAATTTGGTTGACACTTCTATTATAGAGAAAGGGCGAATAGCGATATTAAAATATTTCTTCTAATTAATTTTCTTTCAATGTGCATGAATTTGTGCACCAGGCCACTAGTAATTAATATACTCATAACTGTAAACCTCCTTTTGCCCCACCCTGTATAACATTTGTGAAATGAAAATGCATGACAATAGCCCAGAAGAAGGGAAATGGAGGTGCACTGTCAAAAGGTTTATACACTATAGGTGAAGTGGTATAATATCTACACTAATAAAAGAGAAACATGGTAATTGGCGTACGACCGCTACCCTTTTCATTGGCTAATCAGTGAGTATATGCAAATTAACTGTCAGCCAAGATGGCGGCCGGCAGCCAGGCACTGAAGTGAGCAGGGAGCTTGCTTGCTGCAG
>NW_005371249.1:1839451-1839840 GCF_000412655.1 Myotis brandtii
ATGTTGTTTTCAGCAAGGCCTCAGAGCTAAAGCTGGCCCAGAATAAAAAAAAAGAAAAAGAAAACAAGGAGCAGTTGGAAGCTTTAGTCACTCAACAACCGGAAAACAGCCCTCAGCCCCTCACCCAGACAGGCCAGGTACCCCAGTGGGGACCCCCACCCTGATCCAGGACACCCTTCAGGGCAAACCAGCCAGCCCCCACCCATGCACCAGGCCTCTATCCTATATAGTAAAAGGGTAATAGGCCTCCCAGCACCGGGATCAGCGGAGCAGCGAGGCTCCCGGCACCGGGATCAGCGTGACAGGGGGCAGCGCCCAAACCCCCTGATTGCCCTGCGGCTCTGTGGGTGACAGGGTGCGGCGCCCCAACCCCCCCCCCCACGGGCCCT
>NW_005371249.1:1840527-1862118 GCF_000412655.1 Myotis brandtii
CAACCCCCCAATCGGCCCTACCCTGAGCGTGACTGAGGGTGGCATCGCAACCTCCCGATCTGCCCTGCTCTGTGCATGACAGGGGGCGGTGCCCCAACTCCCCAGTCAGCCCTGCTCTGAGCCCGACCAGGGGCTGCACCTAGGGATTGGGCCTGGCCTCTGCCACCCAGGAGCAGGCCTAAGCCAGCAGGTCGTTATCTCCCGAGGGGTCCCAGACTGCGAGAGGGCACAGGCCGGGCTGAGGGACCCCCCCTTCCCCTCCGAGTGCACAAATTTTTGTGCACCGGGCCTCTAGTTAATTAATAATAGGAAGCAACAGCAAGACAGAAGATTTGAGTCCTACCATATCCATAATCATCTTAAATGTAAACTTTCTAAACATCCTATTAAAGGCATAGATTGTCAGATTTCATTTTTAAAGACCCAACTCTATATTAATAGTATATCAAATAGATGATAGAGGAAACAATACTAAGGGGGATAAAGAGGGTCATTTGAAAATGACAAAAGGGTCAATTCATCAAGAGAACTTAGCAATCCTAAAAGTTTATGCATCTAATAACAGACCATTAAAATACATGAAGCAACCTGGCTGGCGTGGCTCAGTGGTTGAGCATTGATCTATGATCCAGGAGGTAATGGTTCAACTCCCGGTCAGAGCATATGCCCTATTTGTGGGCTCGATCCCCAGTGTGGGGTGTGCAGGTGGCAGCCTATCAATGATTCCCTCTCATCACTGATGTTTCTATCTCTCTCTCCTCCCTTCCTCTCTGAAATCAATTTTTTAAAAATACATGAAGCATTTGGGTGGTGGGAATATGGTGCAAATATATTTTTACTGATTTCAGAGAGGAATGTGCCCTGACCGGGAATCGAACCGTGACCTCCTGGTTCATAGGTCGACGCTCAACCACTGAGCCACGCCAGCTGGGCATGATACACAACTTTTTCAAATGCATGGAGAATATTTCTCATGCAGCAGGACAGCCCACCAGTATTTCTCACCCCCTCCAACTCTGACTTGCAGAGGCTAAATGTATGGTCAGTATGGCTGAGAGAGTGGGGGCTCCTTCCCTACTCCCAACCCCCTCTCATAGGGTGAGGCTCTGCCCCAGGTGCAGCATCCAGAGAACATTTGGGTCCCAATCTCACTTACCCTGCTTGTAAAGCATTGGGAGAGGCGAGTTGAATAAACAATGAAATAAAAATCCAACAACAGTAACAAAACCCAAAATAAAATGATCCTATTTGGTTAAAAGGCCCGTAGCCTGCAGAAGCATGGGCCCTGAGAACTAGAAGGAACCTCAGGAGGAACTGTATAGATGACTGTTTTGAGAGCAGGGAGGAGGGGCCAGGTGGAGGTGAGAGGCATCCAGTCATCCACTGACCTGAGCAGGCCCGCTTTGCACCGATGGAGGGATATATGATTCAAGGGTGGACAAAGCAGTGAGGCCAGGCCCATGCTGTCTCACTAGGTGGTGCTGAGCTAACTCCCTCACCTCTCTAGGGAGGTTCTCCTGTCCGTACAACGGGGATTGGTCAAGAATCTGCAGGACTTTTTGCTCTGATCGTCTAAATGTTGTCTCTCTTCTTCCAGTTCCCTCCTCTATTACTCTTCTTCCAGATTTTGCATTTTCTGAAGACCCCTATGACAGTTGAGCCAAGACCTCTAACTCTCCTGGAAAGCAACTCTGACTATCATTTGTTCACTCACTCATTCATTCAGTTTTAAATTTACTCATTGAATTGCTTATGCATTCATTTAACCATATTCTTTATATATATATATATAACATCGATGAGAGAGAAACATCGATCAGCTGCCTCCTGCACACACCCTACTGGGAATGTGCCCACAACCAAGGTACATGCCCTTGGCTGGAATCAAACCCGGGACCCTTCAGTACACAGGCCGATGCTCCATCCACTGAGCCAAACTGGTTAGGGCACTTATGCATTCATTTAATTATTCATCTATCATTCATTTATTCATTCCATAAATGTTCCTGGGCCAGCACTGTCTAGGGACTGACCTGCGAGGGTGGATCCCTGGCCCTGAGCCACTTCCTCCAACTTTTTCACACCAATTAAGGTTTCTAAATAGACTCTGCGTAATTAGGTCTTTGGGACATCATCCCTGAAGCACCCCAAAGTTTCTAAGTTGGGCACATTTCCCCTCTCCCTCTACATTGCCTTGGGGATTGTGCAGTCCCTTGGCGCACAGGGAGCTTTGAAAGGCGCCTCTTTCATTTTGCCTGCTCCCCGGGAGGCTGTCATCCAGGATGGAGCGGGTAGCTGTCCAGGTCAGGGAGTCCTGGCTGCCCACAGTAAACTATTGGGGACCCCATTCAGTCTCAAGCCTAAAAGAATTTCCTAATCCTACCAAACCTGACACACTTCAGAGAACCCCACTGAAGTCTAAGCACTTTGTCTAATTCCACCAAATTCTAAAAGTTCCACTTAGTTTTATTATTAAGTTGCAAACTCGACACTGAATTCTACGGAAGTCTAGGCACGGTTCCTCAGTTTGGGAAGCTGGGTCAGCATGAAACCCCATGTCCTCCCACCAGGGTCTGGACCTGTTATTTGACCTGCGTTTCTCCAGCTCCAGCCACAGGAGGTCCCTGGTCTCACACCCTCTGAAACATCCCTCAAGGAGGCAGCGATATGCATCTGGAAGAGCCTGAAGGTAAGTGAAAAAATGGGGATGTGGGGCAGTGGAAGGGGTCTAGGCTGGGAGACAGGATCCCAGGGAATCACTGGAGCCTTGGCTTCCCCCTCGAACCCACTGTGTGGTGTTGGGCAAGCCCCTTCCCCTCTCTGGGCCTCCATTTCCCCACGGAAAACAAGGGGCTGGCCTTGCTGGTCTGTAAGAGCCCTCCCAGCTCCGAGGTGTCATCTAGGCTAGGAACAGCTCATATTTGGCAGCCCGCTCGTTCCCAATTTGTCTTAGCCCCAGGAAGTCACAAGCCAGGAAGAAGTTGGCTGTGGCCAGGCTGGGAGCTTCAAGTTGGCCTTCAGAACCTGGGTGAGAAGAGGCCGGTGGCATCCCTGTGGGCTGGCAGGGACAGGCAACAGGCAGGAAGTTAGGGAGAAAGGTGAGCACCATCCTAGAGGTGCAGACGCAGGGCTGTGGGCCCAAAGGAGAGAGGCTCAGGGTGGCCGGGAGAGGATAAAGAAAGGCTCCCGGGGAGGTGGCATTTGAACCGATTTTTGTAGCCAGGAGAGAAGTGAAGGCAGGATGGCCACCGTGGGCTCTGCAGACAAAGCCCCTGCCCTGCTTTGGGAACCAGAGTTCCTCGGCCACACCCTTCCGATCCTCTTCCCAAAGACCCCACCCCAGCGAGGGCCAGTAGAGAGGGAGGCGAGAGGGAGGCACACGGGTCCTCAGCACGCACGGGAAGGCAGACAAGACACTCAGCCGGTTTGGTGACTTTGTCCCTGTTCTGAGGTTCCTTTGTCCTCCGGGTTCATCCCAGGCAGAGTTTGCTCCCCACCCTCAGGGCTGTTCCTTCTCTAGTGACATTTCCATGGCCGAGCTGGTCTCCACAAACCTCCTCCCAGGGAGAAGCAGTCCTGCCAGGCCTCTGGCACCCTGGCCACAGGTCCAAGGGTCTGTTCCGTGTGTGTGTGTGTGTGTGTGTGTGTGTGTGTGTGTGAAGAGAGAGCAAGAGTGAATGCCTCTACATATGTACATACTCTCATGGGAATGACTGTTCATGTACACACATGAGCAGGGGTCCTCAAACTATGGCCCGCGAGCCACATGCAAATACAAACATTGTATTTGTTCCCGTTTTGTTTTTTTACTTCAAAATAAGATATGTGCAGTGTGCATAGGAATTTGTTCATAGTTTTTTTTAAAACTATAGTCCGGCCCTCCAACGGTCTGAGGGACAGTGAACTGGCCCCCTGTTTAAAAAGTTTGAGGACCCCTGCACATGAGCGCATGTGTGCATGTAAACTCCTAGGCACAAATGTGTGTACCTGGGTGTCAAACAGGTGTTTGTGCACACACATGTAAGTGGGTGCATATGTAATGACCCTATGTGAGTGTTTTCCAGCAGGTAGCCAATGGCTGCAGAGGTTTGCTAGTATTTAGGGGATAAGCTATAGTATGTGGAGCCATATAAAGAGGAGGCTGTGGCCTGACCTAGACACAGCGGCTGCAGGAAAGCACACCACCACCGCTGTACCTCCCCCCAGCCCTGGCACAGTGCCTGCCACTACTGACACTGCTACATGGGGTGCGTCTCCAGGAACCCAGCCTCAGAGTTTCCCGGCTGAGTCTTGGAGGAAGCTCAAAGCTCATCCTCCCCTGAGCCCACAGTGTCTCTATACACAATCAGGCTGAGGCAAGACCTTCTATCTGAAGTCCAGAGCTAGGGCAGAGCTTTCCTTACTGCATAAATGGCCCTTTATCCCCTGAAATAGGGTCCAGAGCTCTGGACCCTGTGTAAAAATATGTCTGCGGGAGTAATGGGCTTCCTGTCACTGGAGGCATGCACACAGAAGCAGGATGAGGCGAGGCGTGGAGATTGGAGAAGCTTTCTACCTGGGAATGGTTTGGATTCAGTGACCTGGGGGCACTGTGTCCTCAGTTGTTCCCCTAATGCCTAGCATGATGTCTGTACCTAGTAGGAACTCAATCACTTCTTGATTCCAGAAAGAATAAACACAGGACTAAAAGCAGCAAATCGTCTCATGCAAGGGAATCGCTGACAGGAACTGGTGCTTAATCCAGACCCAGGCTTGGGCAGTATGTCCCGTGGGTTTACTGACACCATGCCAAGTACCTGACACCAAGGAAAGACTGAATCATGCTCCTCAGCTAGTGAGAATATTGCAGGGGAACATCAGGGAAGGGCCTCCATCTAGTGCAACAAAAGGAACCACCACCATTTGGGGCTTGACAGAAGCAAACATGCGCCCTGAGCATGGTGTAGCTGTCACAGTGCTGCCAGGGACCCACTTTGTGACCTCAGTTTCCCCACCTGCACAATGAGAGCTTTGACAAGGTGACCTCTCAGGGTGCTTTCCATGCTGATGCCCTAGAATTCACGAGGTCAAAGCACCTCGGGCTCAGGCCCAGAGAAAATAGGTTTGGGGCTGAGCTAAAAGGTCCATCAAATTTTAGCTCAAAAGGCCATGATAAAGGCAGATTCTGAAGGTCAACTGACACACAGTGGCTGATGAAGCAGGTCCTGTGGGGGGCAGGGGAAGCAGGTGGATGAGCCCATTGAGCTCAGAGGCCAGCAGCCCCTCCAGTGCAAGGCACAACGTATGCTTCATGCATGGAGACGAGAGCTGACCTAAAGAGACAAGTCAGATTTCTGCAGGCTGAGGGATAGAGGAGGACATTCCAGTAGTGAGAACAGTGTAAAGCAGCAGCTCAGAGGCTTCCTCAAATCAGGAGGCCCCTCAGAGACAAACTAGCCGATTGGTTCTCAAAGTGTGGTACCTTGTCCAACAGCAGCAGCATCACCCAGATCTACTGAGTCAGAAACTCTGGGGAAGGAGCCCAGCAATGTGTTTTAACAAACTTGCCGGGTGATTCTGGGGCATGTGAGGATCTCTGGTCCAGCCCATTGAATATTTATCTATAGTAGGTTGGTGGATGCTCTGTAAAAGGAAGATCCATGGTCAAATAAGTTTGGGCATTACATATTCTACATTGCTTTTGGAAAGTCACAAATCACACTGGCATAGCAAAGGCTCTGAGAAGTCCTGTAGTAGAGCTTTATTTATTTTTGGTTAATCCAATGTTGTCTCGATTTGATTTTTCAGTTTGCCTACTAACATTGCCATTCACACTCAGTGAAGCGCTGATTTAAATCATTTTTCCCATTGATCAATTGCAGCCTAGAAATACAGGGATTGCCCCAAGTCACAGAGAGAGTGTGTGTCAGAGCAATATGCCTCATCCTCAAAGAGGCTCTGTGGGCTCCCCACCCTCCTACACCCTCTTTCCCTCCACTGCAGCTGTGGGGCTGGTCAATAGGACAGAGGCCTCTGAGTTCGTTCTGAAAGGATTCTCTGGCTACCCATCCCTGGAGTGCCTGCTCTTCCCCCTGTGCGCGGCCATGTACCTGGTGACTCTGCTGGGGAACACGGCCATCGTAGCGGTGAGTGTGCTGGATGTCCACCTGCACACACCCATGTACTTTTTCCTGGGCAACCTCTCCATCCTGGACATCTGCTACACGTCCACCTTCGTGCCCCTGATGCTGGTCCACCTCCTGTCGGCCCGGAAGACCATCTCCTTTATTGGCTGCGCCATCCAGATGTGTCTGAGCCTGTCCACAGGCTCCACGGAGTGTCTGCTGCTGGCCATCATGGCCTACGATCGCTACCTGGCCATTTGCCGGCCACTCAGGTACCCGGTGCTCATGAGCCAGCGGCTCTGCTGGTTGCTGGCAGGAGCCGCCTGGGTCCTCTGTCTCTTCAAGTCAGTGACTGAGACGGTCATCGCCATGAGGCTGCCCTTCTGTGGCCACCGCGTGGTCAGTCACTTCACCTGTGAGATCCTGGCCGTGCTGAAGCTGGCATGTGGTGACACGTCAGTCAGCGAGGCCCTCCTGCTGGTGGGCGCCATTCTGCTGCTGCCCGTGCCCCTGGCATTCATCTGCCTGTCCTACACGCTGATCCTGGCCACCATCCTGAGGGTGCCCTCAGCTGCCGGGCGCCGCAAAGCCTTCTCCACCTGCTCGGCGCACCTGGCCGTGGTGCTGCTTTTCTATGGCACCGTCATCTTCATGTACATGAAGCCCAAGAGCAAGGAGGCCCGCGTCTCTGATGAGGTCTTCACAGTCCTCTACGCCGTGGTCACGCCCATGCTGAACCCTGTCATCTACAGCCTGAGGAACAAGGAGGTGAAGGAGGCCGCCAGGAAGGTGTGGGGCAGGAGATGGTCCTCCAAGTGAGGGAGGGCCTGCAGGTCAGTAGGCGAGGCCTCATGTGCCTAAAGTGAGGATGGTGTGGGGCACAGGACTGTGTTTCTGGAATCTTCATCCCAGAAAGGCAGCACCAAGTCCCACCGATGTGCAGAGAATAGCTCACAGTCGCCCTCTCTGCTCCTTCCCCGGTATTGCCCTTGGCCAGCTCTCAGCATCACCCCCTGCATGTTTGCCAGCCTCCTGGCTGGCCTCCAGATTCCAGTCTTTATTTTTTTAATATTATTTTATTGATTTCAGAGAAGAAGGAGAGATAGAAACATCAATGATAAGAGAGAATCACCAACCAGCTGCCTCTTGCATGCTCCACACTGGGGATCGAGCCCACAACCCAGGCATGTGCCCCGACTGGGAATAGAACCATGACCTCCTAGTCAGTGGTCGGCAAACTGCGGCTCGCAAGCCACATGCGGCTCTTTGGCCCCTTGAGTGTGGCTCTTCCACAAAATACCACGTGCGGGTGCGCACGGACAGTGTGATTGAAACTTCATGGCCCATGCGCAGAAGTCGGTATTTTGTGGAAGAGCCACACTCAAGGGGCCAAAGAGCCGCATGTGGCTCGCGAGCCGCAGTTTGCCAACCACTGTCTAGCTCATAGATCGACGCTCAACCACTGAGCCATGCCGGCCGGGCCACATTCTAGTCTTACTCCTCTTTCCAATCTCTCCTCCCAGGGGCAGCCGGGAGATCTTTTGAAAAAGCACATGTGATCATGTCACTCTCCTGACTGAAACCCCTAACTGGCTCCCCACTGCTCTCAGGACGAAGTGCTACCTCTTCAGTGGGCATCCGAGGTCCTGACCAACCCCGCAGCCCGTCGCCCACTCTCACTCCTGACAGCCACACACACCAGCCAAGTGGGGCCTCGGTAACACCCAGCACTGCCCAGCTCGGTGCTCTTCTTGGTTCTTCCCACAAAGCAGCCCCGGCCCAGCACACAACTCCCCGTGTGAAAGGAGTGCCTAACCCACAAAGCCCAGCACAAATGCCACCTCCTCCTGGAAGCCACCCCACTTTGCTCCTCCTGCTCTATTTTTAGTATTACTGTCAGAGCAGGGAGTGTCGAATTCCACTCTTTTCCAAAGTTCAGCCCTGCCCTACCCAGGCCCCTCATAGGTTTCCTCAATAAACAAATGATAGTGTCAATGTAGGGATAATAATGGCAGAGCCTGGGGTTCTTCCTAAATCTGAGCAGAGCTGAGATGGAGTGCACAGATGACAGGCAAGACCTAGAGCCCCTGGGAGATGACAGTAGAGGCAGTGATGAGGCCTCAAGTCCAAGATTTCCAGACCTGCCCAGCTGCCAGGACAACAGTCACCTGGAGCAGCCCAGGGCCTGGATTCCCCCATCTTCCCTTAGTAGCAGCAGCTGCCAGTACCTCCCTGTGCAGCATCCAGGCCTCACCTGGCTTTGGGGAGGCTTGCTCTACAGCTCCTCGTCCCATCCCCCTGACATCCTGCCATAGCCGACTCTTCCCGGTGCTCAGCCTCTTCCCAGCTTTCCTTGCTGAGAGCTCAGTGAACACAGAAGTGGGCCCCGACTCTCACAGCATCTCCATTCCCTGCCCGCTCTGGCCTCAGAGGCACCATCTGTATGACGGGAGAGCTGGTCTTGGCCTCCAAGCAGGTAAGCATAGCCCTTGCTTGAGCCCTCCGTTCCCCTCCGTCCCTCTTTCTGCTTCTGTTGGTCAGAACAGAGGCACTGAGGAGAGAAGCACCCTGCTTCCTGCACCCCAACCCTCTCAACCAAGCCAGGGTGAAGGCTGCCAGCCAAGACGTTCTGCGGGGCCTTCGGTGCCACTATAGGAGTTCGGACTTCATCCTGTGGGCATTGGGGGTTTTTAATCACATTTACAGTTAGAAAGGCCACTGATTATATACAATTCTCCACCCATGAAACTGGCAAAGAATTTTTAAAATGTCTATTGTTAATTAAGGTGCGTTGAAGTAGGTAATGTCATATACTGCTGGTGGGAATGGGAATAAACTGATATGAATTTCCTGCAGAGTAAGTTGGAGTATGAATCAAGAGACTTAAAAACTTCCAGACCCTCTGACCAACACCTCTACTTCTAGGAATAAGTCTGAGAAGATAATTACAGGCACAAAGAATTATATACAAGAATATTAATCATGGGATTGTTTATAGTAACAAAAAATTGTAAGAATCTCAATGTCCAACCATAGGAGAATGTTTAAATAAATCCTGGCGGAGTCCAAACCTATATAATTTTATTAATCAATGTCCCCCAAATAAATTCAATAAAATTTTTAAAAAATAACTTTAAAAGAAAAAAACTAAGTGGTCACAATCTTCACCTGTATTCTTGATAAAAATTCCAAAAGCCAAATCATAGTATAATGGAAAAATTTTGCATCAGCTGCTGCTTTACTTAAAACTGTTTTTTAGCCCCTAAACTGTGTCAACTTATTTTTTATTGTGGGAAGGAAACAGAAAAGGAAAGAGAAGGGATTGAGAAGGGAAGGGGGAAAGAAACCCATAGACCTCAGGCACCTGGCTAAATCCCGGACTTAATGGTCCCTCACAAGTGCTTGGGATCTCATACCCCATACAGCAATTTGCTTTTCTTACACTTCCATGAATCCAGGTCCTTACAACAATCCTGGAAGAAGACAGCCATTTCACAGACCAGTATGCCCAGGTCCAGGGCAGGGGAGCCATGGTCCCCAACCTTCAGTCCCAAAAGGGCAGGACTGCAATGAGACCCAGTTTTCAGATTCTCTGTCCAGTGTCTCTCTTGTGCCCGCTCCAACCCCCTCCCAGGGACAGCACACGGAGCCTGGGGTCTCTGAAGCCCCACAGCTGCCAAGCCTGCAATCTTGTGTAGTTGCAGGGTTTGAACTTTAAATTGGGCAGGGACTGCGAAGTCCCTGAAGGCAGGGAGCAGACAAGTTGTCTATGTGGCAGGTATCAGGAGGCTGGTCCCAGTGGGCACGGCCCTGGCCCATCCCTGCACAAGTGTGTCTGCTGGTAATGAACTCGGCACTTCCCAGCTCTGCTCTTGGGCCAGCTCACCTGGCAGCCCACTCCAGCTACCCGCATGCACTAATGCCACTGGGCCAACAGGGAGGAGGTAAGGAGAATCCGTAACATACTGACTCCTCTCAGTAAATCTTTTTTAAACATATAAAAATCAGAATATCTGCTTGGGAAAGAGGACATAATACTAAGAATATCAGCTACCACGCATTGATGCCTTACCATGCGTCAGGCTCTGTGCTGAGAGCTTCGCATGCATCATCTCACTGGATCCTCACAATAACCTCACAAGGAAATACTGTTCTTATCTCCGCACTACAGGTAAGGAAGGTAGGGCTGAGGGAACTGTTAGCGAGTGGGACCTGGGATTTGGGTCCTGGTCAGTCTGACTCCAAACCCCATGTTCACCTGCTCTGCTATACAGCAAGGAGGAAGTGATGCAGGAATCTGAGATCCCGAGTGTCAGGGAAACTGAAAACCAAGCTTTCATCTTGCTGGGTCATTCACCTTTCTTATAAAATAATTAGTGAAGCCTAAAGTAAGTATGAAATTTATCACCTAATGAAATTGATATTGACCTTGAAAAATAACCCTGGGTCTGTTAGATTTCATGATTGGGAAGTTGATGGAAGGATGTGAGGAAATGTTTGGAGGTTACAGAGTACCAGAGACTGCCTAAGTGAATGGCTCCATTTCACCAAGGGAGAAATCTGACCAAGGTCATAGAACAGAACCAGAAGAAAGGCAAGAATCAACCCAGTTCCCTCACTCCCAGTCCCAGTTCATGGCATCACCCTGTCTCTCCGGGGGTGAATCTGGGGAGTGGAATTAGACAACTACCTCAGAGACACTCCTATCTCTCTGTGAACCTGATTTTCCAGGGCATGACAGAGTGAGGCACTGGCTGATAGATGCAGTGTTTTTCTGTGTATTATGGAAGTCATCATACCCAAACACTCAGCTATATTTCCAGTTCTCCTCCTCCTGAGCATGTGGTAGGATTACACAGGGCCAGTGGATTGTGGGTGGATGTGAAACACACCTCTACTGGGTCAGAGCATTTAACTGCTGGTATGAGATGCTCTAGTGCAGTGGTTCTCAACCTTCCTAATGCCGAGACCCTTCAATACAGTTCCTCATGTTGTGGTGACCCCCAATTTCATTGTTACAAATTGAACATAATTAAAGCATAGTGATTAATCACAAAAACAATATGTAATTATATATGTGTTTTCTGATGGTCTTAGGCGACCCCTGTGAAAGGGTCGTTCGACCCCAAAGGGGTCGCGACCCACAGGTTGAGAACCGCTGCTCTAGTGTGTTCTTCCCAAGCCATACCAACTGGTGATGCTTCCGATAGTGGAGCCTCCATCAGCCAGGTCTCTGAGGAGGACGACATGGAACAGAGCCCCCTGGAAACCTACAATGGGGGTGTAACATGAGAAATGCCCTTAATATCACCCTTATTCAGGATGGATGAATAAGGAAACCAGCGCAGGCTCTGGGGAGAGAGGGGGTCATGACAGACACTGACCTAAAGGTCGAACATTTCCACTCCACAGGGCGTGTAAGCCTGATTTCTGGTGCCGAGCCCAACAGGTACTTATGGCTGAAGACAAATCCTTTGATCTGGAGCCTCAGTAACAACTTGCTAGTGCTGGGCAGCTCCCTGCACCTTTACATGCATGGTTCCTCTGAGCTACTCAGCATCCCCATTTCTCAAAAGGAAACTGAGTCTCAGAGAGGTCAAGTGACTTGATCAATATCACACAGTTAGTGCTGACGCTGGATGCAAAACTAAGTTTTTCGAATCTTGATTATCTGTTCAGTGACTGCTCTGGGCAGTACTCGCTGTAGGAAGTGCTGAGAGGAAGGAGACAGAGTCCTGCTCACGAGTGCAGTAGAGGAGACAGTACAGAGCACACCATACATGAACACAGAGGGATGGCAAAGGGCTAAAAGCATCCGAAGAGAGCAGGTGACTGCAGGGAGCTGGCAGGAGAAGAAAGGAGCGATTAAGCTGGGCTCTGAGGAATGAGCAGGAATGCCCCCACTGGGGAAGGGAGGGAGGCCATGCCTACAAAAGGAAAATTCTTGGGCAAAGATGTAGCACTGGGAAAAAAAAAACAAAGTCTGCTAAGTAGAGGGTGAGCCCCTTTGTGCCTACACACAGATGCAGTTAAGGAGGGAGGATGGGGGGCAAATCTATCCCTGAAGGACAGGCAGGGCTCCAATGCTGTCCCAGGACACTGGCCTCACAGTCAATCCCAGAGGGAAGGGGCTGGGGCTGATTATATCTTCTGAATGGAAGTCACACTCAGCTTCTATTTCTCCTTTAGACCAGAGGTCACCTGGGCCATATGGCAGCTTTGCTGTTTAACAAGACTGCCTTGGGGACATTTCTGCTTCCTCCTGTGAGTACCTGACACTGGCATTTCCCAAGGAGGCGGTGAGTCCTGCCAGGACAGCAATGAAAGCACCTGGGCGAAGACTGCAGCCTCTGCCCGCCCTCCCTGTATAAACTAGTCAGTGACTGACCATTCGGCGAGATGAGAGCCGGGTCTTCCCTCCTGTGTGGCGTCCGTGCCAGTCCCGTTTATCCTAAAAAGCAATATGGAGGTCAAGGAGGAGCTACTTGGATTAAATCCTGTGGCCAGTGGCTCTACTGGGATATGCTGTTCTTTTAAAAATCAGCAGAGGGTCTATGATTCCTTAAGGAGTGATGACCAGAAACCAGGCTACGCACCCTGTGAGTGGAAATGTTCAGCCCTTAAGGGCCAAAAGGAACACTCGGTGAGCACCATCCAGCACCCTCCTGCCTTACAGAGCTCATCTCCCCTCGTCCAGGGAAGAGGGAGCCCTTGTGACAGGTGCGGCATCTTTCTGTCCACTTATTTTCTTACTGCTATAGCCCCAGCACCTAAACAATACCTAGCACAGAGTAGCATTCAAAAATATTCACCAATGAATGAATCTGAAACGATGTGCATGACTCAGCCATACGAAGTCAAGACCTAGAGCAGCGGTTCTTAACCTGTGGGTCGCGACCCCTTTGGGGGTCGAACGACCCTTTCACAGGGGTCGCCTAAATACATCCGGCATATCAGATATTTACATTACGATTCATAACAGTAGCAAAATTACAGTTAGGAAGTAGCAACGAAAATAATTTTATGGTTGGGGGTCACCACAACATGAGGAACTGTATTAAAGGGTCGCGCCATTAGGAAGGTTGAGAACCACTGACCTAGAGTTTCCTGTTAACAGCCAAGAACTCTAAATTCTAGCGGAGCTTATCAAACATGAATCCTACTCCACTGTCTCCCGAGCCCACCCTGGGGGAACCACAAAAGGGCTGAAGGGACTAGAATGTATCTCATCTCCTCTGAGTTGAGTCAGAACTGCAGAGCCGAGAAGGCCAGCTTGTAGACCTTCAGGCTAAGTCTCTCAGGATACAGATGGTGAAACTAAATTCCAGAGGTGGGGCTGACCTGCCCCGGGGCACGGATTCAGGTTGCCTGGCTCCCAGGCCAGCCAGAGCTTTTTCCAACACCTGTGTGGCCCAGATTTGAAAGGAGGGAAAATGAGATGGGTGGGGCCAATGAGACAGCCGTGACAGAATATGTCCTGCTGGGCCTACACGGCCACCATAACATAGAGATGGTCCTGTTTGTGCTCTGCCTGGGCATCTACTCTGTGAACGTGCTGGGGAATGCCCTCCTCATTGGGCTGAACATGCTGGACCCCCGCCTGCACAGCCCCATGTACTTCTTTCTCAGCAACCTCTCTCTCTTGGACATCTGTGGCACATCCTCCTTCGTGCCTTTCATGCTGGTCAACTTCCTGGAAGCCCAAAGGACCATCTCCTTCCCTGGCTGTGCCCTGCAGATGTACCTGACCCTGGCACTGGGCTCCACGGAGTGCGTGCTCTTGGCCGTGATGGCGTATGACCGTTATGTGGCCATCTGCCAGCCGCTTAGGTACCCAGAACTCATGAGTGGGCAGATGTGCGTGCGGATGGCAGTGCTGAGCTGGGGAACGGGCTTTGCCAACTCATTGCTGCAGTCCATTGTCACCTGGAGCCTCCCGTTCTGTGGCCACCATGTCATTAACCACTTCTTCTGTGAGATCTTGGCAGTGCTGAAACTGGCCTGTGGGGACATCTCTCTCAATGCACTGCTTTTAATGGTGGCCACAGCTGTCCTCTCACTGGTCCCACTCCTGCTCATCTGCATGTCCTACATTTTCATCCTTAATGCCATCCTTAGGGTGCCCTCTGCTGCAGGCCGGCGCAAAGCCTTCTCCACCTGCTCTGCCCACCTCACAGTGGTAGTGGTTTTCTATGGGACTATCTCCTTCATGTACTTTAAGCCCAAGGCCAAGGACCCTGACTTGGATAAGATTATTGCATTGTTCTATGGGGTCGTGACACCCTCACTGAACCCCATCATTTATAGCCTGAGAAATGCAGAGGTAAAAGCTGCTGCCATAGCTCTGCTGGGGGGGAATTTGCTCTGCAGGAAAATGTCCCGCTTCTGTTCTCAACCTCTATTCGGCAGGAGAGTCTAGGTTATAATATGGTGATAACTTCAAAATTTCAGTGGCTTAGGACCACAAAGAGTTATTTCTCGCTCATGCTACAGGCCCATTAGAGGTTGGCTGGGGAGGGGCCTGTTCTATCATCATCTTCACCCCTCTGGGACTCAGAGTAATAGAGCAACTAGTGGGACATTGCTGGTCACCATGACAATAGGAAAAGAGAAAATGACAAAGCCTGCACTGACTCTTCAAGCTTCCACTCAGAAGTAGCATGCTACTTCCACTTACATTTTAAGTGGCTTCAAGGTGTGTCTGGGTAGCCAAGGTCTGTCTCTGCATGTGGCACAGAAGTGGTAGAGAGCCTCAGGACTAAAAGGGGTTACACAGATAGGACCAGAAATCTGCTCCGGCATGACCTACCTGCTCTGCTGACTGAGGGCCAGCTGGAATGATGTCAGTCTCAGGGGGTAGGTGCCTATAGACTGGGGTGACCAGAAAGAACATGCTCCCAACATCTTTGCACCACATAAACCCTTGGGACGCAGCTGTGACTCTTGTGGAAAGAGAAGAAATTCCAAATTGACAAAATATGATCCTTCTGGCACTCAGGCAAAATGGGGCTCAAAACAGAAGTTACATTCTTGTGACAATTCCTTCCCATCTGAGCTTTGTACCTGCTAGTCCAATTTTCTGGGACCTCGGCTTCCTCCCTTGTTGAGTGTGGGTACCACACTCAACACACACACACACAGACTCACTCATTCACACAGACTCACCCACTCACAACTCCCTATTCCCAGCTGTGCAGCCTGACACAATAGGGCTGAAGCCTCAGACAGTAGCTCCAGCAGTTCATTCAGCTGGGCTCCCATCACCCATGCTGACCTCCTCAGGGTCCCTCTTTCCCTCCCCTCCCTACACATTTGGCCCCAGAAAAAAAAAAAAAAAAGCAGCACAGAACCAGCAAATACTTCATTGGAGACACACCACACATTTGGCCCCAGAAAAAAAGGCAGCACAGAACCAGCAAATACTTCATTGGAGACACACCAGACTCCACCTGCATCAACTCAAGATACCAGCCCTAGTCCCAGTCCCATCTGTCCTGCATGTGCCCTCCCAGCACAGCCCAGCACAGATGCTGCTTCTGGGAAGGAGGCCTGAGGCCAGAGTTGCTGAGCTGCTGGAAGATCTGGAGACTCAGTTTCCCCAAAATGGACTCCACTTCCTCAGGAATGATGCCATGTCCTGGGAGGGCTTTGTCTCCCCAGGGGAATCCGTGTCCTCAGGAGGGCTCCGTATCCCTGGGAGGGGCTCCACGCCCTCAGAGGGACTGCTGGTCCTTGGGGGCTCTGAGGCCCTGCACAGGCTACAGCCCTGAAAGACTCAATGGCTGCAGGATGGCTCCAATCTTCAGGAAGTGTGCCAGGTCCCTGGAAGAGTTCCACGTCAAGGAAGACACCAAGTCCTCAAGAAACACAACTTGTCTCTCATCCCTGGGAAAGCTCCGCACGCACTGCCTGGAAAAACCCAGGAAGGGCTCTTTGCGCTCTGGGAAGGGTTCATGTTCCGAGGGCCAGACTCAAAGCCCCTCTCAGCTGGTACAGATACTGCTGACAGGGGCCCCTCCTGGGCCCACAAGGCCCAGCTCCTCCTGCTCATTGATGCACAGCTGGTAACCGCAGCCCCGGGCCCGAGCTCCAGGTGGAACCCGGTGGTCAGTCTTGGCACGAGGGGGCAGCAAGAAGCCCACACTGCCAGCGATGAGCATATGCCAAATGCTGTGAATGTAGAAGTAGTTGTCTCGTGTCTCCACAAAAGCATAGAGCAGGATGGCACTGCCTGCAATAAGGCTGCCAGGGCACAGGTAGAAAAGCCAGCGGCGCCATGTGGGTGGATAGCAGTGCCGACGGCGGACGCTGCGTACTGTCTGGAGGAGGCAGAGAAGTGGGGCTCAGGAATGGGAGGCCCTGGAACCCAAGCCAGAGCCGGTCACTCTCGGGCTTCCCCTGAGCCACGGTTGTGACAGGAAGGTACCTAAGACTAGGATGGGCACCATGAGCACAATAGTGATGGTGAAAGGGTCTTAGCCCACCTTAAATTGGGGACCAGATACCCAGGGCCCTGAACCCAAGTCCTGCTAGGATGCCCCACCCACAGCTCTCCCCACCCTTACCCAGGCTGTAGCCAAGATCCCCAGGGCGAAGAGACTGGGTCCAAGCAGGTTCCAGAGTCCATGCCGGTCAAGCTGCAGAGCCATGGACAGCAGCATAGCCCCCAGCAAATACAGCACCTAGAGAAACAGGACTCTAGAGGCTGGGCCAGGATGGAGAGAGGCACTTGGCAATGTCCTCAGGGAGAGGTTGGGAATGAGTTTCAAGTCGACTTTAGCTCTGATTGTCCCCCAGGGCCCATTCTGGACTGACCTGCTTGACCACAGGCTGTAAACGAGCCATGGCAATGACAGTGACCCACACGGACATTAAGGAGCCCAGGAAATCACAAAACTGTAGCACATCGTAGTCCATGATGCAGAAAACCACAATGCCTGGCTGGTCACAGGCATGATAGAACTGGAGAAAGAAATGACAGGCGTTGAGAGAACTGGGGGAGAGGTCCAGGTCTACAAAACAGAAGAAAGAGGCCACAAGGGTGGTGATGTGCTGCTGCTGGAGAAGCAGAGGTCAGAAGTCAGATTTGGGAAATGCCCCACTCCCCACTCCTGAGAAAAATAGGGCAGGGAGGCCCGTTCTGCCTCATAAGCTGTATGTTAACTGGCATCCCTGACCTTCAACCTCACCTTCCTAATCTTCCCGCTTCTGGAATGTGCTGTGGAGAACATCAGGCCAGGGAGGTCCAGGTCTTTCAAGCTGAGGCCAATCCTTGCCCATTTCCTCATGCTTGCTGTGGGTCTCATCTACAATCCTCATCCTCGACCCAAGCTCTGGGGCTAGACTCTAGCCAACCCAGACCCCAAGCCTCCCTAGCATGTCCCAGTCTCGCCTGATAGCTCAGACTCTGAGTTTGGCTAACTGGCCCTCTTCATTACCTCCTACCCAATGCCATGGTAGACACAGTAAGAAAAAAGGCAGTCCCTACAGCCAGGGAGAAGAACATGGTCTTCACACCATGGGAAACAATATGGGGATGAGACAGTGTCCAGCTCTCCTACACTGTGGGGAACACAGTAAAGAGTGGGGTATTGAGGAGATTCAGAGAGGGGTGCAGGGAACACGTGGTACTGTATCAAGCTGTTCCGGGCGCCTCAATTAAAGAGTCACGGTCTACCATCAGCCCCCTTGGTCTGTGGTCCCCATCCCTGTGCCTCTCTGGACCATGCTATCATAGCCTCTGACATCCTATGTTCCCTTAATGTGAAAAGGTTACCCAGGAGTTACCTGAGTTCTCTTTGTCCTGGAACTTTTGCTGTCACTTTTCTCTGACCTTCTTACAAAATTTATGTGATTTGAGGATTTATTAAAGCCAAACACTAAGAACATGTATGGTTGTAAGAATATCTTTGGTACAAAGATGATGGGAACACATATCCCTCTGAGGATTTCTGTCATTTGCCTTATGAGCCCACCCAAGGAAAAGATACTGGACAGAGTTCTGAGGAAACAGCTCCAGACCAAGAACAAACACCGCAACAGCATGCTCACTCCTCCCATCTCCTGACATAATCCTTGCTCCATCAGGAAGAATGGGTTGTGATAGTGATGGAAGCAGGGTTAAGAAAACTAAGATGCTATATTTGAAGAGAAAGGTTTTGACCTATGTAAACTTGATCAAAAGCAACCACTGGAGCTGAGCTTAAAGCATGCCAGCAGATTTTAGGGGATCAAAAAAGTTTAAGATCTCTGTGAATCAGTCCTCTGGAAGCCATGGCTTTTGAGGGCATCTCTTGAAAGGAGAAACAAGTTGGTATAGTTTCCAGGGTTGGACTGAACACCAGGATGAACTGAAGCTGGGGCGTGAAGGTTAAGTGCTATGGCATCTAAAGGTGGCTTTTGAAGTGCCTTGCTCATTGACTAAAGGGACCCTATAGGCACTACGTTCAGCCCAGGCCAGTTTCTTCATCATTCTACTAAAAGGCAATCCTAAGTCACAAGGGCTGTGAATCTCAACGAGCAGTAGCCTTACAGACCTTGGTGAGGCAGGTCTCCAGGCCCTCCAGGGTATGGCCTTGGGCATGGGAAGAGGGCAGGGACATCCAGTCCACAGCTGAGAAAAGAGAGAGCTGAGCAACATCACAAGTTGTTCCTTCACTGGCAGGAACAGGGTCTCCTGAACTTCTGGGAAGAATGGAAACGGGAGAACCTAGTCTCCTGTTTGAATGAGTTAGAGTTGAGAACAAGAAGGTGGGGACGAGATCAGGAAGAACAATTTAGGAGGGGAAAGCATTATATCCCAAACTCTTATATATTTTACATTTTAAGTATTTTACATATTTACATTTTTAACTCCTGAAGAACAAACCTAATGTCTGTTCCTATGTTCCGGATAAGAATTTATTGCACTACTCCCAAGTGTAGACTGTCCTGGATTTGAAGACAGAGAACACTGTCATCTGCTATCCTGGTACTTGACCTGCAACATGACCAATGGGTCCTTAAATGAAGACTGCTTAGGAACAGAATAAATCTAAACCAAGTAAAGATGGGAGAAGAGGAGCAACAGGGAACCTACCTGAGAAGACTGGAAAACTAGTAGCTCTACATTTTGGCCCAGGTGGAAAAGAACAGGAGTTATAGCAGGACTTTAGGCAATACCTCAGAGCCAGTATATTTTTCTTGATCTTTTGCTAGTGCCTTATTTCAGAAAGTAGAAGCTCTGTATGTGATGCCAGGCACGTTAGGCTCCCTGTGTTTGATCTGCCATTATATCCAGGAAATGAGGAGTCATCCGGAACTGAATATGCTGGAGACAATGCCCAGGATGCTTGTGCAAAATGCAGAACACATACGCTCTCCCCCTCATGCTCCAGGCTCCTGATATAGAGGTACTCTTACTAATTGTGAAGCACATTAGATCAGCTTGCAGCCAAGAGTGGGCTGGTGGAACAGCTGTTGCGGGAGGATTTGGTGAGCAACAGTATAAGGGCATCTGGCAATAAAAGAAGAGAAACAGTGTCTAATATAAAAATAGAATGAGGCACTGTCAGAGCAGGTCTAAAAAGGGGGGCAGTAAAGCAAAACCGGAATGTGCTCTCCACATGGCATGGATCAGGCTACTCTTCCTTATCTGTGGAGGAACGTCCAAGGAGGGACCTATGTATGACAGGAGCCTCAGTGTCAGGACATCTCCCCCCTTTCTCCTAAGTGATCAGTAGGATTTTTTTAAAATATTGTTTTATTGATTTCAGAGAGGAAGGGAGAGAGCAAAAGACATAGAAACATCAATGATGAGAGAGAATCATTGATCGGCTGCCTCCTGCAAGCCCACCACTGGGAATTGAGCCTGCAACCCAGATATATGCCCTGACCAGGAATCAAACCGTGACCTCCTGGTTCATAAGTCAATGCTCATCCCCTGAGTCATGCTGGCCAGGCAGTATATATTATTTTTTTAATTTGGACCTATGTCTGATCTATAATGTTGAACAAAAGAGATGCACTTTTGGTTATTGTGATATCTTTGTTGCCAAGACCTGAGGAGAGTCTGAGTCCATCTAAGATTTTTTTGTGGTGCTCATAGGCAGGCACTGTGTGCCACAAGACACCAAGAGCCCAGAGATGAGATGAAAAGGTCCCTAGATGCAGAACTTGGTGGAGGGAAGGGAGTCTACATGGAGGTTAAGTCACATTAGCAGACTCACTCCTCTACCTTTCCTTAGAATATCTGTGATGCACGCTTGTAATATGAATGTTTATGATTATGAAAGAATGGGAAGGCACAGAGAAGAGACTGTGGAGATTCTATAATGGGAGGAGATGGGTTTAAAACTAAATTAATCTTCATCAAAATATGCTCCTTTGGGCTGGGATTTTATAGGACATTGCCACTTCCCATGAGGCCTCAGAACATAGTTGAATCGGTAAAGTTTCTTAGGATTCTAATAGCCAGAGGTTTCTATCAATTACCCAATTATAGATCCCCCTTCCTTCCTAAAGTTCCCATAATAATTCAAGGATGCCATGGCTACTAAATGGGGAGATACCTTTTCAGACCATAAAAAAGAATGTTCTGAGGTTGTGGAAATCCCCAGTGTGATGCAGAACACGAACATTGTATTGCTAGCCCTCACATCACGAAAGAACGTGATGAAACGGATGACTTTCCATGTAGAAACACAGGTGAAAGTGCAGGTCTCCTGCCCTATGCAGACCTCTCCGGTGAAGGCACAATCTCACACTGCAGAGCAGAGTTACGGGGCCAGCCAGCATATTGAGGTAAAGGTCCCTGGGTCCTCAGGGTGGGCAGGCAGGGCCTGAGACAACTAGAGACCCACAAAGTCTGCAGTGGCTGGCAGTTGGTTATTTTAAGTTGCCAACAGGATGTTCATTGACCCCAATGTGCCTTACAAAAATGACCGTATTCTATGCATGCCCTGAGATGAAAAGGGAGGGACGCGCTGCTATAGAAGACAGTGAATT
This sequence comes from Myotis brandtii, assembly GCF_000412655.1. Classification (NCBI taxonomy): domain Eukaryota; kingdom Metazoa; phylum Chordata; class Mammalia; order Chiroptera; family Vespertilionidae; genus Myotis; species Myotis brandtii. The sequence goes on from NW_005371249.1 coordinate 1,861,617, forward strand.
GGAGACATCCTCGTATTATAAAGGTACAGACATCCCAAACCAGCGGAGAACACGGGGGGGGGGGGGGGGGGGAATGCAGAACCTCACCCACCACATGGATAAGGACTCAGTGAAGACATTGACGCCATCACATACCGTGGAGAAGAACATGGTGAAGGTGTAGACAGCAGCTTCCAGAACATACCGGCTCCGAATGGCCAGGACCACGGGTGGCAAGAACATGAGGTTGCTCAGGCAGAGCAGGAGTGTGGACAGCAGCTGGAACCCGTAGGTGAGCGCATCCGCGCTGTCGGTGCAGCCCCAGCCCCGCCACCCTGCGGGCGGGGAAGGCACAGGGTGGGTATGGAGGCAGTCGTGAGGTCAGCAGACCCTTCAGCTGGGGGCCTCTAGCTAAGCCCTGTGCCCCTGCCCCGGGAGGGTGGTCTCACCCTAGCACCGCCCTCCCGTTTTCTCCACACCCAGCCTCAGTGCCTGTGGCCGCCCCTCCCGCCGCAGGCTCCCG